>NW_027176142.1:638353-648353 GCF_023055335.1 Clinocottus analis
CAGGATGCACACACACACACACACACACACACACACACACACACACACACACACACACACACACTGCAGTAAGTGACTGAAAGGAGATAAGTGAGAGACGCAGAGAGTCGATGGACGGAGGCGAAGAGAAGGTGTGAGACGGAGCGATGAGACGGATGGAAGGAGGAAACTTGAGGCATCTGCTTCTGCAAAAAGAGAAGCGGTGACTGAGGGAGTGTGTGAAGGGAAAACTATGTGATGAAGAGGAGGAGGAGGAGCTGGAGGAAGAGTAGATGGACAGAGAAACACGGTGGAGTGAGTGAAGAGAAACGTAAAGGAGGATAACAGGATATGAATCAGTGATGGAGGTCCTGACTGAACAGTCGCTTATCAGTTCACTTTATTTTGGGGCTTTGGAAGAAACGTGCAGAGCCAGGAATTGTGGGTAAAGGAGACGTGAAGGTGGTTCCCTCGTTTCATCTTCTGACCACAAAACAATGTAGTTTATACCTTAAGTTCCGTCTGCAGGTGAAGCTGCAGGACGTTGAGTCCAACATACAGACTTCACTACGTCTATGAGCAAAACAGACTCGACCACATCGGAGAACAAAGTAGGAGCGCTGGATTAAATACAGCTGCTCGCTGAAGAGCTCGTAGCTCAGGTTGAGATTAGCCGGATGGCTGACGTCTGGTCGCTGGAAAGTAAGATGATGGAAAGTTAAACGTGTGGACGAGTGAAGCTCTGAAGGACCGAATGAACACAGTGACGCACAACTTCCACACCCCAGCGTGTGGACGCAAGTCAAGAAAAGAAATGCAATGTTTGCAGGAGTCCTATGAGAAAGGAGAGAAGGTCAAATCCCTTTGCTTTAATATTTAAATACCATCAATCATTTTCAAGTAAGAACTTTTAATAATAACCTGAGAAGAAAATGATTTGAGCCTCAGAAAGCTGCTGCTGTGACGCGTTAGCATGTGAAGTGAATCACACAGACAGGAACATCTATTTATTCTGTTATTGGCTGAAGAATAAAATAGAATTAATATCATTTTGATTCTACTTCTGCAGGACGAGGTTCATAAATGTCACACAGACGTTCAGCATCTCTGTGGTTAAATCAAAGATGTTCAGTCAGCACCGAATCGCTAACAAACTCACCCACGTGTGTGTGTGTGTGTGTGTGTGTGTGTGTGTGTATAGAAACATATACATAACAAATAACTGCAGTGTATTCAGAGATTAAATTTAGTGCAAACAGAAATTAAGTTAAATGTATTCAGGGGGTTAGATTAAGTTTGAACGGAAAATAAATTAAATTAAATGTAAACAGAGTGCAAATGTGCAAAATATGTCAAATATATGTAACATATACATATATTATATATATACATGAGTGTAAAATATATGTACAATGAAATTAGTCCACAGATCTGTCGTGAGGTGATTTATTGAACAGTCGTATTGCCGTTGGAAGGAATGTTTTTTCCTCACAGAGTCAATAACTCGACTCTTCAGCGTAAAGATTTGCTGCTTATGAATTCAACATCTTTTTATCTCACTGACCCGTGTGTGTGTGTGACTTCATATTCTTTACAGTCGTGGGTGTTTATCTTTATCCGTTGTGCATTTCAGTGCCTTCACACATTCCACACGTGTGTGAATTATGGTCAAGATGATGATGATGATGAAGATGAAGATCATGGTGTATTATATATAGTACAACATATTTTAAATGGTAATGAAGCAATGACACTTGAAGGGCCCACTAATTATAACTTACAGCTGTGAAATGAGATTTTTCTTTTCTTTTCTCATTTGCTGCCACAAAGAAAAAGCATCGCATGTCGCATGTCGCATGTCGCATGTCGCATGTCGCATGTCGTTGCCATGTAACCGCTCGCCGTCTGTCTCACACGCTGCACTTCCTGCTGCTTTGTGGAGAAAATCCTCCTCAGACGTTTAAGTTCTGACTCCTCAGAGACGGCGAGCGTCGAGGTGATGAAGACCTCATCGCCTCAGCAGTGAGGAAGAAACTGTCCAGCAGCGGCTTCCTGAAGCGTAGAGAGAGAGAGAGAGAGAGAGAGAGACAGAGAGAGAGAGAGAGAGGGAGGGAGGGAGGGAGGGAGGGAGGGAGGGAGGGAGGGAGGGAGGGAGAGGGAGAGAGAGAGAGAGAGAGAGAGAGAGAGAGAGAGAGAGAGAGAGAGAGAGGGAGAGGGAGAGGGAAAGAAGAAGAAGAAGAAGAAGTGACGTCATGGAGAGAATCACTGGAACCGAGTGGATCTGTGCTCCTCAAACAATAACAAGAGCGTCATCGAGCGACAAGAAAACCAATTAGAGACGAAGCACCAGAGACAACGAAGCCTCTGTTTGGATCCCTGCAGAGTACAAGTACATTAAAGTACATGAAAGTACATTAAAGTACATTAAAACTGCAGCTCTCTCTCTCTGGCCCACATTCACTTCACCTCCCATCAATCTTTCAGGGCGAACCCCCAAAAATATAGAGCAAAGCTAATTTACCGTAAGTGAACACACACACACACACACACACACACACACACACACACACACTCCCTCCCTGGGTGCAGAGATGAGATGTGTGTGTGTGTGTGTGTGTGTGTGTGTGTGTGTGTGTGTGTGTGTGTGTGTGTGTGTGTGTGTTTCTCCAAAACAGACGCTGGAGGTCATTTAGATCTGCTCTTCATGTGTTCTCACCTCGTTCTGCAGAGTTTCTCTCAGTTGTTATAAAACTAGAATATTTACTCACCAGCAGGACGAAAGTACAAGTTTGAGGCAGATTTTGATGTTGAACTTCTACTGCTCAAAATATATGTGTTAAAATATAATCTAACATGAAATCTAATAATGAATTATGTCACATGTATGATTGTAGATGAAGCGTGCACATGGAGGAGATGTTCTGATGCCTTTTTAAAACAGGAGATCGTCTGAGTTGAAGCAGGAAAGGCAGTAAAAACCATCAGGAACATTTCTTTACACATAAAGGTTCTCATATGTTCTCGCTCTGTAAATGTCTTTTAAACGATGAACCAGGATGTTGTGTCACACAGAGACAGTTTCTAGTGTTTCATGTCGGCAGAAGCAACACAGTTGAGGAGAAAAGCTCGTAAGAAAGAATTAGTTTCAATCTGAAAACCAGTGAAATGTGACGGCTCCATGAAAACTGCTGCAACGCTTCCACACGTCTCCTTTCCCCAGTTAGTTTTCTCTTGATCTCTCTGAGAACTCGTGATGTCAAACTACTTCCTGTTGCTGTCGGCGCTGCGTTCATGCGTTCATTCATTCATTCATTCATTCATTCATTCATGTCGCTGATCAGATGATAACATGAAGGATGAGAAAACAGCAGCAATGTCTTGAGGCATGAAACATGGAGCTGTGTGCACATTAAGTATATTACATATATATATATATATATATATATATATATATATATATATATATATATATATATATATACATATATATATATATATACATATATATATATACACTAAGTATGTTACATTTACATTAGTAAGTATATGAAAGCATGGAAATATCTCCAGGGGAATAACACTGGTGTGCATATTGTGTGCATATTGTGTGCATATTGTGTGCATATTGTGTACATATTGTGTGCATATTGTGTGCATATTGTGTGTAGTTTTTCACTGACAACACTGATGAATAGACCGGATTTCATTTCCTTATCAATCGGTGAATAATGAATGAAAGACAAAGTTGTTATAATCATTATTTCCATCACAGCGTTGAGGACATGCAGATGTTTTCATCCTGTCACTGTGCAGATGTTGTGTGTCTGAGGCTGGAGACTCTTTCCAGTGTTGATGTTCAGGTTTTTATTCATGACTTTCTTTTGTCAAGCAACAGAAAAACTTGTGTTCATGCTTATTATTTTCAAGCAGTATATTAAAAATGAAAAGGTTTTTTCACATTAGAGTCAAAGTCTATAACGAAACTGCAAAGTACAACTATAAAATATATATAATATAATATATAATAATATAATATAAAATAAACCGTTCACCTTGTCGGTCGTTGCCTTTTTCAACCAGCAAACTGGTTGTGTGAGCAACAAGCTGTGACACCAGAAACACACAACTCTTGTTATCAAACGTTGTGTGTTGTTGTACCAAAAGTTGAGTTTACAAAGTGTGTGACACCAGAGATGTGTCGAGATGGCATTTATCTGAATCTACCACACCTGTTTTCTCTCTCTCACACACACGCACACACACACACACACACACACGCACACGCACACACACACACACACACAGGCATCATGGGGCCTGGTCTGGGTCACTCGTTGGTTTAAAGTAGGTCATGAGGGCCGTGTCGACCATCACAGCCTCTGACTCTGACAAGCAGCTTACCCCACTCCCTATTAATAGACACACACACACACACACACACACACACACACACACACACACACACACACACACACACACACACACACACACGTTTCAAGCTGGAGATATTGGTACTGACACATATTTACTGTGTGTGTGCATCGCTGGTCGTGGTGATCACATGATTGGAGGAGAACCAACGACGTCATAAAGTTTGTAAAGTTTGCAGGATGGGATTAATTCCTGGATTAATTCCTGGATGAGCGCTGTGGTCTGGCTCCTGTCGTCCTGCTTGTCTTCTCTGATACGAGCGATTTCTCTCCAGTTGGTCTTGAACAACCTGCGAGAGGTTTGAAGGTGACGAGTCTCTTGGAGAATAACTTCACATGTGTTGGACAATCACAGATTAGCATGAAAGAAGGGGAATAATCTGGTTTGCTCTGCCTTTGTTAAGGTTTGTTTGTCTGGTTTTGGATTACAGAGCCTGCTCTTGTTTCACAACTTGACTGGTTGATGCCTTCATTCATGGAGAAAGCTTAAAAGCACGCCTTTCAAAAGAAGTATTGACCTGTGATGTATTGCTCACACAAGGAAAACCAGAGGTTATGGTTCTCTTGCACAGAGCCCGTTTGTCTAAAGTCTAAGTCGTGAGCATATTCATATTTTGGCTCGCACTCTAACAACATGAGAGCTTCACAACTTAATAAAAGAGAAAAGAAGAGGACAGAAAAGAGAGGATAGAAAAAGAGGATCGAAAGGATTGCGCGTGTTTGCAGTTTCAACACAAAAGCATCGAGCTTCATCCCTCCCTCCCTCACCATCCATAATGTATTCCCTTCAAGGTTGAAGAAGAAGAGGAAGAAGAGGAAGAAGAGAGGGTAGAGTGAAGGGAGAGAGAATAGAGAGGATGGGCGAGGGAGGAAATTGGGAGAGAAAAGAGCAGAGCTGATGGAGAGCCAAAATAAAAATTATGCGATAAAGTGGGAAGTGAGAAAAGGAGAGGGACTAAAGAAATGAAGAGGAGGAGGAAGGGCGAGGCAGAGCAAAGACAAGGAGGGGGGGGGGATGAAGAGCACAGCCAGAGGAAACGCAGGAGAAGCATAAGAAATGTGAGCGTTGCGAGAGGAAAGGCCGTTTTACACGCTGGCTCCGCCCACAAAGGCGTCAGGAAACGTTTTCCTTCAGAGTCCATCAGCTGGAGGAGAAACTCTTCAGCGTCCAATCAGATCGCTGGAAGAGAACGGCAGCGATGGAAACCCGCCCGACTCGTTTTGTCACAGTGTGTGTGTCTGCAGCTGTATTGCAGGGTAATGTGTGTGTGTGTGTGTGTGTGTGTGTGTGTGTGTGTGTGTGTGTGTGTGTGTGTGTGTGTGTGTGTGTGGGTGTGCATATATAATACACACCGTGTGTACGTACAGATGATGTTGTGGTGAGGAAAGTCAGTACAGTCCATGTGTTTGTGTCCTTCCCACTCAGACATAATGGTGTGTGTGTGTGTGTCAGTATGTTTCCATGTGCACATCAACCAGTCAAGGCTTTTAGCTGGAGAAAACACAACATAGTGTCTCTACACACACACACACACACACACACACACACACACACACACACACACACACACACACACACACAGTGAGCCTGCATCACTTCATACATTCTCCCCTCCAACCATCCCCCTCTCTCTCCTGCTCGCTTACAGTTCTGTCAGTTCCTCCTTTGTCCAGCCTCTCTCTCTTTCACCCACACACTCACATTCATGCTCTCTCTCTCTCTCTCTCTCTCTCTCTCTCTCTCTCTCTCTCTCTCTCTCTCTCTCTCTTTCTCTCTCGTGTGTTATTTCTACTTCTCTGGCTTCTTTTCTTTCGCTTCTGCAGCTGGGGAATCAGAGATGATCGCCTCAATTCTCTCTTTCTCTCGTGCAGAGAGGAGTGGCCCATTGTTCCTCTCCTCCTCTCCTCCTCTCTTCCTCCTCTCCTCCTCTCCTCCTCTCCTCCTCCTCTCCTCCTCTCCTCCTCTCCTCCTCCTCTCTCCTCCTCTCCTCCTCTCCTCCTCCTCTCCTTCTCTCCTCCTCTCTTTCTCTCCTCCTGAGCTCAGCTTCATGTCACATTGTGTGTTTTTGTGTGTTTGTGGTTCAGCACATCACCGGCTCAATTCTTGAGTTTCTAAAAGTTTTTTCTGTGTGCTGAAGTGTTTTAACACGTTACTAAACACTGAGCCGGTTCTTGTTTGGAAGTAAATTATCTGACTGCAAATCACAAATCTTTGCTCTAAAAAAAATTGCTAAAAAAAAAAAAAAACGCTCCATAAAAAAAAAAACGCTCTAAATAAAAACGCTCTTAAAAAAGACGTATAACACAACATATAATATTACAGCCTTGTTTGCTTTGAGCTTCGTCATGTTTCATGCTGTCCGGCCGTGAGGTCACGTGCACAGCGCATGATGATCATCCTCAACGTGCGCGTCTCCTTCACACGTCTGGAACTGATCGGGCTGAAGGATGAACGATGAATGAAATGATCAATAGATCTCAGACCAGAAGAGAAACTGAAGCTCTGGTGAGCTGCACGTCAGCTGATCGTCAGCTGATCACACCTCTCCACCGTCACATTGTTTTTTCATTGCATTTCAACACATTGTTGTGGTAGAAGACTCGTGTTTGTTGAGGCGACAGCAGAACAGAGCGTTGGAGTTTGAAGGCGTGGAGCCGTAAACCAACATCGTTCTGTTTCCTGGACCACGTGGAGAGAACGAGGCGCTGCAGAGAACCGCAGGCCGACATTTAAATAACAAACGGAGCTGGGAATGTGTATGCTAATAATTATCATAATTGCTGAGAATGGATGCTGTTAATATAGATAATTACAGTCTGTGCACTTTCCACATTTACATATGTGTTTTGTTGACACGGCTGATTTTAGAGCAAATGAGAGTAAACAAGCAGTCATTCAGTTCATTCTCTCTCTCTCTCTCTCTCTCTCTCTCTCTCTCTCTCTCTCTCTCTCTCTCTCTCTCTCTCTCTCTCTCTCTCTCTCTCTCTCTCTCCTCTTGTTCCTTGTTCCTCTCTTTCTCTGCTGCTGATGTTTCTTCTCAGTGAGGGAGGCTGGTGCTTTACAGCTGGTGATTCCTCTTGTTTACTGTTCCTCCTCTTCTCTACATCTCTATCTCTTCCTCCTCCTCCTCCTCCTCCTCCTCCTCCCTGGTTTCTATTCTTCTTCTCATCAGACCATTAAATAGACTTTTGTCTCGGTCTATTAAACCTTAAACAATAATTTCCATTCAATAGTGAAGCTCTTTTCTTTTGTCCTTACTCTTGCTTTAAAAAACACCAACGTCTATTTTGTCTTATTTGAAGCAATTCAGACGCTTAATGTCTGATATAAAATGTCTTATGTCATGTAAAGGTTTTTTAAAAAAAGATTAAAAGTAAATGTAAAGTCGTGTCACATGTTTTGAAACAGACTCATTGATCGCTCTGCAGGACTCCAGCTGTGTCGCATTTTGTGTGACGACAATGCAACGGATTTGTGTTGCGTGAATTGCATTCCTCATAAACGCTGCGTGATGTGGACTTAACAAGCCGACTTATTCAATGCGGCAAAAGCACTTATTTTTATCTAAACCACAAGATCTTTAACAAAGTGGTGTTTTTGCTGACGTAAACCTAAACTCCAAGCAAACGTACGTGTATTCTTTATTTTGAAAAGTGAAAGTGACACGTCATCTCTAAAACATCGAAAACTGACTCCGTCCTGGAGAAGAGGCGCCGTTCCCTCCGTCCTGGAGAAGAGGCGCCGTTCCCTCCGTCCTGGAGAAGAGGCGCCGTTCCCTCCGTCCTGGAGAAGAGGCGGCGCCCCCTGCAGGTCTGCTCGCCATGCGACCCTGCAGCTGCCGCGTCGTCCATCAGCCTCTCGGAGTCGCATCCGCCCGCTCGCCCAGAGCAGCGAGGATGACGGACAGCAGTGAATTAGAGAGAGAAGTGGGTGAAAGGGCGTGCAGGGATGGAGAGAGAGAGAGAGAGAGAGAGAGAGAGAGAGATGGAGAGATGGAGAGAGAGAGAGAGAGAGAGAGGGAGGAAGGGAGAGAGGAAGGGAGAGAGTGGTTTCTGTGTGAGAGAGGGATGACGGAGGACAAAACAAGTTGTGTGTGTGTGTGTGTGTGTGTGTTGTCTTTGTGCTCCCTTGTGTCACGTTAGCATTGTGTCACGGTGGCGTCGTTCTCCTCCCTCCCTGTTAGCTGCTTCCTGTTAGATGCTCGCTGTTAGCTGCTCCCTGTTAGCTGCTCCCTGTTAGCTGCTTCCTGTTAGCTGCTTCCTGTTAGCTGCTTCCTGTTAGCTGCTTCCTGTTAGCTGCTCCCTGTTAGCTGCTCCCTGTTAGCTGCTCCCTGTTAGCTGCTCCCTGTTAGCTGCTCCCTGTTAGCTGCTTCCTGTTAGCTGCTCCCTGTTAGCTGCTTCCTGTTAGCTGCTCCCTGTTAGCTGCTCCCTGTTAGCTGCTCCCTGTTAGCTGCCCCCTGTTAGCTGCTCCCTGTTAGCTGCTCCCTGTTAGCTGCTCCCTGTTAGCTGCTTCCTGTTAGCTGCTTCCTGTTAGCTGCTCCCTGTTAGCTGCTCCCTGTTAGCTGCTCCCTGTTAGCTGCTCCCTGTTAGCTGCTCCCTGTTAGCTGCTTCCTGTTAGCTGCTCTGCTCTGCTGCACAGCTCTGGATTACAGCTCGGCAGAGATTATCTCACCTCATTATCTTCCTCACCTGAGATGATGAATTCCATCACGGCTTCATAAAGCCGGCGGGCTTCCCCTGCTCGCCGCGCTGCGTTTTGACTCATTGGGTTTGTGTGATGACTCAGAGCAACATGTTTTAATCCACACGTTAGACACCAAGAGATTAAATATGAAATACTGAGCTGCACTGAAATGTATATGGAATAACAGTGTTTTTACAATATCTGTATGAATATATGTGCAAAATTAAATGAAATAATGTTGATGCTCAACACAAGTTTAGACTTTGTTGCATTATATGTGACAATAATGTGTAAAACAAACTGTTTTGATTGGACGTTCATTTAATATTATTATTTATCTAATTAAGAAGCTTCACAAAGAAGAAACCTCTAAATTCAGCAAAGAAACCATCTAATTCAACCATACTTAACACTGTGTGTGTGTGTGTGTGTGTGTGTGTGTGTGTGTGTGTGTGTGTGTGTGTGTGTGTGTGTGTGTGTGTGTGTGTGTGTGTGTGTGCAGTGCCAGGCAGTGACAGCAGTGTCTTTGTTGTTTCTCTGCTGGCTGTACAATCCTCGTATTCTGCCCTGTTGACCTTCTGCACGCTCTTTATACGGAGCCCTCCTACACACACACACACACACACACACACACACACACACACACACACACACACACACACACACACACACACACACACTTTTATTTGTTATTTACTTTGGTTATATGTCTCATATCTTAAATAATATATTAAAAAAGGTAGTGGATATGATGCATAGAAGTTAAATTGATCGAACAAATTCTCTCATATTTTAGCATCTGCTGTTGTTTTCAGCTGTTGTTTAAATGTGTTGTTTAGTAAACACTTTGCTTCATCTCCTACAAAGTGAACCATCGGAGGGAAAACACATGAAGCGTTTCTCTCTG
>NW_027176142.1:650853-770853 GCF_023055335.1 Clinocottus analis
TCCTCTTCCTCTCCTCCTCCTCCTCTTCTGTTTCCTCCTCTGCAGTCTGCTCACCATCGCTTCGCCTGCTAATGACGCTGAAATCGATTCGTTGCTCTTAATAGCTGACAGATAATTGTAGAAATGTAAAAAGCACCGCAGGCCTGTTATTGTTGTTTTTCCCATCATGGGGCTTGTGGTGAGTTGTGTGTTTGTGTTGGTGGACATCCTGCTTTTTCTTCAGATAACAGAAACATATTTTTCTCTGATTTTCAAGTGATGGCGTCTGTAATTGAGAAGTATTTCTGTTCCTGAGAGCATCCACGTATAATTACCTGCTTACATATAGATGCAGGTGCAGAACCGGACGAAGTTATTTCCTCCTGTGGTGCTTTTGTCCATAGTGGCTCAAAACAGCAACTCCCAACTCAACGTTGTGCTTCACCATGACACACACACAACCTGCGTTACACACCAAGTTGTGGCTTTTCACGGTCAGACACAGGTGTGCAATACAGTCTGGTTCAGCAGGGAAAGCACCAGGCAGACTTAATGCAGTGGTTCTCAAACTGTGAGGCGCGACCCTCTAGTGGGGCGTGTAGGTATTACAGGTGGGGCGCGTAGGTATTATTTATTTATTACGGTTGGAAAAAAAACGTTGAAAAAAAAACGCTCGGAAAAAAAATAAATAAATTGCCCAAAAAAAAAAACGCTGAAAAAAAAAACGTTTAAAAAAAAGGTAAAAAAGAAAAAAAAAGGTTAAAAAAAAAAAAAAAAAAAAACGTTTAAAAAAAAAATGCTCGGAAAAAAAAATTGAAAAAAAGCTCTTACAAAAAAAGCTTGAAAAAAATTAATTGCCAAAAAAAAAATTGAAAAAAAAAACGTTTAAAAAAAAAAGTTCGGAAAAAAAAACGCGAAAAAAAATGCTCTCACAAAAAAGCTTGAAAAAAAAAATTGCCAAAAAAAAACCTCGGGAAAAAAAAAAAAAAAAAAATCATTTAAAAAAAGCGTTTCCCGCTGTGAAGACTGAGGGTCCAGGACAACGTCCCTCTGCTCATGGAGGTCAGCTGATCTCCTCTCCCTGAGGTTATGTGTGACGCACAGGTTCATACAGACACACACATGAACACACAGAGGCCACGACATCACACAAACCTTTCTATTCACGCGCACAACAGAAGCTAACGCACACGCGGCCGCGTCGTGTGGCGAGAGCAACACTTTTCACATTCGCAGCAATCAATGAAGTGCACACAAAGCCGAGGTATAAAAGTCTCTGCAGGCGAGCTGCCGTCTGTTGAGCCAACCGGAGTCTGCGTCCTTGAGTTATTGTTCACGATTCAAAACCTCGTGCCGATTGAACACAAATTTCCTCTCATGCGATTTCTTGGATCGACTGTAGAAAGTAGAGAAAGAAAGAAGGAGAAGAGTCTGAGCGCTTAAAAGATGCAGAGGATCTCCTGTTTACCAGCGCATTAAAGCAACAATCTGCTTCATTAATGCCACGCTCTTTAATCTGCTATTTGATGAAATGCACAGGAGCCCCATCACGACAATACAGATATTGATTTGTTGCTTTCCCTCCTGAGTTTGGCTGGAATGTAAAATATCTAGTGACGATTATTAAATCACATTGATTGAAAGTTGCTGCTTTGCTCCCATTCAGAGCTGCAGGTGATGCTGCTTTTAATTAAAGAGCCGCTGCTCTCAAGTGCACAAGGACACACACCTCTTCTGTCTGATGAGAAAAGGCTGCGTTGACGTCTCACTCGGTGGATGCTTCTGCTCCAAAGGGCCTCACACACTATCATCAACGGATGTTGGACATTTTACAACATTTAAGACATTTTACAGACTATTGTTTCGGTGGAACTGATCTCCGATCGCGTCCGATGGCTGCAGAGCCACCATCAGTCACACAGGGTGTTGTACAGAGACGCTGCACACTCTTCATCTGGTCGATCAGCCGGTTAATCGTCTTTTCTCTGCTCCAAACTGTAGTTATTAAATCTACTAGCGGTCGACGACCACTTGAGATTTGATCCCCCTTTTAAAATCAAGAAGAATACTTTTAAATTGTTAGATTCAACGCACTTTCAACCTTTTTGTTTTTAGGCAAAAAGGAAGACTTCACCCACACAATGACGGTTGGTATATAAAGTACTAAAGCTAAGTACTAAAGTACTAATGTTTCTGACTACAAGTCTCTGGACCACAAACTGAGCTTATAATCTCTCCTCCTGGCTCTGCTCTCTCCAGAGGAACCGGCTGACGTTTGTCTCCAGAACAAACCATCTCTGCAACGTGACCTTGAATTCATTTTCACAGCTTTTTGTTGAGATCTGAAGCTGATTCATCACATTTAAAACAGACGTATCGGACTGCGATGTGATCGAGGACATCGTCCCTTGAAGGGAAACGCAGCCAAAATCTGAGCAGATTAGATTTTTCCAGTTGGAGTTTCCTCGTTGGCCGTTGCTCTTTCAAGTTGCTGGCAATGCGTTGCCTCCGCGATGGATCCTCTGATCCACTTCCTCAAGACCAACACGGTTGTTGTTGACGCACAACACGTGTGTTACTGCACTCGCAGAGTCTAAACCTGCACAGGTTTTAATCCCAAATCCCAGTCTGGTCTGTTGGACCCAGAGATGCAACGTGTTGCATGTGGATGAAATACGACAATAACATATTAATCCAGAATAACAACAAGTTTAAATACAATTATCATTTGGTTTAGCTTATTGAATTAAAGCGTGCATCTTAAATGAAGCGTAACCATGTTGTATATGTCTGTAAACTGCAGATATTTAATGTCCAAAAATGGTGTTTTCACCCTTACGTTCACATAATTAACTAAATACCAGCAGCATGATGACTTTTGCATCTTTTCAGCCTCGGTGTGTGTTCGTGTGACACAAACACAGAGAAGTGAACTGAGAGGACGAGACGTGATTGACAGCTTGTGAAGCGCCGCCTCACAGTCACCCTGCGCCACTCTGAGCTCACAGCTTGACAGTTAATACAACAGAAACACACAACATGCGGAGACACACCTGCTGTGTGACACACACTCATATTGCACATTCATGACTTCCACACACACACACACACACACACACACACACACACACACACACACATTGATGGAGATGTGTTTTGTCATGTGAGCTGATGCAGCATCGTCCTCCCAGAGGACTGCGGGTTGAAGAATGACTGACTGTCAAAGTCATGGTCCACTTGTCCTGTGTCTCTGTGGGGACACACTGTCTTTTAGCCCCGTGTGTGTGTGTGTGTGTGTGTGTGTGTGTGTGTGTGTGTCCTTGATGCAAGAAGACATTTGACCTCTTAAACACACCTGGTTCCCCTCGAGGCTGCAGGGAGAACACTCAACATGGCCGTGCATCACAGCCACTGCGCTGCTGCCCAGAGACGGACATGATGGAGCGCTGGGAGAAGAAGGAGGGCGTGAAGGAAGGGTGTGAGGAGGAGGTGGAGAAGCACAGATGAACATGTAGAGGAGCGAGAGAAGGGGAAGGACATGTGGTTTGGTAGCAGGTGGAAGGTCTGACTTTAGAGCCACGACAGACTGAAAGTAGAAGAAAAGCTGCTGTAAAAATGTTGTCGTTGATTCTTTTGAGGACGGCAGCTTCAGTCAATTAAAGGACATTACAACTGAGACAAATGGTTCATTTTGTTCATGCACTCCAGCTGAATCCACTTCCCCGTCTCCATCCACATGACCAGAGCGTTTTACTCAAGTGGCTTTGACTGAAAATCGTCTTTTATAACTTTCATAACTTGTTTACCGGCTTCATAGATGAGAAAGATTTAAAAAAACATCCTGCAAAAGCTTTTTTTACCTGTTAAGTCTAAAACACGAGACTTTGACAAAAGATCAGCAGAGTAGTTTTTCCTTCTCGTGTTTTCAGGCTTCCAGAGAGCAGAAGGTTGGAAACATGCAGGTGGAGGAGTTCATGCTCCTCCACTGGGACACACATAAACTACACAATGTTGTGTAGTTTATGTGTGTCCCAGTGGAGGAGTTCATGCTCCTCCACTGGGACACACATAAACTACACAATGTTGTGTAGTTTATGTGGAGGAGTTCATGCTGTGGAGGAGTTCATGCTCCTCCACTGGGACACGAGGGGTTAAACTACACAATGTTGTGTTCTTCGTTCTCAACAACAGACCGCCGCGTCTCTGATGTCGTGAAGAACGACACCCAGAACAGCTGAGAGCAGGAAAGACACCACGGAAAGAGAGGAAGAGGACGAGGAAGACTGCTGTTTGAGAGAGAGAGAGAGAGAGAGAGAGAGAGAGAGAGAGAGAGAGAGAGAGAGAGAGAGGGAGAGAGAGAGGGAGAGAGAGAGGGAGAGAGAGAGGGAGAGAGAGAGAGAGAGAGAGAGAGAGAGAGAGAGAGAGAGAGAGAGAGGGAGAGAGAGAGAGAGACAGAGAGAGAGAGAGGGACAGAGAGAGAGAGAGAGAGAGAGAGAGAGAGAGGGGAGAGAGAGAGAGAGAGAGAGAGAGAGAGAGAGAGAGAGAGAGAAGCTGCTTCCTGTTTAGCTGCTGTGTCCAGAGCAAGGAGGAGAGCAGGGATCCCTCCGTTCTGTCATGAAGGGATGAAGGGATGAAGGGATGGAGGGACTCACTCACTCGTTCACCTTCCTGTCGCTCACGTTCAAATGAAAGCTTTATTAGCACGAACACCTTTAAGTTCAGCCGACTCAGTTCTGAAGACGTGTGAAGTGAAATATTACAGAACAGAAGACAACGAATGCTCTGAACGTTACAACACTGATGGAAAATAATCTAGACTAGACAAACTAATCCACATGAATATGTAATGAAATTAGATTTAGTGGTAATAATAATAATAATAATAATAATAATAATAATAATGATAATAATAATAATGATAAGAGCCAAAAAAGAAAAGATACAATTCACATCTAAACATCTCATGTGCCTCTCTCTCTCTCTCTCTCTCTCTCTCTCTCTCTCTCTCTCTCTCTCTCTCTCTCTCTCTCTCTCTCTCTCTCTCTCTCTCTCTTTGACTTAATCTCTCTTCACCCGTCCCCTCCCCCCATCTCCATCCTCCCTCATCCTTTCCTCCTGCTGCCCCCACCCACGAGCCGTGACCCCTTCTTCCTCCTCTTCCTCTTCCTCCTCCTCCCTCCCCCCTCCTGACCTCTTTCCTTCTGCCTGGCTCTGCCTCCCTCCATGGTGTATAGCCCTCTCTCTCTCTCTCTCTCTCTCTCTCTCTCTCTCTCTCTCTCTCTCTCTCTCTCTCTCTCTCTCTCTCTCTCTCCATCTCTCCCTCTCTTCATGCAGCAGTTTGGGCTCCACCCCTGCCTCCCTCCATCCCTCCCTCCATCCACCCCTCCATCCCTCCACCCCCCGACAAACCAATGACAGAGTCGATACCGTTCACAGCCCCCCCCCCCCCCCGCCTCCCTCCTCCCTCTCTTTCTCCATCTCTTCTGCATTTTTCTTGTGTTGACTCATTTAAGCGACCTCCTCTTCCTCTGTTGCCGTTTCTTTCTGTCCTCCCAGCTGCTCTCTCGCTTCTATTTCAACTCATTCACTCTTCTGGCTTCTCTCAATGTTCATCTGTTGAAATCTCTCCGTTCATCCTCTTCCATCTGTACGCACGTTGTGTGATATTATAAATATTGTCGCTGTAATTTAACAGTAAATCATTCCTTCCTCTCCGTGTGTTTAAAGACACGGAGCAGATCACAAAACCTAGCAGTCAGACGTCCATCCATCCATTCATCCATTCATTCATTCATCCATCCATCCATTTATCGATCTATCCATTCATCCATCCATTCATTCATCCGTCCATCCTCTCATCCATCCATTCATTCATTCATCCATCCATCCATTTATCGATCTATCCATTCATCCATCCATTCATTCATCCGTCCATCCTCTCATCCATCAATTCATTTATTCATCCATCCATCCATTCATCGATCTATCCATTCATTCATCCGTCCATCCTCTCATCCGTCCATCCATCCATTCATCCATTCATCCATCCATCCATCCATTCTTCTATCCATTCATTCATCCAATTATCCATCCATCCATTCATCCGTCCATCCATTCATCCATCCATTCATCTATTCATCCATCCATCCGTCCATCCATTTATCGATCTATCCATTCATCCATCATTCATTCATCCATCCATCCATCCTCTCATCCATCCATTCATTCATTTATCCATCCGTCCATCCATTCATCCATCCTCTCATCCGTCCATCCGTCCATCCATCCATCCATCATCCATCCATCATCCGTCCATTCTTCTATCCATTCATTCATCCATCCATCCATCCATCCATTCATTCATCCATCCATCCATTCATTCATCCATTCATCCATTCATCCATCCATCATCCATCCATCATCCGTCCGTCCTGCTGGCTCAGATTATTTATTCCATGATCACTTTGTTTATCTGTTTGTCTTAAAGAGATCAAAGAGAAGAAGATGAATCGGCTGCAGCAATAAATCCTGACGCGTTTAAAAAGAGTTGAACATCTTTTCTTTATTGTTTTATGGATCGTCGCTTCTCTGAAACTCTGTTTAAACTGTTAGTGAACAGTTCACCTGCTCAGCAGACTGTGAAATGTCACTAAACATAAAGTTATGAAGCTGGATGTTAGAAATGAAAATGCAGTTTCCACTTTTCCGATTGCAAAGTGAACTTTTTTAGCAAGATGTTATGCATATTTCTGTGTCTTTGTACTAAAATAACTCCACATGTGTTGCTTTGTTTGCCCCATCATCGTGATATGAAATCTAGAAAACATACAACTCTACGACTTTTGCGTCAGTAAATGAAGTGAACACTTCTTCCAGAGGGAGAACTTCTGGTCCAGAACTGAAATGTTGGAGCTTCAGAAACACGATGAGCCGGATCCACGAGGCCGGCGGCACACTTTAACTTGTGTTCTTTCAATTCAAATGTCGACGCTCTCTCACGGGCCAGAAACTGTCCTTAAAGACGATGACGAGGGTCAGAGGACGCTACTGGTGGGAGGAAGACGAGCTTGGTAATGATGAGGAAGAGTTGAGGTGGGGGAGGGGCGTCATCGAGCAGGGTTGATGTGTGATTGTCTGCTGTCTGCAGACGGGATGGAATGAAATGAACACATAGACACTGCTGCACTCGGCCCTGACTACTCCACAGTCTCTCTCTCTCTCTCTCTCTCTCTCTCTCTCTCTCTCTCTCTCTCTCTCTCTCTCTCTCTCTCTCTCTCTCTCACTGCATTTCCCTCGTCACACAAAAGGAAACACATCTCTGGAGCGTTGCAGGATCCAGCCAAGCTGAACCGACTATTCTTCAGCATCAATGTTATCTTGTGCACCTTCGTTGTGGCGGCTGCTGAGGAGGCGTGACTGACTCGTCCTCGGCTTGAGAATACTTTAATAATTATAACTCGGGGACTCATTATGTTCCTCCCTGACATGTTTGTAGATTGTTTCCTCTCGGCGGCGGCGGCGCTGTCACCGTCCCGCTGCTTTCAGGAAGATGATAACTGTCCCCCGATTTCCTTCCAGCTGTGAGACGGATGAGTCTGTTGTGAAGCCGTTCCCCATGACGGATTATTCTGTTCATGGAAGTCCCTTCAACACAATGACACTGCAGCAGCGTTGAATGGAGTGTGTTGAACACACAACGTCACTGAAGTCAGAGAGGCTCAAGATGTGTGATCAATGC
The DNA here is from genome assembly GCF_023055335.1 of Clinocottus analis. NCBI lineage: Eukaryota > Metazoa > Chordata > Actinopteri > Perciformes > Cottidae > Clinocottus > Clinocottus analis. The sequence goes on from NW_027176142.1 coordinate 658,571, forward strand.
GCTGGTGATGATTTATGAGTCTGTTGCATTGGACTAAAGGTTGGTTGTGTTTTGTGTCTCCCTGCAATACGAATATGAAAGAAAGGATTGATCCTTCGTTCATCCCCTTGGGGACGTTCTCCTCTGCATGCTCCGTCCTTGGTGAAGCGCTCGGCGGGTTGAGTTAAGCTCAGGGACACTTTGACATGGGAATGTTTTTATGAATCATCCAGCAGAGAAGTTCTTCATGAAGGAAGCCTGCCACCTGCTGGGCCTTTAAAGTACTCAAGCACTTACAGCACGGACGCGTCTGTTCAGGGAACACGAACACACAGAACAGCAATCACACGACATCCATAATGTCAAGAAGGAGTTGTTATATTTGATGTTTATGTTGTAGTTCCAAATGTAAACATGACAATAGGAACATGACGCTCATGATGCTCATGATGCTCATGATGCTCATGATGCTCATGATGCTCATGATGCTCATGATGCATGGAGCTTAATGTTTGTGCTAGACGTCAATGCTAACTCTACAGTTGCTTAGCTAATAGTTTATTGAGAGCTTTTTTGATTCTTTTTTGTTCATGTAACGTTGGGTCATCAACATGTATGACCTCATCTGTCCTGAGGGAGTAAACAAGTCTATGTTTATGACGCCTGAAGGAAAAGACTGGGATGAAACCACGCTAACAGCTAGCTTTGTTCTGATAGCAAAACAGAAATGACAGAGAAGAAGAGGAGGAGAACATCATGAAGGACATCAGGACATAATGCCAAACGGTTTTAATTCACTGGAATCAAAACATATTTGAGTTCTTGACGCATTGAGTTTTGACTTTTATATATTTTAACGGGTTCTGAAAGGATATTCACAACATTTATGGGTTGAAGCTGATCATATCAATAAAACATGTTGTGAATTTTGGAAACGATGACATGTTTTTGACATGCAAGACACTAAATGAGCAGTGCATTATCGACTGTTGAGTTGTGATTTGAAAGTCCAGGTTATGAGTGAAGCGCTGGCGATCAGGACTATGTACATCTCTAGTAAACAGTATTCAAACTAAATTATTTGTGATACTCAGAAACAGTCATCCTCATTGCGTTATGCTGTCGTTGTCAGACGGTCTGTATGAATATGATCACAGTGACGCCGTCCTGCATGAACTCCACCAGCTGACTGCAGAATGTGAGTCAAGTGGACTGAGCCTCTGGCCCGAAACCTGCATGCGACGATTTACTTTCATGTGTAGATTTATGTGTATGACGACGGCTCAGAGCCAGATGAACATGAACATGAGCTGTATCTTCGTCCCTGCATGTTGTCTTCATCAGTTGTTAATGTGAGGAAACGTCTCTCATCACTGAACCAGCATCCAGCTGTGAGCTCATCAGTATGGAGGCAGATTTATGTCTTTATTACACGAGCAAATGTCTTGTTTGTAAGTAAATTATCTGACTGCAAATCCCAAATCTTTGCTCTCCAAAAAAATTCTTTTTTTTTAAAGGATTTTTTTTTTTTTGCCCTAAGAAAAAAAAAATCTAAAAAATTTTTAGAGCTTTTTTTTCTTGGAGCTATTTTTAGAGCACAGATTTTGGATTTATTACTTACAAACAAGATTTTTTTTTAGAGAGGTTTTTTTTTTACTGTTTTTTTTTGGAGCGTTTTTTTTTTTTTGCTCTAAAAAAAACCTCTAAAAAAATTTAGAGCTTTTTTTTTTAGAGCAAAGATTTTACCTAAAAACAAGTTTTGTTTTTTTGGAGAGCGTTTTTTTTTTTTTTTTCTTTAGAGCGTTTTTTTTTTTTTGAGCGTTTTGCTCTAAAAAAAAAAAATTGAATTTTTTTAGAGCAAAGATTTTATGTAAAAACAAGATTTTTTTTTGGAGAGCGTTTTTTTGTGTTTTTTTTTAATGTTTTTTTTTTTCTTAGAGCAATTTTTTTTGGAGAGCAAAGATTTGGGATTTGCAGTTAAATAATTTACTGACAAACAAGACATTTGCTCTCGTATTGAAGACACACATCTCCCTCCATACATCAGCTGCTGGGAATAAACACGTGAGAAGCATCAGAACAGCAGCAACACGTGTGAACATGAAACGTTCTCCTTCTTGCAGAGGATTCCTCGTCAGAGAGCGGCAGCGGCAACGGCCTGCCGGCCCTGACTCCTCCCAGCGCCGCCGTGACGGACGGCGCCGCGGTCCGGGAAACGGAGGTCTTCAACGGGAGCTGTGGCCCGGCGCCGCTGGACTTCAGCACGCCGACGTCCTCCTCGTCCTCGTCCGAGGACCAGCAGCCGATGAACCTCAGCGAGCCCCCCCCTCAGCGCCCGCCGCTGTCCTCGACGCACCTGCCCGTCACCGTGTCGGCGGCGGCGGCGGCGCTGCTGGGCGCTCTGCATCCCAGCGCGCCCGAGGAGCTGCGCAGGAAGTACCCGCTGGCCGCCAAACCCCCGCCGGCGCCGCACCCCGCCCTGCCGCTGCCGCTGCCGCACGCACACAACGCACACACTCCCAACACACACTCCCAGACCCACACACACACTGCCGAGCTGCGAATGGACCGAGATGGCCGGGACTACGGGGGCAAGGTGAGCACACACACACACACACACACACACACACACACACACACACACACACAGACTTTACATACGCAGGTGATTACTTCATAAAGAGATGGAACACATTTACATTTTAATGCTTCACAGCTTCAATTCATTAAAAGATTAGACGACACTGATGTAATTATTCTGTATAGATTGTTCCAAACATTTACAATAACTCCAGAGCGTTGTTCAGTCCAAAAGTCAACTGTAATAGTAAAAAGGTTATTATACAAGTATTGATTACCAAAAATCACAAGATGTTTGCATCTTACGAAGCATTTAGCTGAAGCGCTGAAGCTTTAATAGTAGAATAGAAGAGGCCAGATGGCGGTGACCTCACTGACGGCCGGCGTGTGTTCAGTCCCCGCAGTTCAGCTCGGGTGGAAGTTACGACAGCGTGAAGATGGACCTGGGTGCCGAGGACCTGACCACCGGGCGCCAGGGCGCCGCTGACGACGACGACGACGACCACGACGACCACGATGACAACGACAAGATCAACGACGCCGAGGGAGTCGACCCCGAGAGACTAAAGGCCTTCAATGTGAGTCAGATCCAGTCTGCTGGGTCCCACCGGGTCTGATGACGCGTCTCATAAAAGGAAATATACTGAGACCTGACGATTAAAACCCAGAAATACATACACAGAACTTACAATGAGGCACTTTTGTATAATGAGGCAGCTCCTAATGTTTTGTATTATTAATCAAGTGGCTTCATGTGATGGGAAAGATTAGCTCCCAGTATAAGATATATATATTATATCACTAGAATATTATTATTGATGATTAATGAGTTCATCACTTTAATGTTGCAGCTGATAAAAGTGTTTGATTACTTTATACACTGCAAGCTTTGGAGTTTATCTCACATTATTTATCCTTTAATTATACATTATGTCCAAATAAAGGTTCTTGACGTGAATATAAAATGCATATGCACGTACTTTCAGACGACAGCGTAAAGTACATCTGTATATCTATAATAAATATACATATAGATATACATTCATGTATCCGTGGCTGAGCTTTTCTCTAACGCGTCGTCTTCCTGCAGATGTTCGTACGTCTGTTTGTGGACGAGAACTTGGACCGCATGGTTCCCATCTCCAAACAGCCCAAGGAGAAGATCCAGGCCATCATCGAGTCGTGCAGCCGACAGTTCCCAGAGTTCCAGGAACGCGCCCGCAAGCGCATCCGCACCTACCTCAAGTCCTGCCGCCGCATGAAGAAGAGCGGCATGGAGGTGATCGGCTGTTCGTCTGTCTGCGTCTTTATGGCTCAATAATCACTGTTCCTGAAGAACAGCTGTGACTTCACAATTGGTTTCCTTGAAATGTCAGAATATTGCAGAAAATGCACATTATAGTTCTCCAGAAACGTCTTGTTTGGTGGAACCAACAGTCCAAAAGCCCAAATTATTCAGTTTTCAATGACATCAAATTGGGAAAGGCAATATATTTTTTACTAGAAGTGGAAAGTTAAGTACTTTCCAAAAGTTGCAGCTCTAAAACAAAGTAAGACATTAAAAGGAGGTAAAATAATAATGCTAATAGTTATCGCGGGAATACTTTCGGTATTTTTATCACTTGTCACTTAAATAAGAAAAGCTGGTCCACATTAAAGAGTCTGGTCGAAGACCACGGTAAGTTTTGAGGTATTAATGTCTAATAGTGAAATGTCTCTGCTGCCCCCCTGTGGTGAAGCGTCGTGCTACACATGTACGATCATTATAAAGGATGTAAATCCACTGGGACTCATTTCATTTCACGGCTGCAGCTGTTTGGACGTCGTTCTGTTTACAGAAAGACGTCATAACCACCTGTCGCTTCAAGTCACTAATGACGTCATCGTGTTTCCTGCAGACTCGTCCGACTCCACCTCACCTCACCTCGGCCATGGCCGAGAACATCCTGGCCGCCGCCTGCGAGAGCGAATCACGCAACGCAGCCAAGAGGATGCGCCTCGACGCCTATCATGTAAGAGAGTGTGTGTGTGTGTGTGTGTGTGTGTGTGTGTGTGTGTGTGTGTCGCGCAATTCACATTACTTCATGTTTTGTATTTGACTAATTAATCTACACGGATGCCTGCAGACCCGGGTTGAGTTAATGATCAGATTAACCCGTTAATCTCGTTAAATGAATGTTGTTTGAGGGTCGGAGGTGAAGTTATCAGAGAGGACGTGAGTTACTGATCCAGTAAATACTCGTTTATTACACAACAGATGATTTATTAAATCACTGTGATCCTGAGCTCCGCAGGGTGCCGACCCCATGAGGCCGTTTCATAACTGAACAATTATTTGTGTCTTCATGGGATTGGATCCGCTCCAAAATGTAATGTTTTCCTCTTGAATCCCTCTGAAATCCTGCCGACAAACAAACTAACGCCTGAAGCGTAACCTCCTCGGTAAATAAATAATAATGAAGTGATAGTAATTGATAGAAAAGTGTGTTTAAGAGACGAGCAGCAGGTCAGCGGTGGAGACGCTTCTGTAGTTCTTTAAGGCACGAAAGAGGAAGAGGAAGACGTTGAAGAGCGAACGCGGCTAAATTACAAGGTTTACTTTGAAGAGTAAATGTTTAAAGAAGTGAAAATCTGCTGGAAAACTTCAGATATTTGTAAAATTGTGGAGGAGAAATGACAGCAGCAGACGTTAAAGTGCACATAAGAGACAGTGAAATGAAAATAAATATAAATAAACTGTAATAAAACAGTAAAGAATCCATAACAGCAGTATTATATCTATACAGACAGAATAACACGTATTAAAAATGATTTACGTTGCACCAGTTAAAGTGTCTGAAGTGTTATTTGTGGTTTCACTGCAGCTTTACTGTAGAACATGAGTCCTTAAACCCTCCGTCATGAACGGTAACGCTCTCACTTCCTGTTTCCTGTCCAGGACGAGCAGATCTCTCTGGACAAGCCGTCCGGCGGCGGCGGCGGCGGCCTGAGGGAGCCGGCGTCCTTGGCTCACTCGGCCTACTCGCTGGCGGCGTCCGCCTTCTCCTCGCAGGACTCGCAGCTCTACATCAACGGGGCGGGGCTTAGCTACGGTTACCGCGGCTACCCGGGCCTGGGCGCCGCCATGCAGCATCCCGTTTCCCTGACGACCGGCGCCGCCGCTCAGAGCAACGGTAAGATTGGAGGGGAGGGAGGGGGGGAGTGAGGAGGATACAAGGAAAGAGGAAGTAGGCAGTGAGGAGGCGAGATGTGAGAGAGATGAAATAAACTTTTATGAGCCGGATATTTAAGGATGAAATAGGAGAAGATGGAGAAGAGAAGAGCAGCAGATGTCAGAGCAGCAGCTCACACACACACACACACACACACACACACACACACACACACACACACACACACACACACACACACACACACACACACACGATACGGATGTACGTCAGCCTCGATAACGCTGGGGAGGAAGGTTATTTATCACTAATTGAGCTAAAGTTCCATAATCTCCTTTCAGCAAAGTGAGATCAAACTGGATCAGATCAAGATCAATGAAAGTACCTCACGCAGCTTTAAAGAGTATTTTGGATTCAGAGCGTTAATCTAACATCAAACAAGTATTGTCATCGTCAAAATATCCTGGATTAGTGTCGCTCTCCCTCTGCGTGCTGTAATCTGAGATTCTCTGTTCGTTTCTACTTAATTTCTGCTTAAAAGTTGTAGATTTTGGTTAAATACATTTTTAATTTATAGAGTAACTAAGAACGGTTTCTGTGCCGCCTCTTTATTATCTGTGAGAGATGATGATGATGATGAAGGTGACTCTGAACACTTTAATCTCACCCGGTGCGATACTTTTATACTTTTACACTTTAAATACATTTTTTACAATTTATTTTATTCTATCTGTATATTTCATATTTTTGTTTCTTACCGTTTAATTTTTAAATTGTTTTTATTACTGTTTACTGTTTATTTATATCACTTAATCTCATCTCTACTTAGATTTCTGTGAATAAGGGCTGCTGTAATCCCATAATTTCCCCACTGAGGGACTAATAAATGACTATTTTATCTTATGATGATGATGGTGATGAAGGTGAGATGCAGCCTTGCCGGACGTGACGAGTGCTGATAGAAGTTTAGTTCTTTGCTCTCGTGACCTTGGAGCTCGACCTTCAGGTTTCATTTGAGTGACATCAGACATGATATTCCAGCAGTGACTGATCTTTCACTCCTTCACCTCTTTCCTTCATCATTTCACCTTTCTCTCCTCTTTCATCCTCTCATCATCCTCCTCCTCCTCTCTCGTCCTCCTTCAGGCCCCACAGACCTCAGCATGAAGTCTCTCTCTTCCGCCAGCATCGGTAACTCCGCCTCCTCGGCCTCCACCAACAACAGCCTGGGTGGGCGGGGCAGCGGGGGCGGCGGAGGAGGGGGCGGGGCCTCGACCCAGCTCAGCCAACCGGAGATCACGGCCGTGCGTCAGCTGATCGCCGGCTACAGGGAGTCGGCCGCGTTCCTGCTGCGCTCGGCGGACGAGTTGGAGAACCTCATCCTGCAGCAGAACTGAGTCAGGGGAACCAGGGGAGAACACACACACACACACAGACACACACACACACACACACACACACACACACACACACACACACACACATTCCCCGCTATGTTCGTCTAGACCTCTTGTTTCTGCTGTTCCCTCCTTCAGAACATTATTTTCTTGAGGAAAGAGGAAGCAAAGCGACCTCAACACATCGAGTCCATCGATTCTGAAGAGAACAAATCACAGAAAACGGAGGATGTGGTCTCTGAAAGCATCTCTTCCTCTCACAATCAGAGCTCCACTCGGACGGAGAGAGGAGGAGAGAAAGAGAGGAGGAGAGAAAGAGAGGAGGAGAGAAAGAGAGGAGGAGAGAAAGAGAGGAGGAGAGAAAGAGAGGAGGAGAGAAAGAGGAGTGACGTCAGGATGATGATTCTGCTGCTGTGGTTTCAGGAGAAAACGACTTTTCCTCGTCGTTTAGTTTGAGTCCCACGATCATGACGATTTAAATAATCATATTGACTCCCTGAATTTGTTCTACTGAAGCTTATTGTTATGACGAGTGTTTTTGATTTTATTGAAGATTTTTTTGTTCTTTTTTTTTAGTCCAGTGAGCATTTTTGTTTCTTGTTGTTTTGATTTCTTCCCTAAGTGACTGAAAGGAAGCGAAGCGGTTTGACTTCTCCTGACAGACGGCACTAAAACACGGAGAAGACTTTCAGACCGACGGGGCAACAGGACGGAAACAGGAGAAGAAAGAAAAGTTGATGTTTTGTTGAAAAAAAAGAAGAAAAAACGAGCGAATCTTCTCGCGCTGGCTTGTACATAAGCTGTTTGTCCTCGAGCACTTTGTCCTCACCTGAACGCTCACCTGCTCAGCCCTTTTACCCAGGGAGCAACCTGCTACTTATGCATCCAAGACGCCATGTGGACGACCAGGAAATACCTCAGACCAGACCTGCCAACTCCATCACACACACACACACACACACACACACACACACACACTCTGCAAATGAATGGTAACATTCCCACCAGAAGCCAGTACGTATACTTCTACTTTACCACCTGATGTCTTCACGGATTATATATTTTGGGGCGATAATCAAACTATATCGCTCTAAAGACGTTTCAACATCGGGGGGGAAAAAAAGGATGAAGCGATTCAAGAAACACTGAAACGTTCAACTTCTATGTTTGTCTGTGCGCTGCTGTAAATAATCAGTTTATCTTGAAAACTTGAGAAGAATCAGAGTTGACAGGTGTGTGTTACTGCGGGAGGTCGTTTACTCCTTAAAGGGGAGGAGGGGGGGGGGGGGTCTTAAATGTGAGAGGGTGAAATGTTGACCGCTGGTGGCAACATGACTCCCACTTCTACTCTTCTTTTGTTTGTTTTTTTACAAATGTAGATGTAACGCCAACGAAACCTCAGCATCATTCTGTTTAATAGTCTTTACCTCCATCGCTTCTTCTTCTTCTGCTTCTTCTTCTTCTTCTGCTTCTTCTTCTGCTTCTTCTTCTTCTTCTTCTTCTTCTTCTTCTTCTTCTTCTTCTTCTTCTTCTTCTTCCTCTCTCCATTGGACCTACTCTTCACCTCTTCTTCTTGGACCTAAACCTGTCCTCCTCCTCTCCCTGGTCTCGTCCAGGTTTCAGAGGAAGAGGAGGACTTCTCTGTCTTACTGTGTTTGTCTGTTAAACTTGGAGATGGCCATTGTTAATGTTATTGTTGTTATTATTATTATTATGATTATAAAGATGAACTTTCATGTTGCTGCTGCTATACAAAAAAAACGGACCTTCTGCCATAGACCTGAAACCTCAACAAAGCCGGGCGTTAGCTCGCCGCGTTAGCTAGCTGCGTTAGCTCGCCGCGTTAGCTAGCCGCGTTAGCTCGCCGCGTTAGCTCGCCGTGTTAGCTCGCTGCGTTAGCTCGCCGCGTTAGCTAGCTGCGTTAGCTCGCCGTGTTAGCTAGCTGCGTTAGCTCGCCGCGTTAGCTCTCCGCGTTAGCTAGCCGCAGTGCCCCGTGAAAACGTGACCGACCTCCTGCGACCTCGACTGCGACTCGATCCCCTCAAAGCAAAAACGCCTCAGAGACTCAGCGGAGGACTCTGGAGACGCCGGCCTCCATGCGCTCGCCGCCCTGAGGCTCAGGCCGGCCGGTCGGTTTCTCTGCTTTTGCTTCTTAGGGCTCGATTCATGTTGTTTTGTGACTTTCTAACTGTGAATACTTCAGAAGTTGTTTCTTTCAGTTTGTTCCCACATGTTCGTCCTCTGGAGGAAGCCTTGCACCTTCACTGTGGTCCTCTGCATCAGGATCACACACTCACACACAATAGTCCAGTTTGTAACACTGATTAGTTTTATGATGAATATTAATTTAATCCTGGAGGAAAGAGAGGGGTGGCACTTCGTTTCTTTTAAGAAAGTAAATCCTTCATCTTGTGGCTTTTAGTTATGTTGATATTTCACCTTCTGAAGGTTGTTTTTGTTTTATAATGTTCGATAATATTCCAGTGAACCTGTTGGCCTGTTGAGAGTTCAGACTCTTTGTTAAAGGAATAGTTTCACATTTGAGGCAAAAAAAAACAAACTTATTTGCTTTCTTGTCCAAGAGTTTGATGAGAGCTTGATGCCAGCTTCTCATGGGAATGTTAAACTTGAAGCTTCAGACAGCAGTTGATTAGCTTAGCTTAGCATAACAAGTGAAAGTGAGGGAAACGGCTAGCCTGTCTCTACTAGCACCCACAAAGCGAGCTGATTGACACCTTAGTTCTCGTCTTTTTAATTCACAAATAGATTCATGGTTAGTTATTTGCTGGACTTCCTGGAGTCACTTTAAGGTTGTTAACCAGTTTCAGAATTAAACAAGTAATATCTAATGTGGTTAGACACAGCTAGGCTAGCCGTTTCCCCCCGTTTCCAGTCTGTATGCTAAGCTAACCCTCCTGGCTCCAGCTCCAGGGACCATACAGACATGAGCGAGAAAACTATCTTCTCTCTGCAAGAAAATGCAAACCGTGGAGCTAATTCTTTGTGACATGGAGAGGAGCGACACTTGTTTTTGTTCACCACGACTTAGTTTTGTCTCTCGGTACAAAAAAAAGCCAAATTGATTTGAGTTGCTCAAAGTTTGGTTTAATCCATCAACACCTGCAGAACAGAACAGGAAGGGAAATCCACAAAGAGACAAAGGTGACTTTTATCCTCCCGAGCCGTCGCTCTGTGCGTCGCTTGTAGTTTCTTCTCAGTTCGACTTTTGCGTCATCGAGATTTGATTCTTTTTTTTTGCACACTGAGCGAAGCGGCGGTCATCAGTGATTTGCAGGGAGGTCCTCTGTGCATGTGTGCATGCTCGACGCCCGATTTGCACTGCTGGAGTCAGACGAGAGCAGTGAACGAGATGTGGTGTGTGTGTGTTTTTTGCAATGCAGTCGATAATCATATCATTCACACGTGGAAGTCTTTCACGAACACGACACCTCCATCCAAACGTTCAATGACTTTTACATTTGCGTGCAATGTCAGAGCCACCGCGTCAGTTTCAGTTTGAAATGTTTAACATGTAAATTATTTAATTTATGGCAAATTAGATGTAGAATTTAAAACGGTTTTTTTTGGTTTTGTACTTTTTTTTTTTTTACAAAACTGGTATCTTTTGTTTGAAAGTTTAAGTGTACTGATCGCTAAATGACACGAGAGAAATATGCACAAAAGAAAATGTAAAAAATAGACGAGGAGGAGAGAAGGAAGCGAACATTAAGTCACAACATTGAGCCAACGCTCCCAGAAGTAAAGTCACGTTCAACACGTTCAAAATGTGACTTATTTGCCTTTTGAAATAGAGGAAATCACACATTATAACGTGTGAGATTCACTGAGGTACAATCAATTTTTCCTCAAATTTCCGCCATTTCTTTTTGTCTTTATTCAATTGAACAACAAAGCGTTTAGTTTGTGGAGCGATGGCCTCGTTTCACCCGACAGGAGACTGTTGATGACGCCGGTCCGTCCTTCTGTCCTCCTGGTTCATCCTCTCTGCTCTCAGCTCGTTGTCGGTTCGTTCTGTTCTTCGCTATCGAGGAGATGCTGCAATGTTGTTGGGACCTTTTGATTGTCCGGATGTGATCAACTCGACTCAGAAAGAAGTTGTTCAAGTTGCTCCACGTGCCGTCTGAGGGACCAGAGTCACGGACGGTGAACTGTTGATGCATCGTTCTAGTTTCTGTTATCGCATCTTTAATGTTTTAAGATGGAGGCACACTCGGGAAGTTTCTCTTTGAGTCTATTTGAAGTGACTCACCTGGAGGCAGTGATGCGTCCTCCAGTTCCTCAACCAGTAAAATATCTTCTCTTGGTTTGGAAACACAAATCAACATCAGTTGAAACTGTTTTTGGGAGCAGGTGATGTGACGCTGGTCCCTCAGGTTAAAGCACGATTAAGTGTCTTTCAGTTTTATTTTATAATTTAGTTGATTTCAGGTCGAATTTCAATCCCAACGTCCTGATTCACAGACGGATTCAGTCAGAAACTAACTTCCCGCTGCCATGTCGAAGACATCGATCCTCCAAAATGTGTTTTAATGAGATGAAGGATCCGATCGACGGCCATCAGTTATCACACGTAGAAGGTTTCACACGGATGAAGAGCTGCAGCCAGAACGCCGTCCGGTGGCAAGACGTTAAAGATGCTGTGTCATCAGAGATGAAGCTGTTCATGGATCCTCTCGAGAGGAAGACGCTGTTTACAGGAAAAGCTTTTTTTTAAAAGCATCTGGGATTATTTTTTTTAATAGGAAAAAGTCATTTTAACCAACTGAACCAGTGAGATCGTCCCGAAAAGAAAGAAAGACAAAGTGCCGAGTTGAGTCCTGAGTGAGGTTGTAAACGTTAAGCTTCCCTGATTTCAGAGTGTTTAAGTTAGATCCCGTCTCCGGGCGTTTGGGACGTTTACCTCAACGGCCGTCAAAGTTCTCCATCCGCCTCAGAAAAGATGTTCTTAAGGTTTTCTACGAGTTCAGGTTTACTTAAAGCTGCAGAACAGCACACAAAACCACACAAAGTAAAGATAAAAAAAGGCAAATGACAATCTGTAGAAAGGTGTATTTGCTCACTGTGGGAGTTGAACCATCAACCGCGATCAGAGCGTCCAAACCTCTTCTGGTTCACCTCACTGGCCGACACATTTCTGTTTGTTAGTATTACACAATTATAGTTCTCAACTCTTTAATATGATTTCATACATACAGCTTGTAGTGAAAGTGTCTTTTATGGAAAGAGATTTTCTACAATATTCCAAACCGAGTCTCCGGGTTTAACCCTCGAGTCTCTTCTGCTACAGCTTCAGCAAATGTTTATTCCAGTTACATGAGGACGGTCACGGCGACGTCATCACAGATTATGTTTACACTGCGACGTGGTTTACAGATTATTGACCTTCCGTAACGAGGAGCAGCAGCTTCAGAAGGTCACAGCCGCTTCCTGACCTCCAGGCTGAAGCTCCAGCTGACGGAGAGCTCAGAGGAGAATAACTAAAAGAAGTTATTTCTACATTTGAGGCCCAAGATGCTGATGATGTCACGCTTCTGTAAAACCTGCAGCTTGACTGAGCTTCTGAAGGGAATAATGCACGAGCTCCTAAAAACTGTCATTTCAAACATTTCAACTAATTCCAGGAAGCTGATCTCGTTGATAAAAGACGTTAATCTCAAACTACTTTAACTGATCATCTCATTTAATTCGATGAAAGCGAATAAGCACATTTCCAACAATGTCAAACTTTTCTTTTATAATAAACATAACCTCAGTGTTCTCGATGGGAGCAACAAGGTTTTTTTTGACTTTTTTTTTTTTTTTACTGATAAGTGTATTTTAGTTTCAGACTATTTCTGATGCAGCAGAGTGTTTAAAGGCATCGAGAGGGAAACGAACCCGAAAGCGTCAGAGCAGCTGTGGTCGAGTCCCCAAACGCTCACACAGCTGTGGTGAGACGTGGAGCGCAACACACACACATGAAGGAGTGATGGACCTTCCAGCGCTCACAGACACATCTAGAGAAATGCTTTCTGGGACGCTTAGTTTCACTGTTTTTCGTTCTGCTCCTTTTCGGCGGCGCTCTAGATTCCTGACTTTCTATATTTTGAAAGGCGTTTGGTTCTTTTCTCTCGGTCTCCGCCTGACTTTGTCCTGGACTCTTGATTGTCTCGGTTCCCTCAGCCGGACCTCCAGCGACGCCGACGTGAGAACCTGCATCCTCCTCATGATTTGACTCAGTGGAAGTGTGATGTTTACATGTACAGATTTTTGCGATTCTTTCTGGTTTTGTTTCTGTTTTGTTTTCCTCTCATCTCTCTATTAATATCAGCGCCTCCCCTCCCTGTTTCCAGTTGATCTGACTCGTACCTTACACACTTGAAGGGAAGCGGACTGCGTCTAAACTCAATTATCACCATTTAACACATCAGCCGACTTCATGAGGGGATGTTTTGAATTTCAGTCGTCGCTTTTCTTCACCAGACTCATGTTTTTTGTTTTTTTCAGCATTTTAGAAACGCCTCGTCAGCATTCAGTTGCACCTGTTTCCTCGTTAGCTTCAGGTGTGATCTTCAGCTCGCTGAGCGGCAGCAGAGGAGTATTTTCTTTTTTGGGGGTGTTTTGGTGAAGAAATGTCGCGCGGCTGAAATGAAAAAGTTTCCCCATGAAGAAAGTGGTTGTTGGAGGTAAGGGGGGAGGTGTGTGTCTGTCCTGTTCAGAGAGGGGTGACCTTTGACCTCTGGGCTCTGACCACAGCACACACAATCCCGCCGTGCGAGCCGGACCCGGCGGAGGAGACTCCTCAGTGAATGAAAAGCCATTTCAGACCCAGCTGTCGGGTCTCTTAGTCTATTAGTATATTTAGCAAAACCTTAAACTGCAGATGACAAAACTCAACCTCAGGAAGAAATAAAAAGGACATCACTTTTGTAAAAACCCGTCCAACTGAAGGCCCATTCCCCCTCGCTCTTTGATACCATAAAAATTATATCAAAAATTCTTTTTTATATTTATTGTGTTTATTATTATATATAACAGTGGATACCTTTTTTCCAGTACCTGTGGCTGAATATTTTGATTCTCTAGAAAAGTGTTGATAATATATGTGAAGCAACGTAAAGGACAACAGAAGTGTCGGGTTATTATTTTAGAGAACATATCACTCTGGTCCACGACGAAGAACCCAAGAAGAACCGAGCTTTTCTTTTGTGTGATGTCACGGCTGAAATGTTTCTGGACTTTAAAAACATTGTGACGTTTCTTTTGTTTGTTTTCTTCCAGGCTGTATGTCACAAAGCTAAATATACTAATAAAACGGTGTGCTATCTATCCGACGCCTTTTCTTTGTATCCAGACTAGAGATGGTCACGTTAGTCCTGATGGAAGTAACTCAGTACACTCACACAAGTACAATCTCAAGGTACTTGTGTGTTTTATTTACTGTTACTTTCTCATTCCTCCTTTTCTCTTTTTTATCCTGATTCTTTATAGTTTTCTAACTTTGTGAGCCTGAACGGCGCTCTGTGATATAAAGACTGAGTTCATGAGGCTCTGATGTAACTTACAGAAACTGAGCTTTTCAAAGCAGCTGTTCCCACAAAAAGATTAAGATTAGAGCTCAAACTGAAGCGCTTTCATGTTGGATTAGAATTAGTTTTAGTCTTCACACGTCCTGCTACCTCAACGTGGTCAAAGCTAGCTGCTGGATAACTGTAAAGGAAGTAGTTTAGCTTCACGACGTCCCTTAAAGTACTTCTATTTTTTTGTCTCAAATGTACTAAAACAGCAGGAACTCGGTCGGTGTCGTCACGTTAAATGATCCCTTGTTTCAGTGCAGCTGGTAATCAATTCATCTGGAGCTGAAATGAATTAAAGTCTAACGGCTGAACAAAAATGTAAAGACTTTGATTCTTGCTACAGAAACTTTAATTATCAAATGTTTTGAAAATATTAGCTGCTGGTTTGAGCCCAGAATGTTCACGATGTCCAGGAGCCAGAAATATCTTTTTCTCCCATGATGAGATGAAGAAAAACACTTTCTAATGACATGAAACTGTTTGTTACACACAGTGAACGTGTTCCATGTGACAAAGAGAAACACAACAGAGTGGAACTCCACAAACTGTTCAGCAAACAAACTCCATCGTTGACACAATCAAAACGACCTTCAGGGGAACCTGAGCCAAACGGACACGCCCACACACGCACACACACACACACGCGCGCACACACACACACACGCGCGCACACACACACACGCGCGCACACACACACGCACACACACACGCACACACACACGCACACACACACGCCCATTAGGCCCCGCCTCCCCGTCCGCGCGCAGGTGTGCAGCCTCAGTAGTTTGCAAAGCGCCAAAACCCAAACTTTTTACGCGCCGCGCCGCCGCTTCACCTTCACCTTCCTCTTCCTCATGTGAGCATCAGCTGCTGCAGCGGCGCCCCGCTCGGACCAGATTACGATGGATTAGCATGTCCTCGGGTGCCACGCTCCCGTTCCCGGTTGGTTTTGGGTCGCGCAGCCGAGTCCTCGCGGGGAACCGATCCGATCCGGATGCCCTCCACCGCCGTTTCCGCATTCCCGCAGCCGCCGTGAGCACTGCGGGCGCGGAGCTCCGATCCACGAGCTCAACAGAAAAAACCGGTTCCTCCGGCTAATCTACTGCTGTCGGTGCAGTATGCTTCCAGCCAGGAGAACAGAGGGAACGCGCAGGCTGAACGGCTGGTCACTGCGGGCTGTGAAAGGCCGTTTTCCGCGGACTGAGTCGGACTGAATCGCGGCTTATTGATCGGCGTTAGGATAAAACCCGGAATCACCTCGCCGCCGCGCTCCTTCATGTCCCGGGATGGAGAGCTGCTGCCGCTCCTGTATGCCGTGTTTCGGCCGGATCTGGGACTGCATATGGCCCGACTTCCGCTACCCGAACATCCCGAGCAGCAACAACAACCATGTCATCGCCAACCCGGCCGCGCACGCGGCGGAGATCCGCACCGTGTCCGGAGACATCCGCGTCCCGTCGCCCAAGAAGCGGCCGGTGCAGCTTTACGCGGCGCTCTTCGACTTCGAGGCCCGCAGCGACGACGAGCTGACGGTGAAGGAGGGGGACAAGCTGTCGGTGATCGAGAAGCGGGGCGAGTACGTGCTGGCCAAGAAGCTCACCGGGTCCCTGCAGTCCGGTCTGATCCCGGCGAACTACGTGGCGCTGCTGCAGGACGAGTTCGCCAAACACAAGTGAGTGAAGCGGCAGCGCGTCGGTCCCGCAGATCTCTGCCGCTGCTGTCCTTCTGCCTGCAGGTGTTGAAGCTGCTGCTCAGTCAGGATGAGGAAGCTTCGGCCCCGAAATGTAGACAGATTATTAAAAATGACACGTTTGTAAACAAAGTGGCGTTTAAAGGAAAAGAGTTGAACCCGATGTGAACATCAGCGTGATGACGTCCTGGGAAGAGAAGCTGTTCTGCTCGACTTCTCTTTGAGGACTTTCTTGTGTTGATCCAAAAATATCAAACTGGTTTAGTCACCAGAAACAATCTGAGAGAAATGATTTCATCTGATTTGACTTCCTGTCAGATTTCTGTGTGTTTTGCCATCAACAGCAATTAATTGGCAGCTGTTTATTTTACCAGTTCACACGTTTACTGACTCAAAGTCTCTATTTGGCTTTTTATTTATTTATTTATTTGCTGTTTCTATGTCATTTTAAATGTAATATTTATTGAGTTAGTTCAATAAATGGTCCACAGAAACTCTTGTATGAGTTGATTCATAATTTAATTAGTTTCTGTGGATATTCTTTATGTATTTCTTAGTCTTTTGTGAAATTAAGTTAAATCTCTAAGTTTTGGATCATTCTGGACGCACAGATCAACCGTGTCTTTAGATATTGACTGGAATCAATACCATAATCAATAAGCTGTGTGGAAGAGAATAATTATTCTTTTACTTTGTAAAGATAAGATGTTTTACAAAGTATTATGTTAACAACAATTACAGTTCTACTGTATTTACATTTCATTTGACAAAGTTTGTAAACTGTTTAAATTAAACCTGAAGCTTTTTTTAAATGAGACAAAACTTTTGTCAAAACTTAAACAGGAAATGAAACTGAGGCTCCGCCCGTCACGTAGCAGCATGAACAGATATGAAAGATATGAAAGATATGAACAGATTGACCTCATTGTCACTGATACCGGTCAGATATTCATCTTATCAGGACGCTAACGAGTGTTTTCATTCTGGATCATTCTCATGAGTAATCATTTGTTCTCTGATTTATCTGAAAATAATTCAAACAAAATGTGAATAATACCAATTTCCCAAAGCCCAAGTTGACATAATACAATATAAATTATTGTTGGACCCAGATTCCAAAATAAGCATTTTACTGTCACTCAGAACCAAAACGTCTTCTCATCTCCAGCTGGATCAGTGAAGGATACAAGAGAAGTAGTCGTGTAATATTGCACCTTTCATTTTAAAAACTGAGCTTTGATCCTCAACCTGCTGGCGTCCAAAGCAAAGTTGAACACGAATGTTTGGAGGAACAACAACAACAACAACAACAACAACAACAACGTCTGCAGCTGAGGAACCGGAGCTAAAAGCAGCCAGAAGCTGCAGGTCCTCCATTATTCATCCGGCCTGCAGGGCGTCGTCATGTTTCAGCTCACCGCTCTGCCTCTGTCTGCGTGTTCATGCTGCCACTCACACACAGACCCCAAATGTCCCACGGTCCTCAAACACAACACTGGAGCTGAAGACATCAAAACAATGAGAACGTGACGGATTTCTGTTACGATGATGTCGACGCTTTTATTCTTTGTTCCAATGAAGAACGTCAAAAACATGACGGGAACTATTTTAAGCCAAAGGAAAAGCGGCCGAGAACATCAAAGCAGCAGTGTCCCTGTAATACTCCAGTCATGAGCTTTCTGCTGCTTATCTGCTGCAACGTCGCCGTAACGTTCCCACAAGAGAAAAGCTCGGCCACAGGAAACCTGCAGGTGTGTATTGTTGTGTCGGTCAGAGACGACGTGAGATGTTAGAGGAAGCAGCTGACTGATGGAGCTTCAGGAGGTTGTGGAGGTCTGGGTTCAGTTAGTAGAGATCTCTGCTGTTCCTGGAGGAGCAGGACGCTGCTGCTGTGAGTGAAACCTGAATGTCAGTCCAGGGACACGCCCTCCTGGTGACTTAAAGTAAATAAAGGTCAGTTCCTGTGTCTGAACCAGCAGGCAGAGCCAAACAACACATTCAAGCTTCTGAATGTCAAATCCCTCCAAAGTATTCACTGCTGCAGAGGAAGTATTGATTCCAATACTTTACCTTTTAGTAAAAGTACTAATACCACACTGTGAAAGTACTACAGTACAACATCACGGCCGATCTTCTCACTGTAGCATGAATTGAAAATGCACGTAGATGTGTGTATTGTTAAAGCGTGACGTCGCGCACACGGTGACGTCACGCACACGGTGACGTCGCGCACACGGTGACGTCGCGCACACGGTGACGTCGCGCACACGGTGACATCACGCACACGGTGACGTCACGCACACGGTGACGTCACGCACACGGTGACGTCACGCACACGGTGACATCACGCACACGGTGACATCACGCACACGGTGAGGCTCCAGGTTGAGGCTGAACTTATATTCGTGTGTGTATTGACCTACATGCATGTTTTGCTTCAGAGAGTGTGTGTGTGTGTGTGTGTGTGTGTGCGTGCTTCTGCATATCTGCTTTCACATTTAACACATTGTTCTTGTCTTTGTTCGCTCCATCTTTGTATTCATTTGTCCGTTTACTTCCATCTTTCTCTGTTTTCATAAATCACGATGTTGTTATTTGTTAAATGTCTGATCGTTTATTTATCCCACAATCGTTCCTCATCCGTGTGTCTTATCTGTCTGCTTTTTTAAGGTGGTACTATGGGAACATAAACCGTGTGAAAGCTGAGAAGCTGCTGCTGGCTTCCCAAAACAAAGATGGCTCCTTCCTGGTTCGCATCAGTGAGAGTCACAGTGACGAGTACACCATCTCTGGTGAGTGACACCGCCTCCACAGTGACCTCTTTCCTCTTGTTCTCTTCCTCTGTTTCTCCTCCTCCTCTGTCTTTATTTCATGTCCTCCGTCACGCTGACACGTTTAAATCCTTTTGTTTGCTGCTTTATGGGGATGAATCTTGCTGTGAACCCGTGAATTCAACCAGCTGTAAAAATACATTCTGGTGATTTAAAAAAAGAAAAAGGTCTGTGATGAAGCTGATATTAAAGTCTCTTTGTGGCCAACAAACCTGCATAAATAAGACATCAGGAATCCTGTAACCTTGAAAGTAGAAAGGGGGATGCGTCCCACTGCGCTGCTGCAGAGTCTCAGAGCTGCTGAGCTTTCTGCACATATTTAAATTAATTCATATGCAAATGTTTGCCTCCAAATCTGTCCCTTTCTATGCAGATGAGCCTCGTTGGAGTTTAATTCTTAAAATCATCTCCGTCACAGTGAAACTCTCAGAGATCACTGAAGCGGATTCAAAAGAAGCGTCAACTCAAACTCGTTTATTATGGGATGCAGAGACGGCTGAGTGATGAAAAATACATGATTAAATCCTCCCGACGAGTAAATTCTGAAAATACTTGAGAACCAAATGAAAGTTAAGGTTATTGTATAAATGAGTAATTAAATATTCTCCTCCCTCTGCAAAAAAAAGGTGGAATTTGCACTCGGCTGCACAAGCTCACAGGCTCGTTTGCAGTAACGTCGTTATCTCGTTATCTCTCGTGAATGGGACCTTGAGACATGCAGATAGCGGCTGCAGACAGTTTGTGGGATTGTCAGCGGCCACAATCCATCCTTTAGGATTCGTCCCTCTGACTTTCACTCTGTGGAAACGCTAGATTTTCCAGAAAGCATTAGTGTCAGAGAGCAGAATAAAAACATTCATCTAGAAGCCAAACCTTAAACACCAAGTATCTCTGCAGCAGCAACATGTTTTAATGTGTAGATGTATTTCATTTACACAGGTGGAAGTACTGGAATCTTTAGCTCAACGCAACACTGGTAGCATTGAGAGCTATATTAGCAGAAATAAGCATAAACCTCACTGCTACATGCTAACAAATCCTGCACACTGCATCTTTCAGCAGCGCTGCAGTGTCGTTAACCACCTCACTGAAGTACAGTGTATACAAAATAGCATCAACATGTACTTGTTATGCAGACTGGCTCCTTCCAGAATGATTTATATTCTAATATAACCCCGCAGGTTAGCATTCACTGTTCAACAGAAAGCCGATGAGATCTTTCACCCAGATTTGGGATAATGGTATAAAACATAATCTGTGGCAAACAAACCTCCAGCTGGTAATCTGATCTGCTCGCTAACGTCCAGCGAGCGCGTTGGCAAAGTGTGAATGAGGATCATCTGAAGGACGAACAACAAAGCCGTCTAGACGCTCGCTGGCAGCCACGTTGTCCACAACGCACAGAAGCTAAAAAAAATGAACAGACATATTTTATGTTGTGGAAAAATAACATTAAAATGACTTAAGTTTGGTACCACAGACCTCCTTTAAGGCATCAACCAAAAAACCTTAAACATGCTCTTTGAGATGATAGAAAGGTTTTAGGACTCGTTTCTGCAGCTCCGTATGAGCCACAGAAACCTCTTCAGAAACTTATTTGATGACCGTTGGTGAGCGATAGATGTTCTGCTTCAGTGAGTTCAGGGTTTCTTTCTCAATGCGTCAAAGTGTTTTTATCTGCGTTTGTGTTTCTGACATCGCAGCTCTTTTGTTTTGGTGTTAGTCCTGTTGTCGCTCGCTGCGTTTCTTCTTCTCCTCCCGGCAGTTTATCTTCATCCATCTTGTCCTCCATCCATCACCCCCTCCGGCCTCCGTCAACCTTAATCTCTCTGCCTTCGATTAGTTTCTCTGCTTCCTCCATAGAGGGCAGGAGGTGACTCAACGTGCCCTCAGGCGGCCATGTTGGAGGCTGACGGCGACAAAAACGACCGATTGCAGTTTTTTTTTTTTAACAACTGGTGCAACTTCAGTTGGTGTTGAATAGAAATTATGAATCTCTATTTTCAGTTTTGGATTTGGAGACTGACCAGTTTTGTGTTTTATGTCTAATAACAGCATCAATATCAGAGTGCAAGTAGAGATGGATGGATAGAAAGATAGATAGATAGATAGATAGATAGATAGATAGATAGATAGATAGATAGCTAGATATGTCCATAGATGCTTCTGTGTGTTAACATGAGAGAGATTAGAAAATATAAACAAATCGCTGGCACTGAATTGGACAAGACATTTTGCATTGCAGTTTATTCTTTAATTGTGATTCAATAATCAGAATTAAGACGCAATGTTGTGGTTTTGTTTGTTCGTTAAGATGTCAAAGGAGCATTTAACTCACTTTCCTGTTAAAAAGTGAGATTTTGAGGCGTTTGTGGAACAGATTCTCAGGTGAATGCGACTGTACTCAAATCTGTGTTCATATCGGCAGGAGGAGACATGCTAGCATTAGCTGTTAGCATCCGTTTGACAGCTTCCTGCTGGACTTCACAGAGGTTTCATTAGCGTTGGAGCTAGCCAGGCTAACGCCCCACCCCCGCCCCCCCACCTCGCCTTCCCAAACTCAAAACTACACATTTATGAACGAGCTCCAGTTAATCTTCTGACGCACCACCTGTGATGTGTGACCTTAAACCTCTGTTACTCCTCTTCTGCTTCACCTCCAGCTCGTTTCTTTTCTTTTCGCTCTCTGGCTTCAGCATCTTCTGCATTTTCTTCCTTCCCGCCTCTCCGCCTCTCCGTCCACTTCCTCCCTCTCTACCCTTCGATGTCCTTTACGTCCCAGAGGGAAAATGCTGCAGTTGGATGTTCAATTTTCAGTGTGCTGTTCCTCTTGAAGTGTGTGTGTGTGTGTGTGTGTGTGTGTGTGTGTGTGTGTGTGTGTGTGTGTGTGTGTGTGTGTGTGTGTGTGTGTGTGTGTGTGTGTGTGTGTGTGTGTGTGTGTGTGTGTGTGTGCATAAGAGTGAAGCAGAACCGACCATCAGATAATCAAACATTCATGTCTGAATGTCGTCGTTCCTTCGACTAAATGAACACCAGCATCTTCTTGTTCTTTAGTCGGACGCTCATATAGTTTTAGTTTTTCTGTGAGGACTAAACGTATTTAGCTGTCAGTCATAATTCCTGGTTTTCCTAAACGTGACGTTTCCCTCCATCTGCATTATCAATTACATTTTGAAGGAAACATACTCTCTCTCGGGCTGTCAGTTTATCATCACATGATGGCAAACCACATTTAAAAAAATGAATTGTAGTAGATCCAATATTTGTGAAATGGTCAAGAATTGTCAGAAGTTAAATATTGTCGTGCTGCAGAGGTCATATTCCTTGCATCATATTCAACATACTTCAGAGAGCATCTTTGTGTGGTCCTAAATCACAACATAAACATGTCAAAAAGATGACTCATTAAATCTAATATCGCTAACGTCTTCTTATCTTAAGCAAACATGAGTCATTTTCTATACTGACATGATGAATTCTGAGTTTAAGAGCCAAATAATCAGATTTAAACGTACAAACACTTGAGGACGGAGTCATTTTATGAAGCATGTGAGTACTTGTGTATTTAAACATAACTCTCGTCCCTCTGCAGCCCGCAGTGAGGGGAAAGTTTACCACTTCAGGATCCAGCGCTCCAGCATCGGGGCGTACTTCGTCTCGGATAAGATCTCCTTCGCCACGCTGGGAGAGCTCGTCTCCTACTACCAGAAGAACCCTCGCAGCCTGGGAGTGCTGCTGGAGGAGCCCTGCGCTCAGCAGGTAGCACACACACAGACACACACAGACACACACACACACACACAGACACAGACACACGCTGTTAGTTCATGCTTGTGGGTTAATTCCCTCGTAGGATACCTGCTATGAGGGCGTTAAACGGCTCCTGACCTCGAGGCGATATGGAACGGGCTCGTAGTGATGAACCTGCAGACTGAACGTGATCACAAGACACAACAGTTTTAGCGGTTGTTGTTTTGGTTTTATAGCTAACAGCTGTCCCCGTTCGGTTCACTCTCGGTCCTCTTATTAACCTGCTGCAGCGTCTTTTTTTGTACAAAACAGATTAGCTGGCTAATATAATGGAACATTTAGCAAAACATTTCCCCTGAGGGGATAATAAAGTTGAGTCAGACGTTTCCTCTTGTCTTGTGTGGAGCACAAAACGGCTAAAAGGAAAATGAACACTGAACGGATGTTTGTCAGAGGGCCAGAAACATGAGTCTAAATTCATGTTGACATATCATCTTGTTAGTTGACATGATGAAGGAGAACTTTGACAGGTTGAAGACGAGCTGGACACCAGCCAGGAGCCAGTCGGCCATTTTGGTCAAAAAAGTAATCGTATAATACGGAGAAAAAGTCCAAAAAGAGGCTTTGTTTAGTGCGTGGAAAACGGTCAGGATGCTATACCATAAATAAAGTCATAGCATAGAGGTATTTATTAATGCAAAGGGCTAGAACATCATTATAATGTCTAACTCATTATGATTGAGTACCATAGACTGAAGATTGTTTATTTTCTGGTACATTTTTCATGTTCGTGGGTACGTTTGCTCTAAAGATGTGTGTTGTGTCTTCACATTGGTTAAACACTGGTTTTCAACGGCCTGATGGAAGAATGAACAAACAAACAAACAAACAAACAAACCCGTCCTTTCTTGATGAAAGGCTCTTGTCTCGTGTATGGAGGTAGATTTCTGTCTTTATTACGTGAGCAAATTTCTTGGTTGTAAGTAAATTATCTGACTGCAAATTTTAAATCTTTGCTCTCAAAGCAAAAATCTTTGCTCTAAAAAAAAAAAAAAAAAACCTAAAAAAAAAATCACTCTCAAAAAAATGCTCTCTAAAAAAAAAAAAAGTAAAAAAAAAAACACTCTAAAATAAATATTTATTTTTTCAAAAATTGCTCGGAAAAAACGCTCGGAGAAAAAAAAACACTCAAAAAAATTAAAGCTAAAAAAAAAAAACCTCTCAAAAAAAAAAAATCTCTCTCAAAACAAAAGTTTCCTCTAAAAACAACAACCTTACACTCTCAAAAAGAAAACGTGCACATTCTCAATCGCTAGTTACAAGTTGAGTTGTGGACGTAGTTTAGTTTCTCCAAAAAAATAAATAAATCATCGTATGTAGAAAAAAGAAAGTCACAACAGTTCAGAAGTGACAGCGTAATATGTGAAGTTAAAACATGTCAGTGTATTATATTTCCTTTAAAGTCATATTATGTCACAAAACACATTTTGTTGAACTTGGATCTGGTTTTTGTCGTATTTCACAATTTAAAAAGCAGCAGCCGATGATGACTCATCGTTTCCACTGAAGCTGATAATTGAAGAGATAAAAGTTAAATTCAGGCAGAAACTGCTCCAGTTTTTAATCGCAGCGTCTTTGTTCTGCGACAAAGACGCTGCGTTCATGTTCTATTGTTGCTCTGCACGTTAACGACAGCATCCTGAGCGTTTATGTGAAGTCATAAGAAAACACGTGTTGAGTGTAATTTAAACAGAATCAAATCAGCGCTGCTGTCGCTGCTCTGCAGCTCACATCAAACCCACGGGAACGTTCTTTGTTCACGGCTCATCAGTTTGAGACGTTTTCCCTCCAGGCGGAGACGCTCAGGAACACGGGAACACAGGAAGGTCTTCACGAGGGGTTTCCTTCATACATGAAGTGTGAGGACATGAAGCACTTTGACTCAGTGACTCAGTGACTCAGTGACTCCTCTCTCTCTTCCCTTCCAGAGGAGCCTGTGAGGCCACGGACACACTGAGGCTGAACAACACACGCAACACACAATCTACACAAAGGCTTTCAAGTTCAACACGCAACATCACACACATGCTAACTACACGCAACATCACACACACACTAACTACATGCAACATCACACACACACACACACACGCTAACTACATGCAACATCATACACACACTAACTACATGCAACATCACACACATGCTAACTACATGCAACATCACACACACGCTAACTACATGCAACATCACACACACGCTAACTACATGCAACATCACACACACGCTAACTACATGCAACATCATACACATGCTAACTACATGCAACATCTCACACACACACACACACACGCTAACTACATGCAACATCACACACATGCTAACTACATGCAACATCACACACACGCTAACTACATGCAACATCACACACACGCTAACTACATGCAACATCACACACACGCTAACTACATGCAACATCATACACACACTAACTACATGCAACATCACACACACGCTAACTACATGCAACATCACACACACACTAACTACATGCAACATCACACACACGCTAACTACATGCAACATCATACACACACTAACTACATGCAACATCATACACACACTAACTACATGCAACATCACACACACGCTAACTACATGCAACATCACACACACGCTAACTACATGCAACATCACACACACGCTAACTTTTTTCTTACATGAGAAGCAAACGGGCGGGAAATTAGAGTCCAGATGAAAAATGTGCAGAATTAATTTTGTTGTTGTTTTGGCATCCTGAAAAGCAGAAACATCACGACAGCAGCAAACATTTGGTATTTAGAAATAAACATTTTCATTTTTGGTTTTAATAAGTTAGAAAGATTCACTCGATGCCTTGAAGTGAAATCGTTGCTGTCTCTTGACTCATCAGAACAAAGTCACTGGCCTTCCAACACACATTCATATTATTAGATTAATAAAACAATGTTTAATATTAGTGTTAATGGAGAGTAAATAAGTTGTTTCTTCCAACACGAACCTTAAGCAGCGAGCTAGAAAAACATGGAGCTCTGATTCAAAATGTATTAAAAATGAAACCCTCTTCATCAAAGTGTAAGAAGAGCTGAACGCCTTCTGGCTGCCCAAGAGTCACGTTTCCAGTTCTTAATCCAGATTATCATATTTTATAAAAAAGGCTCATTCTTTTTAAACGAAGAGCTTCTTGAGATGTTTTCCCTCAGCTGATCGTATTCAACACATGAATGAAGCTGCTTTCAGGAAAGAAACGCTCTCATGAGCTTCAAATGCTCCATTAGTTCAATGTTTTACCAGATAAAGTCACAAACGAGGCTTCAGTCTCGTTTTATGGACTTTACATTGAACAAGAAATGTTTCTGTCTTCATGGAGACAATAAAAACTGATTCAAGCAGCTTGTGAGGAAACATCTGATGCTTGTAGAAGCAGATTTATTCTGTTTAAATTATTAATTAAAGTGGTTACATTTTCAAATTTAAAGCCTTTAGTGAGATTATGTCACGCATGATTATAAATGAAGACATTTCAATTTAATCTGTTAATTATTCTTGACGTAGAAACCAATGATGGATATTTTATGGTGTTTAAAAACAACAAAACTTTTGCTGTAAAAAATGTTGCAGCAGACTGAAAAAATGTTTTTATTTCAATGTCCTTCATTTCTGTTTTGTGAAATTAATGTTGAACTTTGAAGCATCGCCTGATTCACATTTTAATTTATTTTTAACATACAATCAAGTTGATTTGTAGTTTTATTTATTGTTTATTTATATGAACGATGACGATTTAATTTATAATTCATGTTTTGTTAACGAATCATTCTTATCGATCTTTTTCATTTCATGTTCACTGAAGCACTTCATCATTCATCAATGTTCTTTATCGCCTCCTTATTTACAATAAATGTGTCAAAACAACGTTTCATTCACTTTATTGAACCTTTTAATTTGTGTTTTCAATTTAGTCATTGAATCTTTTCTTTGCGTACTTTTCATTATGCTGCTGATGAAATATGAAATATTTCTGCATTTTCATCCAAACTGGAAAAAAAAAATAATCTGGGAAATTACAAATATTTAAATTTGACACTGATAAAAACAGAAAGGGGACATAATATGAATAATATGTTTAAATGTTATCACAGCTTAGATGCTTTGTTCCATTGTTCAATTTTAAATTATTCATATGAGAACATTTTGAATCCCATCAGAACCTTTGTGCATCAGGATTAAATAATCTGGCGGTTCTTCTCTGTTTGCTCGTGTTTCTCGTCAGCAAAACTTTCAGTCCGACAATCGCACAACCAGCAATTAAAAAAACAACTATCAATGTCAAATGAGTGGTTTTGAAACACTCGGGTCTTTTACTAGATTTCACAAAGTCTTCCTGTTATGAATTAAACTTCATGTATTTTCACCACCTCGAGTGAGGAGTTATAATCTGTGAGATGCATAATCCCTCAGCGTTGGAGCGTTTGTCACTGAGTTGCCCGTTGCGTTGCCGCTGTTGCCTCGGCATCGTCTGCTCACTGCTTTCTGAAGCGCTTGTTTTAAAGTTGTCTGGACTGAACGTTTGTCTCTGCAGCGCGAGCTGTTCGACATGGAGCCGTGGGAGCGGCCGCGAGAGGAGTTCAGGCTGCACAAGAAGCTGGGAGAAGGACACTTTGGAGAGGTGTGGGAGGCGCTGTGGACCGCCGAGAACAAGAAGGTGGCCATAAAGACACTGAAGCAAGGTACCGACGCCGGGAGAGGATGTGGAGGAATAACTCGCAAGCATCTCTGGGTCCAGAGGGTCTGAACAGACATGCTCCTCCTCATAAAACTGTTTGTTTTGAACATGCACATAAAAGATGGATGGTCCTGCTAGTATGGAAGCCCATTCCCGACACACACACACAAAATTAAAAAAAAAAAAATTAGGACCAAAAAAAATAAAAATGAGGACCTAATTTTTTTTTTAAATTAGGGACCCCAAAAAAAAAAACAAAATAGGAAAAAAAAATTTTGTCCTAAATTTTAAATTTTTTTTTTTTTTTGGTCCTTTTTTTTTGGTCCTAATTTTATTTATTTATTTTGGTCCTTATTTATTTTTTTGGTCCTAATTTTTTTTTGTTTTTGGTAAGAGTAATTTAAAACCTTTTTAAAAGTGTTTCTGCTGAGCTCCAGTTTACACACTTCTAATCATACACACCTTCCAACAGAACAGATTCTGATGGAGAAACCTTCTGCTTGCTTCTACTCTTTAATACTTTATATTTTCTTTCAGTAATCGCCCTCCAATGTACCGGCAGAGGCAGTAAAACAAAACAGCTGACTCACAACAGCAATAAATAAAAAAACACAAGGACACAAACCAGTTAGTCCAGTTTGAAAATAATCTGAGGCTGAAACACTTGAAGGTGGTTTCTGTGGTGGTTTCCGCTGCTGTTTTTACAGCAGCGGGTTCAGGGTTCAGGGTTCATGGCAGCTTTTGTTTCCTCTTCTGTCGTCACACCTGCAAGTAACAATCATATCATGTAAAGTCTGTAATCTAGAATATTTGCTTGCATGCTTTTGCTTTTGAAATCAGTCATGAGTGTAATGAAGGATGGACGACGTTGCACATAAAGCACAGAGAAACCAGGTTATTAAAATATAATTCATGGCAATGGGGGATAATTTAGAGAGTGTGTAGAAGAGATGTGGCGGTAAAGATGTTGATGAACGACGTGAGAGGAGCGTAAGCGACGGGACGACCCAGACGAGTGATTGTTGTGTTTCTGCTCCAGAGGACACGAAGCAGGACGAGTTCGTGAAGGAGGTTCAGGCGCTGAAGAGCCTCCATCACCCCAAACTCATCCAGCTGCTGGCCATGTGCTCCAGAGGAGAGCCGGTCTACATCGTGACCGAGCTCATGAGGAAAGGAAGCCTCAAGTCCTACCTCGCCTGTGAGCGCGCACACACACACACACACACACACACACACACACACACACACACACACACACACACACACACACACACACACACACGATGATGCAATGTGTTTGTATGTGTCAGCTGATGGTGAATCAGTTCCTCAACATGGAGGTTAATGTGCTCCAACATGAGGAGACTTTAATATGCAAAGAGGTTCAGAACTGGAAGTTAATTTATCTTTTCTTTGAGGAATTCAAGCCTTACCCTCAGACATTTTTTTTTGAAAGCCCTGTGAAGTATTTAGGCCAAGTGACGGTTAAATCTCTACCCACTTAAATCCAAAGCGACTGGAATTATAATCTGGCAGCTCTGCTCACCAGAGAAATATTGTTCTGACGTTTCACAAATGGCTTTAATCACCGGGAGTCTTAGCGAGCAGAATGAAGGGTTTGACTCTGAGAGGCTCCTTCCAGCGGCTGTTTCCTAATTATTCATGCTCTGTGTGTGTGTGTGTGTGTGTGTGTGTGTGTGTCTGCATGTCATGACTGTACTTGCATGCCATATATTTGCTTATCTGCACAGCAATTAACATTCAGATTTATGGATCATTTAGTGGAAGAAAACATGCAGCGCTCATTGGCTCCTGTACTTCCTGTGTTGAATGTATTGATCCGGAAAGATCGAAAGCTGACACCGAACTGTTCGGAGCATTTGTTTTCTCATTTCTTCCTCTTTGGTCTGTGTGTGTGTGGATTGTTGGATTAAATGCAGATGGATGCTGGTTGAGTTTTGTTTGGAGAGATTCAGAGTGACGTCATAGATTTCTGACATTTCTAAAGTTTGAGGCAGAAAAACTCCCGTAAAAAAAAAGACAATTCGTTTCAAATAATCTATAGACTTGTGCAAGGATCAATATATAAAATAAAAAAGACTCTACATGTAATTTACTAACTCAAAATGATTTAGTGTCATGTTTGACGTAATCCGCCGTGTTTTCCACCAGTTTAGCTGACAGTGTGTGTGTGTTTCTATATGTGTGTGTGTGTGTGTGTGTGTGCAGCGGCTGAGGGCCAGGTGCTGACGTCGGCTCATCTCATCTACATGGGCAGTCAGATCGCAGAGGGCATGGCCTACCTGGAGGACAGGAACATCGTCCACAGGGACCTGGCGGCCAGGAACGTCCTCGTGGGAGACGACCTGGTCTGCAAGGTGGCCGACTTCGGCCTGGCTCGGATCATTAAGGTGAGCGTTTACAACGAGGGAGACATGAGCTCATGTGATGCAGCGCGGGGATTATGTTTGAGTATCAGTCAAGAGCCGGTTCTCATGTGAGAATAACACCAATAATTTATTGGCATTCCCTTTAAATATGCAGAGTGTGCTTTGTTGTTGTGGTGTAAACTCATGTAAACTTAATGTCCTTCTGTCCACTTTAATGGAGCCGCACTCTCATCTGCATACTTTACTTTGTGGTTCATAGTAACAGAATGTTTTATTCATATGAAGCTTTAAGACGTGGGAAGATTTTATATTGGCTCAAAGAAACCGCTCAAACATTGTGTGTGTGTGTGTGTGTGTGTGTGTCTAATATTTAAACAGTATTACATCATTACCACACTGATACTTACTGTAAATATTTGTTTAAATCTTTTCCTACAATAGAGGAGTTGGATGAATTGGATTTTTCGTCTGCTTCTGTTAGAAAAATTCACTCGACGCCTCGGAGTAAAATCAATAAAAACAGGAATATTTATTCTTGGAAGAAGGGACAGAGTCAGAAGTACAATGTGACGAGCAGATTGCATCTCCAAACATATGTTTATCAATACACAGAAGGCCCACATGAGGTTTTATGGTCTCTTCACAGTCATAAGATAATCAGGTTCATATGTTGAGACTCACAAAGACTTCATCAGGAGATGGTGTAGAGACGCTGCCGTGAGAGATTTCAATGAAGTCACTGATCATTTATAACATCCACAGTGATTAACATTAAAGATAAAAGAGTCAATAATGTTCTTTTTCCCAACAGCTTCAAATATTGTTATTACATAATCTGTGTACTTTAACACGACACTGTTAAAGCACCAAGATATTTACACTCAGCTAGATGATGAGAAATGTATGCACAATAAAGTCAGATGCTTTTGTTGTTGTAATAATAGTTTAATGATCACATTTGGAACGTGTAGATTTCAGTCTTCAGTCTAGCAATAGACATTTTACTGGACAGTTAGGGCCTTTAACCCCGCCTTCAAACTTCTTAAAAACCACCTCCAATCCCCTTTAACCCCGCCTTTAAACCCCGCCTCCAAACCCCTTTAACCCCGCCTCCAAAACCCTTTAACCCCGCCTCCAAAACCCTTTAACCCCGCCTTCAATCCCCTTTAACTCCGCCTCCAAACCTCTTGTCTCAGGCTTGTTCACATAAATGACAGCACAACTTTTTTATTTAAATTAAAAAAGATTCAGCGATTTAGTATATTTTACATTTTCGGACAGATTTAAATTAAGCTTTCTTATTCAAAAGTTAACACTGTTTTGTGTGTGTGTGTGTGTGTGTGTGTGTGTACAGTACATGTTGTTGACTCTTCACTGTTTCTCTACAGGACAGTGTGTACACAGCCAGTAGAAACACAAAGATCCCGGTCAGGTGGACGGCGCCTGAAGCCGCCATCTACCAGAAGTTCTCTGTCAAGTCGGACGTGTGGTCGTTCGGTGTCCTTCTGTACGAGATGATGTCGCGCGGCAAGATGCCGTATGAAGGTACGTCAGTCACCTCCTCCTGCTGGGAGGTGCTGGTCTGGATATACTGGGAGGTGCTGGTCTGGAAGTACTGGGAGGTGCTGGGTGTGCAAACAATTGTTCTCCATGTGTGGTTACACCCTTCTGAGATCATTATGTACTCATGTAGATTTGTGTATTGCAGTATTATGACGTTAGTTAATACAATAGCGAGTGTTTCATGGGAAAAGTAATCAGTTATAGTCAACAAATCCCATGAAAAGAAGAACCAGTGTGCCACGGAGAAGATGAGGATAAGTTAAGCTATTTGGAAAATATTCAGAGGACAACTTCCTGAAAACAGCCGGCAGTGAAGTTTGTTTTGTTACTCAAACAGAAGAAAATAGTGCGTTTGTTTGTGTCTCCATTGTCAACTTGTCTGCTGCATTAGGTGACATGTTCCTTTACACACACACACACACACACACACACACACACACACACACACACACACACACACACACACACACACACAATTTATTAATCAGCCACTGAAAACAAACTGTTTCCTCGTGTTTGTTTGATTTAAACTTCAGTGACCAGCTGTTCAAAGAAATTATTTCACTTTTTTTAATTTACTGCAGGAAGCCAGAAAGAGTTTTCCTTTCTTTCAGATTAAAATCTATAAACACTATCGTTGTAATTTAAGTACTACATCCATGAGATCCTCACGTGGACTTTACGTTTTTAAAGTTCCTGATGTCGTCGTGGTTGTTGGATTTCGGCCCGGTGGAAAATATCTTTGCCCGCAAAACCAAAAGTTCATGACTGAAGTGAACTCCTTCCTCTCTAATGCTTTGATGTCGCTCCATGTTAGGAAAGAGCAACAAGGAAGTGTTGGATCTGCTGTCGTCCGGCTTCCGGCTGCCGTGTCCGACCCGCTGCCCGCAGAACATCTACCGCATCATGATGGACTGCTGGGCCGCGGAGCCCTCCAAGAGACCCTCCTTCCACGCCCTGCACAGCCAGCTGGACACCATCTATGCCCGGATCTATTTCAAGACTATAGAGGTATAGGAAGAGCAAGGAGGAGGAAGAGGACGGTGAGGGCAGATCATCTGCAACGGATCATCAATAGCAGGATGGACATCAAGTGTGGAGAGAGAGAGGGATGAGAAACAGCAGGAAGTATTCTCCTCTCCCTTGTGACTCACTTCCACAACAGGGTTTAGCTATTTGAAGAAGTCAAAGGACGGAGGAAGAGGAGCGTAGAAAGCAGACAAGAGGAAGTGAATTGATGAAGATGATGTTCGAGTCAAAGGAAAAATGAAGAACACTTCATTTCTACGGCTAAAGGAAAGCTGGACAAACGAAGGACTGAAAATAGCCGTAGAAATGTGTAAATACACTCCTTCTAAAAACTACAAGTGAACACTAAAACCCTCAGCACATCACAGAACAAACTGTTTTTAATTTTATACCCTTTTGTGTTTTATAAATACTATTTTATTACCTCGGTGTGTGCCATGTCTGTCTGCACACGTGAAGATGTTATAAATCACAGGACTTTGATCACCTGTCTTTTGACTGCAAGCAAATGCTAAATATTGGGGTTATGTGCAATAATTACCACTAGCTTGGTTTTTAGCCATGTTAGCGCCCGATGCTAGGGACGCTAACGGCGGCCGGCACTTCTGTCTGAAGTGAAAGATCTCACCTCTCCTTGCGGTGCCATTTGGTTCAAACCGTTGTTTTGATCAACGGATGAACAATTTTTGTTGCTCACTGACTTTGTTTTGTCACAATTTCCTCATCGCGTCCAACTTTCTGTCATTTTATAAACTACCAAACTCCAATCAGCTTCAGCGGTACTTTAAGATGAACAGAAAGGATAAAGGCATCTCTGAATGATTGAACCATCACTGTACAGGTGGCATGAAGGGAGTAAACATCTAAACTTAGTGGTCTGCACTTTTCTTACGTATTTAAAGTGCTGCAAGAATAAGTCCTAAAATCTAGAAATCAGTTCATATTTATGCACTTCCAATGTCTTTGTCCCAAAGTCAGTAAAATATATTATAAACGGGGTTTTGGTGAGATGCTTGAACGAGGTCTGTAGTTAACACACAACGTCTGTTACCAACGTGAAATCTAGCATCAAGTTTGAAGCTTATTGGTTGTGTAAATCATGATTTTTGTCGTGGAAATCTCCCGTTGGCCTTTTGTTGAGGGAGCTAGAGGAAGTGTAGTTCTCCTGCAGCGGGCTGGTTAGACTGGACCCACAGTGACTTGCATGTTAGCTTGACAACATACATCTAATACTTTGTCGCACAAAGACATTGCAGGTGGTTAGCACGCCAACAGAGGAGCTCGTACAGCTGAGGCTGGAAGCAGAAGTCCAGGTCGAGATGTTCTGAAATAGCCACCGTTCAAATCACAAAGTTATCGTTTAATACGTCATAAAACGTGAGCATCTCGTTTGTTCTCCATGGTTCATGCATCCACCGTTCTTCTCTGGCGTGGCGTTACACCGTCAGTCCTCTTAAGTCTTTTATTCAGCCTACTTTCCTTTGTGTATGTGTTGGCGACATGTTACACATCTAATGCACCCGAGTACGAGTTCCTCTAGAATAGTGGGGATTGTCTTGATCCTCGTTTGCACTTTTCTGCCGGCTGACTCGGTGCTTGTCGGGTTTAAGTTGTTAAATCTCTTCTAAAGGCCGTCGGAGGCCAGTTACAACTCCAGCGACTATGTTTACACCAGAAACTACAACAATGGAGGCATGAAGGCTCGTGAATCATGCAGAAGGCTGTTTGTTTGGGGGTTTCTACTGTTCTAAACACTTACAATGCAACTTGAGAACAGCGTTTGTCTTTTATGCATGAGCACACAGCAGACGAAGCCAAGTCCAGGAAACTTCAGCCATAATCACCAAATCACACGAAGAGTTTCAGGCCGAGAGCCTTCAGGTCCCAACAGAATAAAATATTTTAACTATTGTTTTCAAATGCGTCTGTTTTCATTACATGTAGTGTCTTTGTCAAGTGCTTACAAATACAGAGGAGGATGTTTAATCAATGAATGAGTTTAACTTAAGGTAAAGACAAGCGAGTGCATTAAAGCCCTTAAAGTGGCGACTGCAGTGCGATTGTAAATCCCCTGAGTGACAAAATAGTGACATTTAAATGCGCCGTTGAGGGAAATAAGTTTAATTATCTATTTACAAACTAAAGAAGTCTTGCCATTTTCTTTTGAATGGGCCTAAAAGATCGAGTTACTTATTTATAAGAGTTTTTATACTTTTAAAAAATGCTTTAGATTGCCTTTAAAAGGTGCATATTGGTGATTTATTAGCAGGTTGTTTAGATGTCGAGGCTTGAAGTTACTGAATAAGCTAATTATTCTAAACTATAATGAATCCAGAGAGTTTGATTTCATCTCCTTTTAACATTTTGTCCAGTTTTCCAAAACCCCCACAATGAATGTCATATTTTTGGGCAGAAATAACAAAGATGCTCACAACTACTTCTGTCTCTTAATCAGCATATAATCTGTCTCAGAGTTCATGTCAAAATGATCCGCAGCGATCCTTCAAGGGGAACTTGAGTATAAAGCATCAGCGTGGCAGCAAAATGATCATAGAACAGTTTCTGGATCACATTTGTTCCTCATCAGATTACTGCTGCATCGTATGTGCTTCACAGATACTTTCACTTCTTTAACAATCCTGAAACAAATACGTCTTCCTTGCAAACAAGTTGAAACCAGAGCTGGCGAAAAAACAACACAGTCCAAGTGGAACAAACTCTAATAAACATTTTCCTCTATTAAAGTTTTCAGCAGCAGAATTTGCGTGCAAATCATTTATCTTCCTGCTTTTTATCTTCCTGCTTTTTATCTTCCTGCTTCTCCAGCGTCAGCTTCAACCTCATAAAAGTATATGACGGGTCGTCCAGATCCAGGTTACAGATATTGGCTGCAGATGCATTAAAGACAATCCGATCAGCTGAAGGGTTAATATAAGTTTAGCATAATAAATGAGGTAATGTCTTTGTGGCTTTTAGTTCAGGTTGGCATTGATCTCTGCGGGCGTTCAAATGAAGCGCTTCACACACTGCAGGTGAATGAAAGGAGAGCAGAGCTCTGCTGACAGCTGATGTCATCACTCCTTCCTCTCATTGTTACTGCTGGTCACGTTTTAACGTTCAACACTGTGATTTCCTGATTTCAAACAGAGAATATGTTCATTGCAGTAAGGATGTAAAGTATTAATCTGTCAGTTAAGTATTGGTCCAACCCTCAGTGGTATGAACACAGGTATGAACACAGGTACATCTGTGACTAAACTACAGGAACACAGAGGGTCACATTATGCAATAAATGTCGACTTCACCTGTAATTTTGCAATACTGAAGGAAACGTTTGTCATTTTTTTACAAATCTGACCGCTGGACTGTTTGTGTTTGTTTTCCCCAAACAGACAAAAGTGTTAGCTGTGAACGATATGCAATGTCCACCATCCCATAATAAGTTACTTGCACTTGTGAAATGGCTGCAGACATGATGATAAAACACATTACTGTATTAACATAAAAGCATCATCTTTTATGATGTGGTCATTTTTGCACTTCTCTATTGTTTACATTAAATTTCATAATTTAATACTCTGTGCTGTACATATCTTTCATCCCAACTATTTTAATTTTATTTTTATTTATTTTTGTATATATATTTCGTCCCTGTTATTTTATGTTTTGTGTGTCTGTAAGCTGCTGCTTCAATAACGCATTTCCTCTTAATAAAGTTTAATAAAGTAAATGTTCAAACTGAAAGAGTTTTTAAAACTTTGAGCCCCATGATAATGGAAACGTTAGCAGCATTACCAAAAAGAAAAGTCTGTTGTGGTGACGTCATCTGTCACTCATCCTCATCCGGGGTCTTCCGAGCAGTCGCTGAGATTTATTATTGTATGACGCTCGTCGTGTGGGGGCGGGGCTGTGCTGCTTTGTGTTATTGCCTTATTGTCATAAGGAAGTTGCAGTCAGTCGTCTGAAGGCAGTTGTCGTCACTCATCAGGACGAGGAGCAGCTGCTCCCCCGTGAAGGCATTCCGAGGATTCCTCGCGCTCCTCCCTCTCTACCTGTCCAACAGGTGCGTCCGGCTCGGCGCGCTGAGGCAGAAGCTGCGTGGAAACACGTTCACGTTCACCGATGGGTGAGTGTCTGCATAAAGCTTGCCCATGTCTGGACGCACTGTGGCAGAGGATTTTCGGGGATAAAAAGCCTCCAGAGACCGTCAAAGGAGAACCAGGAGTCCCAGATGGAGGTGATGAGCCCGGCCCGCAGAGGCCAGACCCCCCGCCGGACGCGGGGCCCGAGAAGGGCGCCGTGTACCGGGCGCTGTGGTCGTTTGAATCCCGGCACCCGGACGAGCTGTCCTTCCTGGAGGGAGACCTGTTCAGCGTCATCAGCCCCAGCGGGGACTGGTGGACCGCGCGGAAGATCGAGAAGAACGGCCGCGTGCTGGACACCGGGATCGTGCCCAGAAACTACCTGGACCGCGCAGAGTCCCTCCAAGCGCAACAGTGGGTGGTTTGACTTTTGTTTCAATGTCCTTTCAGAAACGCACTGCTCTTTAACTTTTAATGTAATCCATGTTTGAGTCCGCAGACCTTCCTGGTTGTTGGTTTACTGGACACCTGGCGCGCGTTCATGTAACGGGAATCATCACAAAATGAAAATCGTAGCTATAAATTAACAATATAATGGTGCTAGGGTCATGGAATACGCGATGAATTACATGTGAACAAGTCTAGAGGAGTCGACAAAGTAACGCATCACCTGGCGCACGAGGCGGTTTAAAGTGCAGACACCTGCTTGAGACCCTGAACACGTGATTTACTGCAGCGATGCGTCACTTCAGGTGTGTTTTAGCATCGCAGGGAGGTTGCAGATTGCAAACGAGTGAAACTTCCCCTGCAAGCCCAGCGCGTGCACGGTGGCCAACAGGAAAACGTGAAGGTACAAAACATGGCGACCATTTTGAGGAGCTGGCCACCAATTCCTACTTTTTGACACAAAACACTGGCGTTAGCAAACAACAACAAAGTGTGGATCCACTTTGTTGTTGTTGTGCTCTCAGCTGTGAGAGGGATTAGAGCTCATCTCTGAAAGGTGGGATGAGAGCAGAACTCATTTAAGAGAGGGAGAGAAGAAGCTGGGGGATCTCCATCAAGATAACAACATATATATTTGTATGCAAACGATATTTTAGCAAACCAACAAGCAAAAGCTTCCTATACAACGCTTCCTCACACATTTTACATCTTCACTGTGTTTGGAGAACTTTTTTCTGCATGATCTGCTTCCTTGATGCCACAGAACTTCATGTCATGAAGGTTTACAGTAGTGATAGTTTTTATTTTTTACGTTTCTGGCCTTTGGACCCTCTGTTTTGAGTTGACACTGAGAAATGTCAGCAGCATCTTTCCTAATGTCAGCGTCTGTGCGTCTCAGTGAAGCAAACGGTGACGTAAGCTGTCGCTGTCGGCTTCACCACTTCTTGTTTTCACACTCTCTCTCTTTATTGCTGCAACAGAATGGGAAGTGTGTAATGTGAAGTTATTCCTGTATGTCAACACCTGCTGGAAGCCTGAAACACAATTCAGCTCCTGAGTTACGACTTCTTTTGTCGCATGATGTGTTGTCCCAGAAGTCATTGTGCTGGAAGACGTTTTGAGGCCATTTTACAGACGATACGATGATGACCACCGGCAGGAAGTTCAGCGTTGGTTTCTTTCTTTGTTTAGCGTTCTGTTGTTGCTGCGATGAAGACTTTGAACATGTTTAGATACTCTGACCACTAAAGTTATAAAACATTTAACCACATCCCGGCTGTTTTCAGGGATTTGTTGTCATATCAAACTTTTTTTGTTGCTAAAAACAGTTGCAGAGGCCGATTATCAAATAGTTAAAGTTTGAAACGATGATAATGCCTCCTAATGACTTTGATTCATGTCTTTCTGTCTTCATCCAGGTGGTATTTCGGGCAAATGAACCGCTTTGAGGCCCAGGGCCACCTGCTGGGACCAGGAAACGAGCACGGAGCGTTCCTCGTCCGGCAAAGTGAGAAAGACGGCGTCGGATACGTTCTTTCAGGTGAGAACGGAGCGAGTCCAGAAATAAGAGAACGAGAACCGAGCGGTGGAGGTGGTGTGAAAACAGAGCGAGGGAGGAGTTTCACTTCACTTAAAAATGTCGTGCAGGATGAGATAAGAGGGAAGTAAAGTAAAACGATCGGCCTGAGGATGCTGTCGTCTGTTGGAAGGAATGAAAGAAGATCACACGTGAAAATATTTCATATATGTGCCATAAATATGAAGGTATCTCTGCCGGCTCGAGGAAGGAAAACTGGTTCATGGTTAACAATCTGGGCTTCTCTAAAGCTCTTAGTGACGCTTTACATGAGTTTAATCCACGTGTAATAATGTAAATGAAGTATTTCTAGTTCTGAGGGCCTCGGTGGCTTCATGGCGTCTCTACGTGTTGCATCATAAATGCACCTCACGGGTTTCTCATGTGACTCAAGCAGAAAGCAAATAAGAGACATTTCAGAACGTCAACTTGTTGGACAAATGCAGTAAATTTAAACGGATGAATAAAAAGGAGGGATTTCATTTTGATATTACAACACACACGAACGTGTGATGAGAATATTAATGAAGTAAAAACAAAATGATCTTTTCTTCATCGTGGCCCTGCATGCATTACAGTCACACGGCGTCCAGATGATGCTCTTTCAAAGAGAAACGGCACAAACTCAACCAAATAATGTCAATATTTATGTTTTCCATAATCACAACATAACAGTGGCTTCCAAGGTTTCAGCCAAACCTGCAACGAAATGATATCCACGTTGCAATAAACTGAAATAAAACCTTACACTCCTGTCTGAATATTCAATGTCGTGGTATTTTACCGTTCTTTGAAATCTATTGTTTTGTTAGAACCTCAAACTACAATGTTTTAACGTGTGTGTGTGTGTGTCTGTGTGTGTGTGTGTGTGTGTGTGTGTCTGTCTGTCTGCAGTGAGGTCGAGCAGTCGGGTGAAGCATTTCAAGGTCCTCAAAACAGACAGCGGTTCTTTCCACGTGGAGTACAACAAGAAGTTCCCCTCTCTGCTGGACTTGGTGGAGTTCTACGGCGCCAACAGTCTGAGCAACACGGGCACGCTGAGGACGCCGTGCAAGAGGGTAGGACGGCGGTGTTGTGAACACAAGACCCGTGCACGAAGAATTCATTCAAACATCGTTGTGTCTCTGTGTTTGGACATGTGTTACATTTATTTCCTGCAACTCAGACTGAATTTAAAATTCACAGATAAAAATCATGCGACAAAAATTTGGAGGTTTGCGCCGAGCAAATGGATCAAAACTACAAAGCTGGAAAAGGAAATGCATCACTAAACAACACTAAACACTACATGTCAAGATGCCTGTCAAAGCATCTTCATCAGTATTTGAAAGAAATTGGTAATTTTTCCAATTTTACAAGAAAAACATGTTGGTGAAAAAGTATAAAAGTTAATGTTTCCATCAGCCACCACAGCATCACTATGATGTCACTGGATGGATGAAGGTTAACAGATGGAAGTGACGTCATTCTCACTACAGGATCATCTCTCTACGTTTACAATGTGGAGAACCTGCTTTGATAAGAATAAAAGTTTGTGACCTTTAAAGCCGCGGCAGTGTCCTGTTGTAACGCGACACGTTTCAACTAAAACAGAAATTATAGTCAAACAGAAATTTAATCTGCAACTCTATTAATAATCGACCATTTAGGTTGTTTATCTAGTAAAATGTTGAAGCTTCTGCGTTGTGAGGGTTTGTTTTGTGCGATAGAATATTTACATATTTGAGTTTTGGACTATTTGTTAGACAAAAAGATGTTTTATGGCGCCTCCTGAAGCTTTGATTATACTCAAATGGACGCATAGTGCTCACTTCTGTTCACGTCTCCTTGCAGGAGAAGTTCAGCCATTACAGACCACCGAGAGACAACCAAAGATTATCCATTGCATACTACTAACCTCACTGTAAAGAGGACGTATGGACCGTATCAGTCCCTCCTTCACACGTCTGTCCTGTGTTTCCTCCTTCAGAAGAGACCCCCCACCACCGACCTGAACCACTTCACTGTGGACGAGTGGGAGCTCCCGAAGGAGGAGTTCACCCTGGAGGAGGAGCTGGGCAGCGGATACTTCGCCGACGTCTACAGGGGAAGATGGAAAAATCACATAAACGTCGCCATCAAGATCATCAAAAGTGGTATTTCATCATCTCTGTTGATCAGAATAAGAATTATTTAATGGACGTCTGATCCTGAGACGCTGACAAAAGCTCCACACACACATTGTTAGATTGTGATTACTGGTCGGTACTCTGTTGGCTCAGTACTGGTCTGTACTGGGGAACCAGTGGTTTCCAGTTTGGGGTTCATGTTCCTCCAAAAGCTTAGAGATGAATCTGAAGGGCTGTCGGGTGTTTATGGGAAAAAAACATAATGTGGTATTCATTTTCTGGACCTTTTCTACAATCGTACACATCTAAAACATGACTAGAGGCCTGACATAGACATTTTGGATATTTTGTGTAATCCTTAACAATGCGTATGAAAACATCTTCAACTGGAAAGCAACTATAGCGCCACATGAAATTGTACTTGAGTAAATATACTTTACTTTCTACTCGCAATAGTACAGCGTGCCTGGTTTCATTCCTGTGTTTTAAGAATACAAATATACTTTTTAATAACATGTTAAACTCTATTGGATCGAAACTGATGAGACAGAAGAGGAATGCAGATCCATCATCTCTCTTCAAGCAGCTTTCTTTTGTCGTCTTTTGTGTCGGGCAACAATCTGCATAATTACTTGGTTGAATAGAGATTAGTCATCTTTTTTTGCCATAAAGTTTGTGCTTGTATGTGTTGTTAAAGTCGCTCTGCTTCTTGTCATTAGCGCTGACTAACCTGATGACTCAGTGAACAGTAATATTGTGGAACTCTAAACAGGAATTAAATAGCTCATAACTTGTTGTTTCCAGGTATCACTGTTCACAAAGTATCTCTGAAACTCAGACACAGTTTATTGATTCTAGATATAAAAAAGACACTCTGTTGAGATATTGCTTTACAAATTAATTAAACACAATGCAGATCTCTTGGCCCCTGATTGCATTAACAAGTTCACTTTTTAACCTCTGTATCACAATATGTATTTTATTGCCACATGCTTGCTAATACACAGCTATATTAGCTAAACCCCAAAGTGTCTCCTACCTGTAATGAATGTGACCTTCATGAAGCCAGCGTGTTGCCCTCAGTGCCCTTCTTCTAAAGCAACCCCCGTTTCGGTTAGAAGTGTCATATTTGTCATATTGTCATATTTTTCATCAGTTTGTGTCTTTCTCTTCTCAGACTCGGAGTTAAACCACCGAGAATTTCAGAGCGAGGTTGAGATCCTGAAGGGTCTTCGTCATCGTCACCTCATCTCTCTGTTTGCGACCTGCACGGCCTCCACCCCGTTCTACATCATCACCGAGCTGATGGAGAAAGGCAGCCTGCTCAACTTCCTCAGAGGTAGAACACCTCCTCTCCTTCCTTTCCTAGATCCTGGCCTTCCATGTGTCCCTTTCGATAGCTCGATGGATAAATAGCTAAATAGTTCGCTAGCTAGATAGCGAGCTAAATAGTTCGCTAGCTAGATAGCGAGCTAAATGGCTCGCTAGCTAGATAGCGAGCTAAATGGCTCGCTAGCTAGATAGCGAGCTAAATGGCTCGCTAGCTAGATAGCGAGCTAAATGGCTCGCTAGCTAGATAGCGAGCTAAATGGCTCGCTAGCTAGATAGCGAGCTAAATGGCTCGCTAGCTAGATAGCGAGCTAGATAGCGAGCTAAATGGCGAGCGAGCTAGATAGCGAGCTGGCTCGCTAGCTAGATAGCGAGCTAGATAGCGAGCTAGATAGCGAGCTAAATGGCGAGCGAGCTAGATAGCGAGCTAAATGGCGAGCGAGCTAGATAGCGAGCTAAATGGCGAGCGAGCTAGATAGCGAGCTAAATGGCGAGCGAGCTAGATAGCGAGCTAAATGGCGAGCGAGCTAGATAGCGAGCTAAATGGCGAGCGAGCTAGCTATCTAGATAGATAGCTTTATTAATCCCCAGTGGTCAAACTCATTTGTCACCACAGACAACAACAGACGAGATTCACAGTGCACAACAGACAAAAAACACATTACAAGAACAAACAGCAGAAAATACCATGCACAACAAGACACATAATCGACATAAAAAGATGCTATGACCTCGCCGGTTATAATTAAAAGTTTGATCTCAGCACTTTGAAAAATTGCATGTATCGCGCTCTGATTTTCGATGCAAATGATTTTAATGTTTTTTTCTCCTCTCGTAGGTCCCGAGGGGCAACACCAGGACATCGTGTCGCTGGTGGACATGAGCACGCAGGTGGCCGAGGGGATGTCGTACCTGGAGGAGAAGAACAGCATCCACAGAGATTTAGCGGCTCGAAATGTCCTCGTGGGGGAGAACTACATCTGTAAGGTGGCGGACTTCGGACTGGCCCGAGTGATCAAGGTAGGAAGGAAGTGACATGAAATGTCCTTTTTTTTAAAAAAAAAGTCAAATCAATGCTTTAGGTTTTAAGACCCAGACTTATCCTCCAGGAGCCGTTCTACATCACTGAAGATAAAAAGATTCCCTTCAAGTGGAGCGCGCCGGAGGCCATCAGCCACGGGAAGTTCTCCAACAAGTCTGACGTCTGGTCCTTCGGGGTCTTGCTCTACGAGATCTTTACCTACGGGGGCACTCCGTACCCAGGTTGGTGGACTTGCATGGTTCTTTATCAGATGTTTCAAGGTTTCCATCAATTATGTTGTGATTATGACATTGAAATGTCAAGCCAAAGTCCTTGTGGGGTCATTGTGTTCAGATCAAGGAGAGCCTTGACGTCATAACCTGGGAATAGTGTCAGCTGGCCTTCAAGTGTAAACAGGTTTTGCTTATCTCATAGGAATGATTTGCTGGAAGCTCAGATATAGGGCATTAACTATGAAGGTAGACTTGTGTCTTTTATTGTTTGCAAGTAAATTATCTGACTGCAAAGCCAAAGTCTTTGCTCTCCAAAAAATTGCTCTTAAAAACAAAACTCTCAAATATATATATATATATATATATATATATATATATATATATATATATATATATATATATATATATATATATATATATATATATATATATATATATATATATATATATATATATATATATATATATATACAAACAATAAATTTGCTCACGTAATGAAGACACAAATCTACCTTCATAGTTAACCTGCTGGTCCCTGGAGGAAACACGGCTTTACAACATTAAGAACGCCTCCATGTGCGTCTGCTTCTAAACAATAAATATTGAACCTCTCTTCACCACCTCTGCCCTCCATCCCTCGCTCTCCCTCAGCCTTCACCAACCAGGAAACGTACCAGCAGGTCACCAGCGGCTACAGGATGCCGGCGCCGCCCAAGTGTCCCGAGTCCCTCTACAAAATTATGCTGAAGTGTTGGCTGGCCGACCCCGTGGACAGGCCGGACTTT
The DNA here is from genome assembly GCF_023055335.1 of Clinocottus analis. Taxonomy (NCBI): domain Eukaryota; kingdom Metazoa; phylum Chordata; class Actinopteri; order Perciformes; family Cottidae; genus Clinocottus; species Clinocottus analis. The sequence continues at coordinate 702,873 of NW_027176142.1, forward strand.
AAGTCCCTCAAGAAAACACTGGACAGCCGCTCCTACGAGATGGAGTGAGCTCCTACGAGATGGAGTGAGCTCCTACGAGATGGAGTGAGCTCCTACGAGATGGAGTGAGCTCCTACGAGATGGAGTGAGCTCCTCCGAGATGGAGTCCACAGAGATGGATGGGCACTTTTTTCACAAGGACTTTTGTTTAAACCGAAACTAAACCCATTTTTCAGGCTCTTGCAAAGAAAGACTCGTATTGTGTATTTGCAATGTGCAGAACGCCATTATCGATGATCAAAATCTTCTTCTGGCGTGAATGATGTCAGAATTTGCAGATTTGTTTCGTCTTCTGTGTTAAAACTAAAATCTCTTTTGGTTTTAAGTCCATCGGTACGACAACATGATGGTAATTTGGAGTTTTTTAACGCTCAACACAATCTGTAAATCTGCAAAAGAAAAAAATAACTTCCAAGATAAAGCAGGTATTAGCTGCTGTTGAATTATATTTATGATGGAATAGTAAGACCAAGAGAAAGCCATGTGTTGAGATTTAAAATGAACTGAATGTTTGAAATGAATGTGCATTGTGTGCGTTTGCTTCTTCTCGTCCATTTAAAGGAATACTTCATCTTCTAAAGGACTATTTTGGTTAATCGCCCTTTACCTTTTGACTTCTTCAGGAAAACTGTGAAACGTTTCAATAAATTTAAAGTGAATGACAGCAAGACAAAATCAAAACTCAGGTAATTCAGGTAATCCATGTCTCATTCATCTCAGTCAAAGCTCACTACTTCACAAACGCATTAAAGTGTCTGAGCACGTTCACGGTGGCAGAAGCCTTAAGTTTTCATTAATATGCATCTGTTTGGTAGCGAGCCTGCGACTGAATAACAAGAATTACAGCACAAGTTATATAAGAGTTTGTAAACTGATGATTTGATTAAATTTTGCTGTTAAACGTGGAACACATCTGCTGGCAGTTATCAAGATTGTTTATTTCAATGTGGAGACATGCCAGCAAAATAAAGTGTTCTTCACGAATTCAAGGAAAAAAACGGATGATTAATTGATTTACTAACACATATCCAACTAATAATGTTACGTCACCACAACCTCGAAACATTTGAAGAGAAATACACAAGCAGCCTTGTACACATAGTTGTAAAGCTTTCAACTAACTCATTTTACTTAAACAAATGTCTGTCTTGTTGGTAAACTCAACAAGCTGCAATGTTACGCGTTGGCCAGAGGGGGGCAGCACACCCACAGTCATCATTGAAAGATCTTCTTTTCTAGTGAAGTTTTTTTTATTGCACAATTAGTCACAAGCCAGTTGCTCTCTACAGCTCAGTATTTCAACAGTTTGTCAAATCAAGTCCGGTCTTGTCGAAGCTGAACACATGAATCATTCATTCACATGAATCATCCCTCGCCGTCTGTTGCATCATCAGGACACGATGTGATCTCCTGTCATTCACTTTCTCTCGTCTAGCCAAAGTAAATGTATTCAGACGAGAGGGAGCTCAAGACGCCAGCATCATTTAGTGTTTCAGCTTTCCTTATCTGTTAATCGTCATACCTGCATAACTTACATGTCAACGTTAACGTTAACGTTTAACGTTAACGTGGACGTTACGTCTACGGCTAACGTTAAACCTTAGCTAACGTTAAACGTTAGCTAAGGTTTAACGTTAGCTAAGGTTTAACGTTAGCTAAGGTTTAACGTTAGCTAACGTTTAACGTTAGCTAACGTTTAACGTTAGCTAACGTTTAACGTTAGCTAACGTTTAACGTTGGAGCGCAACGTGGAGCGCAACACACACACATGAAGGAGTGATGGACCTTCCAGCGCTCACAGACACATCTAGAGAAATGCTTTCTGGGACGCTTAGTTTCACTGTTTTTCGTTCTGCTCCTTTTCGGCGGCGCTCTAGATTCCTGACTTTCTTTATTTTGAAAGGCGTTTGGTTCTTTTCTCTCGGTCTCCGCCTGACTTTGTCCTGGACTCTTGATTGTCTCGGTTCCCTCAGCCGGACCTCCAGCGACGCCGACGTGAGAACCTACATCCTCCTCATGATTTGACTCAGTGGAAGTGAGCCTGAACGGCGCTCTGTGATATAAAGACTGAGTTCATGAGGCTCTGATGTAACTTACAGAAACTGAGCTTTTCAAAGCAGCTGTTCCCACAAAAAGATTAAGATTAGAGCTCAAACTGAAGCTAACGTTAGCTAACGTTTAACGTTACAAATACAAGTTACTGTTCAGATTATGACTTAAATGTTCAAATCAAAAGACTTAGATTGGGTCAGACAACACATGACTGTAGACGCAGCAGAGTATAACATGTCATATGAGGGGATAAGTACAAACTCTAAATTAGTTCAACATTTCAACAGATATCACTTCACACTTCATGTGTTTTCACAGCCACAAAGAAAGAAAAAAAGGCAATTCAATAAAAAGCCAAACATGCTAGAGCTTTTCTCTAAAACGTCTCGGCCTTCCTCACAGTTTACAGGCTAGCTAGTCGACGCTGAAGCTGCAAATCTTTGGAGAAAAAGCACGGAGAACTCCTACGTTACCCCGAAAAACGTAGGAGTTTAACGTTAGCTAACGTTTAACGTTAGCTAATGAGAAGAAACGTTTAACGTTAGCTAACGTTTAACGTTAGCTAACGTTTAACGTTAGCTAACGTTAAACGTTAAACGTTAGCTAACGTTTAACGTTAGCTAACGTTTAACGTTAGCTAACGTTTAACGTTAGCTAACGTTAAACGTTAGCTAACGTTAAACGTTAGCTAACGTTAAACGTTAAACGTTAGCTAACGTTAGCTAACGTTTAACGTTAGCTAACGTTAAACTCCTACGTTTTTCGGGGTAACGTAGGAGTTCTCCGTGCTTTTTCTCCAAAGATTTGCAGCTTCAGCGTCGACTAGTTAGCTAACGTTTAACGTTAGCTAACGTTTAACGTTAGCTAACGTTTAACGTTAGCTAACGTTAAACGTTAGCTAACGTTAAACGTTAGCTAACGTTAAACGTTAGCTAACGTTTAACGTTTAACGTTAGCTAACGTTTAACGTTTAACGTTAGCTAACGTTTAACGTTAGCTAACGTTAAACGTTAGCTAACGTTTAACGTTAGCTAACGTTTAAGCTAACGTTTAAGCTAACGTTTTAGCTAACGTTTAACGTTAGCTAACGTTTAACGTTAGCTAACGTTTAACGTTAGCTAACGTTTAACGTTAGCTAACGTTTAACGTTAGCTAACGTTTAACGTTAGCTAACGTTTAACGTTAACGTTAGCTAACGTTTAACGTTAGCTAACGTTTAACGTTAGCTAACGTTTAACGTTAGCTAACGTTAGCTAACGTTTAACGTTAGCTAACGTTTAACGTTAGCTAACGTTTAACGTTAGCTAACGTTAGCTAACGTTTAACGTTAGCTAACGTTTAACGTTAGCTAACGTTTAACGTTAGCTAACGTTTAACGTTAGCTAACGTTTAACGTTAGCTAACGTTTAACGTTAAACGTTAGCTAACGTTTAACGTTAGCTAACGTTTAACGTTAGCTAACGTTTAACGTTAGCTAACGTTTAACGTTAGCTAACGTTTAACGTTAGCTAACGTTTAACGTTAGCTAACGTTTAACGTTAGCTAACGTTTAACGTTAGCTAACGTTTAACGTTAGCTAACGTTTAACGTTAGCTAACGTTTAACGTTAGCTAACGTTTAACGTTAGCTAACGTTTAACGTTAGCTAACGTTTAACGTTAGCTAACGTTTAACGTTAGCTAACGTTTAACGTTAGCTAACGTTTAACGTTAGCGTCTTCTCTCGTCATAACGTCGTAGACGCTTTAGACAACGCTGATTGGCCAAGACTACGATATGACTCAGAGATGCATCAATATTCATATCAGATATAGATCCAATGCCGACTAACTGAATCGAGTCTCGGTGAAAATGAGCTGTTGTCAGAAACCATTATTTAAATCAAACTTAATTTATGTTCATGTATTTTTCCCCTTTTTTCACAGAGTCCCAAAAGCAATGTTGAAGTCACGCCTGATGTTGCCTTCTACAGTAAAGCAGTGCTTCACATCACCTGCTTCTGGAGTCAACGGGTAAGGAACACTTCTCTCTGCTGATGAGTTCACTTTTCACAGTTTTATTGGCCAAAATATGATATTGTCAAACCCTTTATGACACTGTTGGTCATTGGTCAAGTTATTTATGACATTCATGGATTTATGAATGAATAGCGTGTAAGAAATAAAGAAACATTACAAGTCAACTTGATACGCTCAGAAGTAAAAGTACAAGCGATCAACAGATTTTGGTCAAAAGCATCTGGTCAGAGTTTTTGTGCAAGAACTTTGAAAAATAATTGAGGAACAAAGAGAAATGGTGTGCAATTTTATAATAAGAATTATTCTAAGAAACAAAAACTGTTTACGTTCTCGTAAAATAAAATGTTGTGTAAATATGAAAACCACATGTGGGTTGTTACACAAGAACATTATCTCAGTTACTGAGGCCTTGTGTGTGTGTGTGTGTGTGTGTGTGTGTGTGTGTGTGTGTGTGTGTGTGTGTGTGTGTCCGTCCGTCCGTCCGTCCGTCCAAGGTGCTCGGGTAGAGCTAGAACAACAGAACATAATGTCTGCAATTGTCCCCAATAAACCAAGGTACCATAAAGTTCTTTAACCTTCTGAGTCTAACTCTGGGATGTTTCTTCTCATGAGCGGCGTGTTACATCCGCTTTATCTCCTTAGTGATAACTTTCATTTCCTCTGTTGTGTAAGGACGACACGAACATCAAACACAAATCTACCTTCATTAAATCGACTCATCCGCCACTAATACTTGTTTATTTCTCAGTTTCTTCCCCTTCAAGTCTCTCACACATTTGACCAAATCTGAATATCAATGCATCTTAAAGAATAACTGATTAAATTCAACATTATACAATTATATATGTTATCTCAAATAACATCTACAAGTGAGATTCAATCCCCCAAAAATGGAAATTCAGAAGAATTTCAACAAATTCAGAAAAGAAAACTATACTTAATATTTTTCTTCCTCGCAATAGTTTTTACATTTAGTTTGACTTATTTTAACAGGATCCAGTCTTAAGCAAGATAAATGTGCAGATGGTAAAAGAAAGAAAAGGCAATGACCAACACTATAATAAGGAAAAAGAAAGCGCAGCAAGTCGGTCAAGTCTGTGCTGCCATGTTTACTCTGCAGGAGAGCTGCAGTGATCGGGTGTGTACAGAGTGACTGTTGGATGTAATCCAGGAGACGTAAAGTGCACTCTGTCAGGGGACTAAAGCTTGTTTTTGTAAACGCTCTCCTCCCAAAAACCTTATTGCTCAGCCGTCTGCTGACAAGGCAAATGTCATGTCATTCGTGTCATTAGTCTGGATAAATGGAGCCGTGTTGTTTCACAGGCTGCAGGGCAAAGTCTGCTCTTATAGCAAGAGAGGGCAGCAACCAGTAACAGCTGAAGACATCGCGCGGTGGTGTCTTTACGTTTAATATACTGGTCTCTTGTTCACGTCTGCCATTTTCAGTAGAAATCTCAAAATAATCTCGGCAGATTAGATTTAAAATGAACTGCTCCTTGTGAATCTTGCAGCTTTCTTCTCACTGTGACTGAGAAGACGTGAACTGATGAGAAGCTGAGGTTGAGCTGTGCTGACGGGCAGAAACAGCTTCTGTTCAACAGCCAAGTGTTGTGATATGTTATAGTTTTAGGTTGCTTTCAATCCACGTTTTGTTTTTCCCATTGAGAAAAATACTTCAGCACAACAGCTGTTCTTATCAATAGTTCAGTGAGTGAGATGTCAAGGGCCATTAAAAGCAATTCTTAAGTATTCTGCTCTGAACCTCTCATGCCCAAAGTTAGTTTGTTGATAGTTGTTATTGACAGCGTTGAGCTGTTTTCTTGAACTAAAGCGTTGTTTTTTTAGACTCCAAACCTCTTTTCTACTCATTGTAGACTATTTGAAACAATCTGGCAGGTTGACTTCAGCCCAGTTTGTGCAGGAACGTTTGTTCATGTAAGAAGCCAGACTCAGACTCCAGATGTCGCGTTTAGACGCTGAACAAACATTCACTCCAGAAGCGGTTGGAGGACGTGAAGTGCTGCTCTCCAGATGTTTACTCTGTTCCTGAAATAGCGCCGAACAAAACAAGTGAACCGCTGCTGGCAAACAGACACCTTCACCTCAGGATCCGTCGGGCGAGTTCAACCAACACGTTTAAATCATCAGCTCAATCTATACTTCTACTGGAGCATTCTTTAAACTCTTCCTTTTTAAGTTGTTGCATGTTGAAGGCACATTTCTGCTCTAAACGTGAGAGAACAGAGACGTGAAGCCAACAGAACTTCAGGCTGCAAGAGTCAACTTTATTGCATTTGCAATCACAGGGTGACAAAAGTGAAAAATGTTTAACAAAAGGCATGTTGAGTGTTTATGCAAAACAGTTACAAACACATTACAAATGTTTAAAAAAAAAAGACAATCACACGGAGTTTATCAGTTGCATCTTAATGTTTTTTTTAAATATTTTCTAATTTTTTTTTATTTCAATAACAAAAAAAAATACAAGGTTAATGAACAAAAACGAGTAAAGCAGCCCTAGAACTACAACAAATAATATATTTTTAAAACAAATAAGGTCGTAAACGGGACATCCTCCCGTCACCTAGCGTTGGTCGTTGGTTCGATCCCCTGAAGCGAGACACGGTCAGCGAGAGGCGTCAGGAGGCCGTGGGGCTTCCTGCGGGGCTTCCTGCGTCGCCGCTCTCGCTCACCTGGCGCTGCATCACCATCTCCTTGGCAACGCAGGTGATCTGACCGTTTGTCACTGCACCTTGGACCCCCGCCCTGAGAGACAAAGAGAGGGATAAGCTTTTCTTTGTCCTGTAAGATAGGGCGTGGCTGTAAAACCAGTCAAGAGTGATTAGTTCACACGGGGACGAGATAGGATCATACAAACTAACCAGGAAGGATTGAATAACACACTCTATGGAGTTAGTGTTGTAATTATTTAATCTAAGGAGGTTCATACAAGTTTTCCGAACATATATTTTAGTTTTTTAAACTTAATAAAAAAGCCATTAAACATAATGTCATATTGCGTATTCCTGATGCATCAACAAGTTACAGTTACTTACTTCTGCTGTGCCTCCTCAGTCAGTGGGCTCATCCCCGGCTGCTTCCCAAAGAAGAAACTGGACCACCAATGTCCAGAGTCCTGCTTGGGGAGTCCTGTGGAGGCAGATCATGAAGACAGGTTCATACACGCAGCACATATGGCCCATTTCTTAAATCAGACATCTGAGCAACCCAGTGAGTGAATGAAGCGACGCAGCAGACTGAACATGACAGCGACCCATTGTGAGAGTGTAGAGTAAATGTTTGAGTGGAGTGTGTGTTTCATCAGCTAAGTGCCAAGGAAGACACGACTCAGGTTTCCACTATCAGGACATCGGTACTTACATATTTGATTTTTAAATGGTCACGAAACAAATTAATCATTGCTTACTTGGTTATAACACCCAGTAAACAATGTAAACCCTGTAATAAAGTACTAATGTCATAATATACAGTCTAGGGCTAAAACAGGAATGCAAGGCTTTTGCATTCCACTGCCTGTGTGTACACAAACACACTCTTCCCCTTTCACCTACATTCACTTCCAGCTCTGTGTGAAAATATCAGCGCCCTGACGCCATTAAACAGCTGCCCGGCGGTTGAAACACACATGCGGGCGTTCAACCAGCTGCACTGAGACGCTGATCCAGGATCACTGGTGATGTCAGCAGATCATAACTGGACCTCAGGGACATACTGGTGTACATGGGGCTGAAGTCTAAGGGATTTATTTACTCCCATTCAGTTCTGTACTTAATCTTAAGGAGACGTGAAAATACAAAACTGATAAAAAAAAAAAACATTACGACATGCGAGATAAGAAAAAGTGAGCTTGTGGTTTTCCAGGAAACAGCTGTTCTCACCACATCGACGCTTGAGGTTACTGAGTCAATGAGCAGTGGTATGACGTGGGCCGAGCAGCGCCACCATCTTCTGAAACTTTTGCCCAAACTGCAAACATGAGTGTGAGCAGTTGCTCTGACAGAAAAGTCTGAATCTGTGAGACACACTCACTTTTCTGAGAAGTCTCACAGGAGACGCAACACAGACAGGAAGTAACAGCACTTAAACTACTCATTCTATTTGTATTATTTTCCCCCATGAGCTGTCTTGTTGTATTTCCTGTAAACTGAGTTTTAACTTCCGCATGCAGGCTTTTCCTCAGCGACACAGATTCAACTGAAAGCACAACGTGAATATCTGAAGTTTTCTTTGACTGAAATGTTCCATTTGTTGTCTCTTTTATGGCTAAAAACACTCACCTGGGTGGTGAGGGATGACCTCTCCACTGCACTCCGAACTGCCACAAGAGCTGCTACTGGATGTAGAGCCGATGCGCCCTGCAGGAGGAGAGGAGCAGCAGGAACAGAGTTGAGCAAGCGGTTGGTTAATTCATAGCCGACACAACGGAAAAGGTGAAAGGTAACATGGGTCACATGTAAAGAGGTCCACGTAATTTCATCATGAATCACACTTAAGAGTAAATGTTTGACCCACAAGAAGGGCTTGGTGAAATATCTCTGTTCCTTTAAAAAAGGGCGGCTGAGGGAAGAAAATAGAATTTCTTCACAGGAAAATGGTCATCATTACAACTAAGTGTTCTTTTAAAAAGAGCACAAACAAGGAATGTGTTACTTATGCTACTGGCATTAAACAAATAATTCAGCATGAGACAAATCTTTTACTCTGAGCAGTCCATACATGCTAGTCATCTTCTACTCAGGAAAAAAAACAAAACACAAGATGACTCATACCTAAATTAAGCTATTTAACGGCGCCTTGTGCCATGGAAGTATAGCGTCAATCCAGCGGCAGAGTGAGTCACCCTTAAGGGGCGAGAGAGCGGTGTGGCCCGGTGCAACATGGGAACAACAAGGAGAGAGACTCACTTCGGTAGTAGTCAGTGGTCGCCACCAGAGAACCGCCTGCTGGAATGGATGCCATTCTGCTGGAGTTGGTCCCTGTATGCTGCGCTTGATGGAAACCTGGAGAGGAAAACTGTATGATCAAAACAGTCTGGCATCCATTTTCCGTACAAAAGAGCTCCATTTTACAGTCAGATTTCTTTAGGGGTATTTGTGCTTAAAAAACAATTACAAATCTTCTCGCAATACACTAACTAATATATTACACATAGTCTCACATCAGATCAAATAATCATAATCAATATCAATCAACTTGATTATTCTGTTATCTAATCCTCTTTCATGCATAGGCATTTGCATAACTATTACTTTATCATTTTTATTGTACATGTTACATTCATTTGCTTAATACATTGTTGGGCATTGATTGCTTTAGCAAGTAGAAAACAAATCCTTTCAACAAGGAATATAAAATATATACAAGAAAATGTGACAAAATAATCAGAGAAAAACATCCTGTAGTTCAGCTGTTGCGCATTGCAGAAAAACAAATTCCGAGGATTCAAACACATACATAAACAAAGAAATTAGTATAATAAAAAACTAGTCAGTTCTCACGGACGAAATACACAATTTATAAAACCAGAAAGATGTATTTTGCTGGCTGGCACGTTCACATCCTTAACGCAATCAATGACGTCACCCCTTGTTTTGCAGGGGTCTTGTTTACATGAGATGGTCACTGCACCAAGCCGACATTTTGACGTTAATCTGTTCAATGAAAAATAACGTCGTAAATACTAAATAAAAGCACAAGTTAAGAAGGCCTCGGCAAACACGACGGCTCTCTCAAAGGGGATGAACGAAAAACATCGTAAAAATGGATCCTTTTCTCGTGTAACGGAGACATTTTGTCCCCAAACAAAAGCCCCAAAACTAAACCCCCAACTGTTTGTTCACGTCCACAATGTCTGCGGAGGCAGTTATGTGTCGACGCCGCCGGTTGTACGTTAACCCATAAATATACAACTACTAATACAGCGACAACAGCACGTGTATTATTCTGCGTTTAAGAAGGAAACATAACAAAGACTCCAACAGCTACTTTAACACAAGCTAGCACGCTAGCGCAGCGCCGTTAGCTCGACCCGCCTTGCCAGAAAGACAAACAAATCAACCCCAAAAAAACATCTTCGTCCGTTCGTTTGTTGCCTGAAACAAAAACAAAAACTTCTAGAAGAAATGTCTTTTCGGATCGCGAGCCCCGCATGCCTCTCACGTGATCTCATCACCACCAGCATACAGTGATCCCACCATTTTAAACCCCCGACGGGGGAAGCCCTCACCTTTTTAGGGACCCAAACGTGCTTGATGTTCCCGGAACAGCCAATTCTACTCAGTCGGCGAGGCTGGGGCAGTAAACGCTAGGAGACGGGGCCCATTTGAAAATAAGTTTTGGGTAAGTGTGACCCTCCAAGGTCCGCAACAAGACAGCGACGCTTCTTGTTGGCTCAGGGGTCGGCGTACGTATTTATAATGGGCGAGTTGGTGACGTAGTCATAGGGGCGGGGCGTAAAACGCATATTGAACTACACAGAACAAGTAGTGCCAAAGGTCAGCGCGCGACGAAGAGTACAAGTTGATGTGGGGAAACAAACGGTTTTAGAAATTAAACTGCAAGAGGCTATGATTTTAAATAGGGCATGCCTGTTTATTAAATTTAGTAATTTATTTAAAATATATATTTTTTTCAAACACAGTCAGTGAATATCAGAATCAGAAGATCAGAATCAGAATACGTTTTATTGCCACGTAAGTTATCACAAACAAGGAATTTGTCTTGGCGGAGGGTGCATCATAAACACAACAACAACAACAACAACAACAACAACAACAAGGAACATTTAACTGTACAAGTGAAAGTATAAAACTTTGGATTAAAAAAATTATATAAATAAATAAATAAAACAAGTAAGTAAATAAGTAAATGTGCAGTAAATAAGTAGCGATGCAAGTAAAATAAAAATAAAGGGGTAACGATCAATAATGATAATAATAAGAGTATAGGTAAGTAAAGTGCATAGAATATGATACTCAATACTTGACAGTTTTTTTTTGTCGTACACAATTTTTCAAATATACTAGATGTATTCATCATATTTTCTGAGCTCCCCCTCCCCCCCCTTTTTTTTTGGTGAATAAGAAAACAATAATAAAAATAAATAAAAAAAACAAGATGACTCACACGTTGAATTTTGGGTTGTTTTTTGTCTTTGTATTGTATTTTTATGATGAAATATTTCTTAGCAGTTGTCTAGTTCAAACTTCCGTTAAAGTTGCCATATTTTTTCTAAATTCATCAGGTTTCATAAAGTCAGTTCACTGACGTTTTACAGTTGACTGACCACAGAGACATGAACACTCAGCACCGCACAAGGAGCGCCGCCTTGTGGCGAAATCAATTAATTGCACCTAACTGAAAATGCAACGTGTAGGCCGAGAGGGATAGGCTCCCTCCAACAATGCTCATACAAATCAAAATCACCATCATGCAAGTAAAAGCGCGAATGAAATAGTGCAGAAGTAAAGGGATACGATATAGCACATGGGCTATTTTAAATCCCAAAGATATCAAAGAACATTTGGCAAAACAAATGAGGAAGTTGTATATGTGAGAATGATTTAGTTTGCTGTATTGATAATATAATCTATGGAAGCTCACTAGTTATTATGGGTTCTTGTGTGGTGTGAAGGTAATTATATATGAATAGGTATCGAACAACCATCAGTGGACAAAAGGAATGACCGTTGTCGGCAGGATTCGAACCTGCGCGGGGAGACCCCAATGGATTTCTAGTCCATCGCCTTAACCACTCGGCCACGACAACTGTTGAGTAACGTATGGATCTTTAGCAACTGGTAAAACACTGTTATAAGTATATCACTCATTGAAAATGTGAGTTAATTTGAAGTGCTATTATCAAAATAGATTGTTATAGATTCTAATCATTGATACATTACTTGGTATTCATCACTTGAATGTTTCAGCTGGTAAAGGTCGAGCTCATTTCATTGATCTAAGAAGCAATTAATTAGAACTACACGATGAAGGTGTCTTTTTACCGACAGACGTTCATATTTTGATGTGAGGGTTTGATTCCGACAATACACTCTGATCTGTGTGTGTCCCTGGTGGTCTAGTGGTTAGGATTCGGCGCTCTCACCGCCGCGGCCCGGGTTCGATTCCCGGTCAGGGAACTACGTTTTTCCTAAATCCACTTCATTGACACATGTACTATTTTACCCAAAGATATAGTTAATGGCACGTCATAATGCATCAAAATATATAATTTTAGCATTTATTTTAAAAGGTCCCATGGAATTCATGAAATTCAGATCACAGACTGTATGTGTGACGCGTCTAAAACTAAACGACTAAACATCTTAAACTCCACTTTATATCTTAACACTCTAAGCTCAGCTTTGTTCGTTAGATGTTCTCCTTTTTTTTGCTCTGAGTGATTTGTAAATTGTTTGTAATAATACTGACCAAACACGACTCATTCATTTAAAGGAATGCTTTATTGATATCCAAACATATACAAGAAAACCAAATAATTAGTTCACCATAATCTTCCAAATCGGATCCCTTTTGATATTCTACATCAGCTGGGCTCAGGACCTAAATAAAGCCAGAAGCTCTCTACTGTCCTGCAGCCTCTACGGCACTGATGTGCTGCACTTCTCATTGGCACCCAAATCAAAAAGAGCATCGTCCTTTTTCCATCCGTCACGTCTACAAAACTGAGCTCTAAACAGGCGACATGTGCACTGCGGGGGGAACAACGTCCAAGTCATTTCCTTCAGTATCTAAAACCATATTTTCTAGTACGTTGAGAACGTCGCCCTGCAAAAGCATCAAGTGGGACGTTCTCTGCTTCGTGTAAGAAAAATGTGATTTTAGGAGTAAGTTCTGAAGTAAATGACTTGAAGTATTTCTTGTGGCGTGCAGCTGCGTTTCTCATCTTTTGGCGAAGCAGAAAGTCAGAGACTCCGTGAGATTCAGAGGCAGAAACAGATTCTGTAACAGATATTTAAGTATTGGCAACTTTTTTATAAACGGATGGCAATTTTTTTTTACAAATGTCAAAATGTCCACCTCTCCTAACAAAAAGGAACAATTCACCTAACAGGAATATATTAACTAGCAAAATGATCAACACAAAAAACCTAAAACAAGAGAATAAACGTATGAAACACCGGCTTTCGTTTACAAGCTGCGTGTATTTTCATTCAATGAAGCCGAGCTGTCTCCAAGATATATATCTGTTATCTTTTTACTTTCAATTCGTTGGCGTAAAAGCTTGAACCTTCCTCTGAAGTTTTGGCAGAAATAATATGTCTTCAAAGAATGTAAGGGATATAACAATTCATATTTATCCTTTCCGATCGCCTCAATGAAACTCATATTTGAGACTTTGTACTGAAGCCTAGATACAACAATTTGTAGTTCCAATATTTAAAAAATAGTCTTGGCAATGCGAGAGGCAACGTTGATACACCTTCAGTGCAGGAACACAGACGTACAAATCGATTTGGGCAATTTCTTTCCACAATATGCTTTATAATCTTTGGTGGGAAATTAGTGTAACAGGTCAAACCAACAGAGGCAACATGAACAAGAAGAAGAGGAGAAACGTTGCGGCGCTGCACAACCCTCAGGTCATCGTGTCTGAGGCTGTGTAGTTTGTAAGAGCTTCTGTTGTATCACTACAGGCGCACGACAATAAGAGCAACAGTGACTTTGTACAAAAGGTGTTTGTAATTCGGCCTCATGCAGCGCAAGTGTGCGATCATTGAGTAGCATCTAACGTGTGTTGACAGGAGTGCTTTGTGTGCATTAAGGGGTCGAGAGCAAAGTTTCCAACGTTCCTTCCTTCAATCGAACCGGTCTGTACAACTTAGAAAAAATAATTTGAAAATGGAAAAACAAATTCCTTTTTCTACCAGATAAATTATAACAAGTGAACTATTTAAAGTACATAAGGCGGATTGAGAAGCGTTGACGTTCACCGGGTAAAGTACGGAGCAAAGCAAAGTCTGGCCTCGAGCTGCGAACGTTAAAATGAGCATTGAGATGTTTTGAAGTCGCGCTGCACGAGCTACTCTCCTGTAAAGGCTGAGAACGGAGCCGATGACGGCTGCAAAGGGACAGACAGGAAAGTAAAGCAGTGAAATCAATCTAAGTAAATGGTACAGCTACTGACTTCTAAAGTGTTTCATCCAACCAGACTTCAGAAGATCCAAACCATCGCTTCAACAGCAGGAAGGGAACTGCAGCCAGACAGGAAACAGAACCAAAGTGGTTTCTGAACATTTCAACGCTTCAGCGGTTTTAGTCTGACTAGCAAACAGCGGCGTTAAATCAAAGCATCAAGGTCCTCTTCAGTCAACTGGAACCATTTTAATCCTCTTCTTCCTCGACCGACTGCAGCTCAGTTTCACAAAAAATGTTCAGACCACAAATGTACTTAAAGAGCAAAAAGCTGACAGAAGAAAACTCATGTCTATGAAACGGTTTCTTTTAAGTTTGTTTAGCCTCCCCCTGCTTTTCCTTAAACCTCCTCACCAGATTACTGCCATTCAGCAGCATCAATATATTTACTCATCTATATCTATACATATTGATAAAAGTTATGTAAAAACATTTTTGCAAAGCAGTGTAAAATAGTTTGTAATACAAAATGGTCTAAGGTTGTTTTTTCTTCCCGTTTTTACATCTTGGGGTGTTCTTAGTGTTACAGGAGACCTCGGTCTTCTTTGCATGGTTAGTGAGGTCCAGTTGAGATGAAATGTGCACATGCATGTAGCAGGAGGAGGTCTGAGAGGAGCTGGACGTGCTGGTTCACCACCACCAACATCACGAAGGTCTAACCCGTGTTCACGCTGCGGGAGATAACTGTACAACGTTTGAGAGAAAACATATGCAGACACTGTGATGACATCACTGTGGTGCTCACAGTGTAAATAGATGATGTCAGGACAAGACAGGAGTCAGAAACAAGACAGGAATAGAAGCAGAATAAACCACCATCTTGCTTTTGCTGCAAAATGCTCCTCCACCTTCAGTCAGCAGAGACCCTGGTGCAGAAACTGAGTTGGGGCCCAACAATACATCTACACAGTGAAGTTGATGCATTAATGCAAATTTATCTTAAACACCAAATCCCAAAGATAAATGTAAAGTTCCTCATTTAGTTTAAGCTGTTTCAAAAAAAGGTGTCTGAAAAGTGCAGAAGACAACAGTGATGACTTGTTTGGACTAACAAAAGGGGCGTGGTCTGACCGGGAAGGGGGGGGGGGGGGCGGATATAACAAACAAAGCACGGTCTGTAAATTATTCGGGTTTAGACATCAACAAAACATTTTCCTTCCCTCCAGCAGCGAGGCAGGAGAATGGAAGCTGTGGGACCGGCAGCTCGCCTCCAACCAACGAGTTCTCCGCCTCCGCCCGTCTGCTGCTGCAGACCTCGAGGCAAAGTGTGTGAGCGGTGGCGAGTCGGTGAGCCGGAAGGGTCAAAGGTCGGGGCTGACTCTGCGATGTGAGGAGATTAACAGTACAGTCTCAGGTCGTGAGGAAGGTGGCAGCGAGGAGGAGGAGGAGGGATGCGTTCAGAAAGGCGGGTTCTCCTGGGTGGGGGTGGTGTCGGTGGGGGAGCCGATGGCCTCCCCGTTGCCTCTGGGACCGACAACCTTGTACTGAGGAGACGAGAGCGGAAACAGACCAGAGAGTTATTGATCGACTGCATTAATGCACCGACTCCGCTTCTCCTTCCTGTCGGGAAAAAAGACACTTTGAATCCACTTTGAATCCATTTAAAATCCATTTTGAATCCATTTAAATCCATCAGCTCGTCCTGAAAACAGCAGAGAGGCCGTACCTGTAGAACTCTAACACGACCAGGAATTACTGTTATTTTGCCAAAATAACATTTAATTTCAATTTTTTAAGTTGATGTCGACAAACAACTGAAAACCTCAAAACGTAAAAATGTAAAATAATTAAAGCACGTCCGCCTTCTTGTGGAGTCGAGTAAAATTACACTTTTATAAAAAATACACAAATCCCTTTTGACTCTTTAACCTGGTTAGTTCTGTTGGTATCTAACTATTACTTTAAGTCAACTTAGCAATAATTCCCTAATATTAAATGCCACATGTCGCTCTTTAAGAAGAGCAGAAATAGAATAAAATCCTTTTTCAGTAAATCTGAAAATCTCAAACAGGAACTAAGTGAATCCCAATTAAATAATCTTAAAGAACAAGATAACATTTTTCAACATCTTTTATTGTGATGTTAGTTCACAAATCACAACACCAGGATCATCAGCTGCTGCTCGGTTCATTAATAAACCCAATAACCTTCACGTGACGCGTTTGTTCTGCACACGCGGGCGTCGCCGTGGCACTAAAAACGGGTTTGAATCCCACAAAGAGACAGAAAAGAAGTCTGGAAGCGGCTCGGTGCTCAGGTCTCTACGTCCTGCTCACCTTCAGGTTCCCCATCTTATCCTCAAAGGACTTGAAGGTCGCAGAGTTCCTGCAGGACAGAAAAACAAGGTCATATGAAAACGTAAAAAACACAAATGAACATTACACGCACTGTTTAAAAAACAAAACGGTGACAGAAAACGTTTAATAGAAGATGATTTGAATAGATTTATAGATTTTTCTCTTCATCGAGTGTTTGACGACTATGAAAACTTTAACGCATTTCATCCACTTTAAGTAGATTTAAGTACTTTTATACAAATTCTTTATTCCAGCTGTACATTTTAATATTATTTTAACTGCAAATTTTGAAAAAAAAATCAGTTTTATTACCGTTGTGTTTATTTATATTACTTGATTCTTCTTTATCTCATTACTGTGAGCAGTGCAGCTGTAATCCTGTAACTTCCCAACTGAGGGATTAATACAGGATTATTTAATTTATTTTATCTACAATCCAATGTATGTGTGAACCTGCTTCAAGTGCTTGAAAAAGAAAACCTTTTATTTTGTGGTTTCATGCTTCACTGCAGCAATAAATACTGTTCAGACACGACCTTAACATGTGGGATCATCTTGCTGATAAGCGTTTGAACGAATATGAATATTGATCCCTGATCAGAAGGAAAACACAGACAGTTACTTTACCTCATGGCGGGCATACTGATAGAGTGACGAATGGAATAGTTGCTACTTTGTAAGCGTTAAAGAGAAGAGAGAGAAGGGCAAGTGTTACAAAGCAACACACACACACACACACACACACACTACAGTAAAACATTATTCTCACATTAACATAATTGGTTTTGTATAAGAACTGGAAAAACAAATCGGTTGGTGTTAATTTCTAATGGTGATGGAATATTTTATTATGTTTAAATATTTTTAAAAAAAATCTAGAAATATAACTAATTAGACTCAAATAACATCTCCGATAATAACTACGTTACAATTTCCTGGAAATATTCTAGAAATTGCCTCAAAATGTAAACATATCGCCATAATTACGAAAATGAATAAATGAATAAAAACACTTCCTGCTGAGTCAGTTATTTTTTCTTTACGTAAACTTTGTGTAAATTATTAATGAAATTATAATAATGTTAAAAATCTGTGTATAATGATAAAGACAATTCCTGTAAAGAACTACAGTTTTGTTTCAGTACGAGCAAATGATAACAAACTTCTTTAAGCTTCTGAGGACAAAAGAACTGAGACAATCTGAGGGAAGAGAGTAATAATAATAATAATAATAATAATAATAATAATAATAATAATAATAATAATAATAGAAGAGAACAATAATGCAGGCTGGAAAAAACAAGTCAAAGTCAAAGTATTCAGGGTAAAAATGGTAAAGTTGGTGCGATCAAACTCTTAACGGGCGTGTTAGTCTTACCTAAAGGAATTAGAGAAAGGAAGAGCTCTGCAGGTGAAACCAAGGCAGCAAAAAGAGGAGAGAGAGAGAGTGAGGCAGCAGCATCATGACAACAACAGCAGGAGAGAGAGTGAGGCAGCAGCATCATGACAACAACAGCAGGAGAGAGAGTGAGGCAGCAGCATCATGACAACAACAGCAGGAGAGAGAGTGTGGCAGCAGCATCATGACAACAACAGCAGGAGAGAGAGTGAGGCAGCAGCATCATGACAACAACAGCAGGAGAGAGAGTGAGGCAGCAGCATCATGACAACAACAGCAGGAGAGAGAGTGTGGCAGCAGCATCATGACAACAACAGCAGGAGAGAGAGTGTGGCAGCAGCATCATGACAACAACAGCAGGAGAGTGTGTGGCAGCAGCATCATGACAACAGCAGGAGAGATCAGCGTCAGCAGGTCAGGAAGTGGATGAGAAACTGAGCTGCGATGTCCTGACTGCCATGAAAGGTGAAGACTCTTCTGGTTTCTAACCTGCATGTTGTGTAACAGAGTCATGACGTTTACATGAACCACGTTCTGGTTTCGCCCTTTTCTGACAGACAATCATCTAATAATCTGAGTACATGGCAAATTAACATTTACATTACGCTATCACGCGAGCAAATTTCGTGTTTGTAAGTAAATTATCTGACTGCAAATCCCAAATCTTTGCTCTAAAAAAAAAAAAAAAAAATTGTTCTAAAAAAAATAAAATGCTCTCAACAAAAAACACTAAAAAAAGAAAAAGAAAAGCGGTTTTTTTTTTAGCGGTTTTTTTTTTAAAGCAATTTTTTTCAGCAAATCTACAAAATCTATTAAAAAACTAAAAAAAAAAAAAACTAAAAAAAAAAAAAAATACATTCTCTCTCAAAAAGTGAGTTTATTTTTATTTATTTTTTAGAGCAGATATTTTTTGGAGCGTTTTTTTTAGAGCAATTTTTTTTGGGAGCAAATATTTTGGATTTTCACTCATAATTTACTTACAAACAAGAAATTTGCTCACGTAATAAAGACACAAATCCACCTTCATAGCGTTGCATTAGTCGGGCTCATCCTCAGTGATGATCAACAGTCGCTGTGTTTCTCCCTCAGAACAGAAATGTGTGCTTTTCTTTCGGGTTCGCATCTCGACTCCAGCTCTAACAAATCTAGACTCGTTATCAAATTCAGAATATTGTCATAGTCGGAATAAAAGTGGAATACGAGCATGGATTTAAACGTAGTCAGTGAGGGAGTGAAGAAGTGAAGAAGACGAAGAGGAAACACTGAAGAACTGAATGAAACACAAGCAACAACATGCAGGAACGGACCAACAGGGAACCAGGAGAAACTACATGAACATGTTAGTGGGACACACTGTGTGTGAGGTCAATGAATGAAAAGGGTCAACACACACACACACACACACACACACACACACACACACACACACACACACACACACACACACACACACACACACACACACACACACACACACACACACACACACACACACACACACACACACACACACACACACCCTGGCTTGAAGAGCAAATATGAATGTTATGAATGTTGAAATGAAACATGAACGTAAAGACAGAGATGTGGAGGAGTCAGTGGCTCACGCCTCTTCAGTTTGTTTTCCATTCCGTGTGTGTGTGTGTGTGTGTGTGTGTGTGTGTGTGTGTGTGTGTGTGTGTGTGTGTGTGTGTGTGTGTGTTCTGGCAACGTCTGTACAGTTGGAAGTGAAATCCACACACAGGTGTGATTTCAGGGGGTAAAAGTTAACATTACAGGATCGGTCCAACTATTTTAGAACAATGTGTTATAATTCTGCATCTGGGATTTTACTTCCAAGACGTACAAGTGGACTTTATTTCATTAAAGTATTTAACACATAACACATTTAGACGGAAAACAAACGTGATCATGTTGAACCTCCAGTTAGTAAAATGACAAATCAGGATATAAAGAGGTTAAAAACAAAACAGATGTAATTGTAACGAGACACTCGAGTGTGTGAGTCAGTTATGCAGATTATCTACAGATTAGTGTTCCAGTTATCATATATTAAGAGGAGTTTGTGTTTACATACAAACATGTGTGATAATCAGAAAGCATAAAAGACATATTATATTTTATCTTGACACGTTTTCAAATGTTTTAATTTCTTTTCAGCTTCACCTGGTTGTTCCCAGATAAAAATAGACTTATTGAAAGACATCCAGGTTTGAACACGGTCCTCTCTGCTCATTGGCTCTTGTACTTCAGTGTGTGTGTGTCTGTGTGTGTGTGTGTCTGTGTCTGTGTGTCTGTGTGTCTGTGTGTGTGTGTGTGTGTGTGTGTAGTCGTACCTCATGTCGCCCAGTCGCTTGCTGAGGACGGTGCCCACGGTGGTCAAAGCTGCACTGGTCTTCTGTCCCGCCTGGGAAAGAGTCTCCTGAGTCTTCTTGTATCTGCAGGAGGGAGGAAGAGAGAGAGAGAGAAAGAGAGGAGGATGGAAAAGAATGAACACGGTGAAGAGAAGACGAGCAGAAAGAAACCAAATGGAGGAAACAAGGCAGATGAACGAGAGGAGGATGATGGGAGGGTAAAATAAAGACGGTGCATGAGACAAACGACCACAGCGAACTGCATTAGTGCTTCATTGCTCAACAGGATGAGTTAGTTCACCCTAATAGTCAATGTTCACACACAGAAACAGTCTCAGGAGCTTAAATGCTGCGTATTAAAAAGGAATTGTGTCGAGCACAATGTGTTGGAGGTGATTATTCACTAACATGTTATTCTCAAATACATGGAAAGTAATTCAGACATGCATCAACGTTCTGACTGAAGCTTCAAAGTATTCAGTGCAGCCCTTCAGACACATTTATATATATTATATTAAAGATAATGTGTTAAAGGAACATGATGCAGTGATCTAGTCTGAATGCTTAAACCTCTGAAACTAAATGTCTCTTTCAAACACACGTTCATTCACATACAACCACTGTGTTGCTTGCCAAAAGCTGAGAAAGGTTTCATTATTTCAAGGCTCACGCAATCTTGAATAACCGAGATCTGAACACAGAAACAATCTCCCACAACGTGCACATGCTGGAAACGGATTAGTTTATAAAACACCTTTAACCAAACACACCTAAAGACAGAAAGGACGACAAGCCTGCGGTCGTAAAGAAGGACGAGCTGCAGAAACACAGCCTTGTGTGTGGTCAACTACACACACACACACACACACACACACTTCAATCATGTTTTAATCTTAAATTAAACTTGTTTAATTGGCCTCAGTGTTTTTTTTAAAGACAAATCCCTCAGGTTCACTACAATATATTCCAAACTGGTAAAAGCTGCAAACGCTTCCTCACCGTCTGTATGAACACACACACACACACAAACACGGACACACAATCAGCTGATCCACCCAGAGAGCAGCAGATGGTTCAGAGGATGAGAGGAAACAGTTTGAGATAATCTGGTGTGGCTGAAGACCAACACACACACACACACTCACACACACACAACCTTCCTCACTGAGGAACACCTCCTGAAGTACATGCAGTTCAGTATTTTAACAGTACTCTGAACATCTGGATCATCTGGTACTTATAAGTACAACATGTAACACTAAACCTTCATGAGTTGAACAGCCACCAACACAACAGACTCACTGTCACACCAGCAGACGGAAAGCAAGAAGAAAACGTTGGATCGTCACCAAATAAAAAGAAAAACTCCCTGAAAGCAAACGTCAAGAAGCCAGAGCTCATCTGCAGAAACTAAAACCAGAACACAAAAAAGAAAAAGGGGTCAACTCACGCTTCAGAGCGGGAAATGTCATCCAAAGTGGCTGAGGCAGACAGATATCTGAAGACACAACAGCAGGGTCATGACACAGGGGAGAGACACACACTCGCAGTACAGTAGAAACACTCCTCACCACCAGCTGGGTGTTAACGTCTTTTAACACTCAAAACAAACATTTTAAAAAAAGGATTGTACAGGAGGAATAACAGCATTAAACACACAACACAATGTAAAATCATAGAGGTCTTTGTCTCGCCATGCAGGTAATGAAAAAACTAATATCTAATATTTTGCCACAGAATGGAGAGAACTAGATTAATTTAAACGTTATGAGGACAGTAAAAGAAAACTTTTTATACTAGAGAACAACAACTATGACCCACTCAGTCAGGTCAAAGAGGGAAACTGTTGACTGACAGAATTTAATCTCATTCATAGGAAAATACTGCTAACATTCCTTTAATTACATTTAAAATGTATAATGTATGAAATCATCTTTTCTGTGAGGCGAAAGCTAAAAATGTGCGAGTTAAAATATTGCAACTCAAGCGAGAAATTGGTGCTTTTACACAAAAGTCGGTATTGAGAGAAAACTATTTATTGAATACACAACGACGTCGCACAGCGCTTGGTTTTCCAGCGTTTACATCCACAACACGTACAAAGCAACCAGAGAGCTGCTTCCACCACGGGGATGATCTGCATGTCAACGTGAAGGAAGCGGATCTAAACCTCCGCCGTGCAGACACCAGGCGTTTAAAGGGTTAACAGACCGACCGGCAGATTGTGTGGTTGTACGCGCCGCGATCAGCTATGAAACAGCACAGCAGGCGTAGTGAGATAACACACAACCCGCCAGTGATGGGTAACAACGTGAGCTTATCTCTCTCACACACACACACACACACACACACACACACACACACAGACACACACAGACACACACAGAGAGACACACACACACAGAGAGGAAGTGTTGATGTGCTGACTTCTACTTACAACAATAGAGCAGATAAGAAGGAAGCACAGCCAACAACATGAGGGTGAAGGCGTAGGAGGGAGACAATAAATAAATATATATAGTTGTGTTATATTTATGTTGTTTACACTGCTGGCTGTGTTGAGGTCTTATGACTTGCAGCGTATAAATATAAAATATAATAAATGTTCTACTGAAGGAAAGCGGTTCAACCACATTCCAGAGATATTTACATCACATGTCTTGTCTTAATTGTTATTATATAAATCTTGTTTTCATAGTTTTATAATCAGGATGCTGTAGAAATATTAGCTCATTCATTTTGTCTTCTGGGACATGTCAACATCATTAACCAGCAGGCGGAGGCGTCCCATGAGTTCAGTTTTACAGCAGAAACCGTTTCTTTAGGACCAACAGTGAAGAGAAAGCTGCTCACGCCGTTCGACTGACGACGTATTGAATTATAAACGCATGGCAGAAACCAACCATCGCTCAACATCCAGGAGTTAACAAAGAAAAGACACAACCCTCCAGGAGACGGCTCCCTCGCTCCCGACAAGGCCTGTGTGTCCTGATGACGTCGCATAATGCTGCTCACACAGCGCCGCCTCACACACAAGACACCACATCTGTCAATACAAACTGTTAACTGCTGTGTGTGTTTGTCAATACTTTGACTAGAATCAGGGTCTTTGTCTCCTTTACGTTGGATGTTTCGTCTCCATCGCCGTCAGCGAGGCTTCATTTAAGGTTGTGTTGCATGAACCGGACGTCCCAGTGCAGTAATAGTGGGAAATACTTGACGATACAGACTGAGGGAACTAGAACTCTGTGTGAAATCCACTTCTGGCTAAAGGGAAGGTGGAGAGGTTTATAAAGCGCAAGTTTCTGATTAGAGAATCACTCTCCATCCACTCCAGATTTCATGGCAGCCTCCTCTGTGTCTCCAACGTATTCATAATTAATATTTGGCTCAGCTCTATTTGCACGTCATGCTCTCCTCCCTCTCTGGACGTCTGATATCCTGTTACAAAGCAAAACCTCTCCTTCTTCCTCCCTCCCTCCATCACATTCCTCTCCTCCCACTCGTTCCTGCAGCCGCTCTGAGCTGCACGACCAGGTTGCATTCATGCGTGTGTCCATGAGACACGCAACACAAACACACTTTTCCCGTGCTCTACTTGGCAGCATGTGTGTGTGTGTGTGTGTGTGTGTGTGTGTGTGTGTGTGTGTGTGTGTGACGGCCTGCACCGAGAATAAAACTACTCAAGTGCAAATATGTAATAATCCACAGTTATTCTGGCCGTGTGAGAAAACACATGACTCAAAGTTCAAGACAAAGAGAAGTGAGCAGAGTCTATTTCTGTGTGCAAAAGTAGAACAAACACACCAAATCAAGACCGGTGCACCTGCTGCTGTGTGTGAAGGCGTGTAGTTGTGTGTAAGAGTCAAGAATAGTGTCGGCTCGCCGGGTGAGCTCACCAATCCAGTTCATATCAGAGGAGCCACATGGAAAACTCCTTTAGCTTCAGGGCTCGCAGCAACAGAGGCAGAAAAACACCCGAATGTTGTTCTTCTTGCCGGCTGCACAGTTTGGACTCTTTAAGCAGCGATGCAGAAACATTCCTGGTTATGACGCTTTATTTATTTCATTTACTTGCTGCAAAGTGGTTCACTTGCACATCGCAGCGGTTACTAATGAGGAAGCTTTATTCTTCACTCTGTAATGGCCGCCGGTTGCAATACAATAACATTGAAGCGCAGGCAACAACAAGGCACTTGAACACGTCTGTACCGAGAGGCCCTTTGTCTCATAACTCCATAAATCCAGGAGATTACTAATCAGTTGAACACTACTCATTAAATCATTATATAATTAAGGCTTTTAAATTGGGTGCCAATTGATTGTATTTAGCTCTTCAGCCCTCAGAATCACATTCTTATGCAACCACGACCAGAGAGACGAATTTATGTCTGATTTTAAAGCCGTCAGAAAAGCTGAATAACCTTCAGACTGATTGCACCACAGCAAACCTTTAACTCTAAACTTTTCTCTACGCACAACTCCTTCGCTCCACCCTTCATCTCACAGCTAGGAAAACATTTCTGCGATTGTCTGTTTTTGTGTAGCAAAATCAGACACAACCGTGTCAGTTTTCAGCCTGAACGCTGGTGATGAACGTCAGAAAAGAAGAAGAGAGGAAATGTTAAATATGGAAGAGTGAGGATTTGCAGAGGAAGTAAGTAGAGAGGAGGACGCGTGTCATCACTTCTGGGTGGAGGAAAAGGAGACACCTGACAAAATGATAGCAACAGGTGGAGACCGGAAACTGAAGAGAAAGTAAGAAAACTAACACCCAGCCATACAAATATTATATCTGTATGTGACAACAGAAAAGAAAGGTGATGGACAATAGTCCTTAGTTCTACTTCTGTCATCACTGACTTCTCTTAAAGACGTCTCAGCAGACAGCCCCACCTCAAGAACAAATCCGATTACCAAACAATTAAAAGGTGAGTCGCAGGCCACAGTGACTCAGGTGAGTCCGTGTTGGCAGACACACAACAAATCCCATAAGTCTGGCCACATGTGCAACAGACGTCTGACCGCTGCAGGGAGGAGAAATCACACCCAACCAAGAAGGTTCCTCCGACCTGGAAAAGGTTCCTAAACTGCTAACAAACTAAAAATATATATAAAAAAATGCACCCAAGACAGTGT
This sequence comes from Clinocottus analis, assembly GCF_023055335.1. Lineage (NCBI taxonomy): Eukaryota > Metazoa > Chordata > Actinopteri > Perciformes > Cottidae > Clinocottus > Clinocottus analis. The sequence continues at coordinate 728,345 of NW_027176142.1, forward strand.
TAGTGAATAGAAAGTATCGGCGTCTCATTCAGCTTGAGCAAAGCCAGACCGAACAGACGAGCACACACCAAGTCAAACACCAAGTGTTGAAGCGTAAGTGTCCTCAAACATGGTTAGAAGGTGAGACCGGAGAAAGATGGCGGTTGAGCAGCAGTGGGAGCGTGAGAGAGCAAACAGCGCCGGAGCCCAAACGTCAGCGGCGAACGAGCAGCAAACAGACTCACAGATCCAAGCTGGCAACGCTCTCGTTCCACTCGCCCAGTTTCTCAGCGGTTCTCACATAGCTAGAAGACAGAAACACCAGGGTGTTACACGGCGATGGGAACATCCGGGATTAAAAGAGGAAGCCCGGCTTAGAAAATCCCCAAATCTGAAATTGTTGTTATAAATGAAGTTACAACTAAATATGGTCTTAATGTTAATTATGCTATTATCCTTTAAAGAACACTATTTCTTTCATGTTTTTGTTTTTTTAAGGTGGGGATCTGCAAGCAAGAAGAACCAACAATTCCAGTTTACTTCACTCACAATGTTGTTGCATAAAAACACACACCTGTGCTCAAGACAAACATTTAGAGTTTGTTTAAGTTTTATGAAGTGCTATCCAAATAATGTGGATTAATATTGTTATTACTATATATTATTATTAAGTGTATTGCTATCATTATCTTCATGAGGTCAATCTGATGCTTTTGCAAACAGATCACAGGTCAAAGTTCAGCTGGCGACGAGGGAAGAACATTAATCCTTAATCATTAAAAAGCCGTTTTGGAGCACAAACATTCAGTAAGGCTGCAGCAGCTAGCATAGAAGCGCTAGCTCTAGTAAATGACGTACATACTGTGCTAATGTTCTCCCTCCAACCTCTCCGGGTATAACGAGTTTAGTTAGTTGGATAGTTGTCAGACCAGTTTGATGCTACACTGTGATCAGAGGTCTGAGTTTAAAGGCAGCGCACAGCAAAGGGTCAAATCTATTGAAATTATCCTCAGAATTTAATCCAAGAAGTCCGGTCATTTGTATGAATCATATTCTTCAGATGAAGTGTCAGTACAGCCAGAAACAATCATTACTCAAGAGTCAAACAGAGCTGATCCTCACAAAAATAATAGTTTGGGACTAAATTAAGTATAAAAAACGGCAAACCAGCAAATGTGCTGAGTGATGTAAACATGGGTACAATAAAGGACTCTTCATTCATCCCTGTAAACAGGTTCATAATAATTAAAATGCAGCACAGTGATGCTCTCTTTATCCTGCAAAAACTCAATAATATGTTTCATCAGTACAATGTGTGCTGATGGAGATTCTTCCAAGTGAAAACCTGCAGAATGAACTCAGCTGCTCAACATGTGTAATCATCACTTAACATCTAGAAAACTACAATTAACTAGCAAAGTCTGATGATGTCAAAGCGTCACATTTAAATTCAAAGAGCAGCTGTTTAAAAGGACAACTGTGAGCTTGATGAGCATTTGCGATCACGGTGTCATTAAAAGCATCTTTATTATGTCTGATGATGCAGAACCTCGGTCGCAGTCAATCAGCCAGAAGCCCGGATGACTCGCCACGGCGAGTCGGTTTGTGACGCGTGTTACAAAACATGACAATGTGGGCTTTGGTCCGTATCCTGAACTTAAGGGACGTCTGCTACTGTAAACAGTACCACGATAGAGCATCAAGACAGCTTTTAAACATTTAACAACCGCAGCTCTGACGAGGTTTTCATCCGACAGCTGTGGCTGCACACGCAAAAGGCATTTATGCTTTACAAGTATCCCGACACAAAAGTCACAAAAAATCAGAGATGTGCGATGAAGCGCCACAGGGCTTTCTACCGTCCACGACGCTTGCGGCCGTTCTCAGACAGACTCGCTCCACTGCACGTCGGGTCGGTCTGACTGTATTTTCAGTGACCGTCATCTGGAATTCAACCGAGCAAATATGTCCGGCCGTTTGTTTGGCTCGACCCTCAGAGTCACATGCGCTCAATAAACCTTTTAACATCAACTTCCAGTAAACAACGACGATCCATCGATAATATTTATTTCGAGAGAGAGAAAGCGCGAGGAGCCGACGCTGAGCCACGAGGTGCAACGGCCAACGACTGTGTTTGTGATCAAATATTAAAAAAACACCCTTAGGAGTCGTGATTTAGGAAAAGTTAGAGTTGTATATTTATATGCAGAGTTAGGTTACTTTATTTGTACCCGCAGGTAGACTTGCTTTGCAATAGAAGGCGTGTGTGTTTGTGTAAAAAATCTGAATCTCTACAAAGAACTACATCTCATCTGAGGGAGTGATTCATGTGAATTTCTGTCTCATGTGTTGCGCTCGATGATCCGGTCTGATCAATACATACGCGTTGGAGGTCTGTACGTCTTGCCAGCTCTTGCTGAAGTTCTGCTTGAGTTCGTTGAGCGGGCTGAGGCCGAGCTTCCTCTTCAGGTCTGCTGCGTGTCTCTCTTTGGCCGACAAAACCTGCCGCAGGGTGTTGATCTCCTCCTCCACCTGAACACGCGACAGAAACCCCCAGAAAGAAGTCACACCTGGGGTTTTCCTCTTCAACCACAGCACTCAACATGGAGATTCATACGTAACAATGCATGCATTTGGGCTGTAAATATTTTCTTTGGGCTCTCTGCAGTCTTTTCAGTGGTTATAGTAAATATGTTTAAACTGGGATGAGCTGGTCTATAATTCAGATGATATTCCAACAGTTCTGTTGGAATATTATCTTCTGTCAGTATGTTGAACCACAGCATTTATGTTCAAAACATTACTTTTTCTGGGTGGCCCCTTCATACAAACCCCATCTATTTATAAAGACAACTATCTCTGGCCTAACAGCATGGAAGACTAAGTATAGAGCGGTCCTCTGCCTTTTGTGGCAAGAGATCCCAAACTTTTTGAACGGCGTCTGGGCCGACCTTGGTGAGCTCGGTGCGGAGATCCTCGGCCTCCTGCTCCGTCAGGCCCGGTGGAAGAGGGTTGGCTGCGATGCCCACCGGCCCGTCCGCCACGTCCGCCACGGCCTCCACCGGCACGTCGGACAGGCTGTCTGAAGTATCCACAACAAGGCCCTTGTTAGGAGAGTTCAGGTTGATATCTGGAAGAAGAGAGAGAGAGAGGTGATGGGACAAGGTGAGGAAGAGGAGAAGTTAATGGGACAGTGAGATGGAGGAGCAGCAGAAGGCTAAACATACACACACTGAGGTCAGCTGAAGTGTTAAAAGCCTGGAGTGGTTTTAAGGAGATGATTCTTCTGTCAGTATCCATTTCACCCTCTCAAACACAGAGAGAAACTGAAGCAAGCGAAAGGCCAGCAGGAGATATCCGACAGGAAGAGAAAGTGTCAATTAGCAACACCGGGAACTGAACTGCACTCTGGGAAAGTAACACAAGATCTTTCTGTCTGAGATCCATTAAAGCTTTTGCCTTCTGACAACAGGAACGCCACAATACAGTGGACCAAAGGAGAGGATAATAAACTTCCTCAAAAGAACAAGACTGATCTATTCTAGCGTAAACCTTAAGGTTTCAAATAAAAGGTTAAAGAAACGTGATATTTTAAAGCATTACTTTGCCAATGAGTACAGCTTTCATCATTTACCTGAGGACACCGTCATAATTTATGCAACTACAGATGCCTGGCCTCTTCAGAACGGTTTATTTGTCAGTGGAAATATGCTTTAACTCCTCAAGACTGTGCTTATTGTCCGTGTCTTACTCGCCACCTGCTGTTTAATGTGAAGGTGGTCGTCTTGGACCGGCGAGCACGTGACAAGCAGCTCCTGTGTGGTTTTGCTCTGCTTACTTATTTTACAATGAATTATTAATATCCCTTCTCAAACACGGCAGACAAACACGCAACAGTGCTGCAAAAGATCAAGATGATCAATATCTGCAGTTAGCGATGGTGCCACTGTGTGTGATCGCGTCTCAGAAACAACATCCGCATACAAGTTGGCGAGGGACACGAGCGCTCCACCCTGTAGGCATATTGATTCAGCCAGGAGTGATTCAGGCTCACAGACACAGCAGCAAGGACAAGGAGACAACCTCCCGGATCATACGAGAACAGAACATGAAGCATCTCTTCCTGGGATTTGTAGTTTAATCTCAGATACTCTTGTGTGTGTGTGTGTGTGTGTGATGTCTCTCCAATGAAGGTTTTCCTACACTTCCCAGAAAGCCTTCTGGTAAACCTCAGAATCAACTTCTGTTGCATACAGGGGATATTAGCCACTTTTATTTGTACAAGTAATACAACTAGCGTTTAAAAAAAATAAAACAAAAGGCCTTGGGCATGTAAGTGATCACAGCCACACCCCTCACATAAATACCTTAATGCTGCATTGCATCCTGGTCTGTTTCCTGCTGATATGGATACAGAAAACTAGACGCTGTGATGGATCTCTCTTTGATTTAGAAAGAATCTGATATCTATTGCTGGTGTTTCTTGACAAATGTTTGGCCAATTATTCACAAGGAAATGGACCATGAAAGCAAGTCAAGGCACATCTCAAATAGCTGTTGATGGTTTTCTTTAGGGCTTAAAAAGACACTAGTGTCATGTGAGACTGCATCATTTGTGGAAATGTCCCCTGCTCAGCCAAAAAAAAAGTCCTATTCCCAGATCTCACCGCCTCTTTTAGGGAACAGTAGTGGAGGATTTGATTTGGACAGACATGACCTTTTTCACTCCAGATTGTCATCACTATCCGGCTTAAATGTGGGTAACGCGAGACGACAGAAATGTTTTCACTATTGTTCTCCATTTTGTCTGTAAGAAATATTTTTACAGACGTATCTGGTTGTCTCAGACGGCATTGCAGCACATTAAATAAAAAGACTGCTACATAGAAAATGAAACATTTTTCAAAGTTATCTTATAGAAATAGATTTTCTATACCACAATCATAATCTATAAAGATCATAAGAGTCATGACTCACACCCATAGTCCAGCTATGTTACACTCAGCCATTACTGCGTGTTTCTGTATTTTCAAAGACTTCATTACAAAAATATCTTAAAAATAAAAAGGAAGCAAGCTATTATTGGAGTGATCAGTGCGCAGGAATATCCTTCCTGCCTTTGAAGTCACAGTTTATAGCTTTGAGGAGGGAGATGGACACAAAAACAAACAACGTGTTTTTTTCAGCACACCTATTGTGAAGTTTACAAAGAAACTGTAAACAAAAAAAAAGCTCAAATGATCTCCAGTTTGTCTTCCAGCCGCCCTGCAGAGCCATGAGTCTGAGAACAACCAAGCTGAAGGGAAACGAGTGAGAGACTCATGAGTATTGACCCATAATCCTGTAAACTTTGATTTGTACGTGTTCATTTTAAAGTACATTTAGTGTGTGTGAGAGATAAACATATTATTGTGGATATAGCCTAAGTAACATTTACTTAAGTATTTAAGTATAAATTTAAAGTACATGTTAAGCTACTGTATTTCCTATCAAGGCAAATACTGTACTTTTCACTCCCTGACGTGAATGGGACAGATGTCCTTACTGGATGTAAGATCAAGATTTGCATGCAATATTCAAGTCCAGTTGGCAATATGATGTTTGGTAGATTAATTAGATATTTAATTACTCAGCAGTAATTACACTATCTTAATTTTGACCAAATGCAGTGTACACAATAATACAATTAATATCACACAGACAATCTGCTGCCTAAAGAGTACTTTTACTTTGATAGCTCTACGATGCAATACTTTGTTTTACTTATTTGAGTAATGTCACCCTGAGGTAGCATTTTACTACTTTTAATGAAGGTAACTGAGTATTTGTACCACCTCTGGCTAAAGATAGAAGTCAATGGAGAGCGTGATGAAAGCAGCAGCTAGCATGCTACAACACCAGGGATGAAGGCTCAGTTACTCAGCAAATCTGACTCTGGTTGAGGAATAAAACGTGAGTCAAATAGCCGAGACTGACACGTCTCCAGACAAGATGAAGCACAGAGGCTAGTTAAGAGTTTCACTTTGGAGAAGCAACCAAAACACAACCGCTAACTTCAAGCTCACGTCGGTCCATTTGTTTAAAAAAAGAGTGACGCTCGGCTCAGAGACGATGACATCGTCGTCTGGTGAGCAGGAGTGAGCTAATGTCGGTCGATCAGATGAAGTAGTCAAGAGAAGTTTATCAGCAATACGATGCTTCACTCTTCTGTCACAGCAGCGGCGGCCCGGACTGTCCTCGCGACTGCTTCGTGTTTTAGGATATTTTAAACACAACGAACCGTGACACACACGAGCAGGATGGTTAGGTGAAAAGCCAGCTAACGACGTGGTGGAGGTGGATCCGTCTATAACGACCGCACTATGGATGCCGGGACAAACATTTCACGGATGTCTGAAGCTAAGCTAAGCGCTCGTTAGCTTTTAGCTAGAACATGTAACCTGTGTTACCTTGACTGGGGGGGTCCATTTCGGCGTCGATTTCACACAGATGGAGAAACTACTTTGTTCAGACTTCACCTCGACGGGTGTGAAACGTGGACAGGAAACTAGTTCAGAGCGTTTTCCACTCGGCGTGACTGAATCTCCCTGGTTTTAGAGACAGCTCCCACTCGGAGAAAGTCGTCAACAGGAACTCACAACAGCCCGAGAGCCAGCTCAGCTTAAACGGCTCGTTGTGAAGCTCGCGACAATAATCACAGAGGTACGTCCGGTAAAGGATTTTCAAAATAAGATGAAATAAGCTCTTCGTTTTGTTTTTATCCCTAATTTACGAGTTGCTGGGAAACTCAAAATATATACTCCGATTTTTACTCTACAAAACTATATGTATATACAAAACACATGTTATACAAACATGCATTGCTTCACAAAGAAAAGACACAAAAATAAAAGGACATTTCTACAAACCAAAAAATGATAACAGTGAACCCATGACATGTATTTAATGCTATTCTGGATTATTCCAAAACATATGCCACGAGTTTTTTTATTTATATATAATGAAGGGGCTTATAAGTATTATTATTAATGATTAATGATGATATTAATGATCATTGGAATATTGTTTTTAGAGTACCCTGATAACAATAAAGTGTATGTTGAGTGATTATATGTTGAATTCTAAACTTAGTATTAAACAAATATATGTTTAAATGTTCATCTTCAAGTGTTCATTGACCCGAATGTTCAGATGTCTCAAGTAAACGTGCTCTTCTTTTCGTGCTTTTATTTTATAGGTGTGTCATCCAAACCGGAAGTTTCCAACCACTTACATTACAGGTATTGAATTTCTGAGCATTTCTTTTCCGGTGTAGTCAAACTACGTCACGTAAATATTTTGGTTTGTGTCCCAAACCAAATGATTTGACAAAAGCTTTATAGTAACTATTTATTGTGTATTTATGCAAAGCATACTCTATACATAAACAACACACAACACTTCAAGTTCGCAAAAGTGAGTGATTTATTTCATCTAAGCAGGTATCAAACAAACCAAACTCTCATCTGAACCCCTCTGCCCTGCATCACACCAGCTGACACACACCAAACACTCAAAAGGAAAGTGCTCAGACACACTCACAAATACACACACAACGTTACTGTCGCTACATTAAAAAAAATCATACACACTTTCTCTACCAATCCACACTGAATCACATTAAACATCCTTATTCCAAATATTACCGAAGTAAAAGTACAGAAGTATTATTAGAAAAACATACTTCAAGTATCAAAAGTAAAAGTACTCATTCTGCAGAATGGCTCCTTTCACAGTGTTGTATAATAGATTATTCTATTTTTTTTTTTATCACTTATTAATACACGTAAGATCATTTTATGGTTTAGATCTTACACAGGGAGATACTTTGACATACTGTGTATACTATTAGTAGTACAGTACTACACCATTTGAAATGTTGAAACTAGGTACCAAAACCGTCAGATAAATGTAGTGGAATAAAAAGTACAACATTTACTTCTGTGATGTAGTAGTGTAGAAGTAGAACGTATTATAAAATAGTAGTAGCTAAGTCAAGTACAAGTAAGTCAACATTGTACTTAAGTACTTAAGTTAATCTACCAGGGAAGCTACTTCAATACTGACTAGTACCTCACATACTACTCCTTCTACTCCGCAGCATGACTACTTGCTAATGTACAAGAAACAACAAACTTTGACAGTTGTGAAGACTTTTAGTGTGAAGGGCAACAGCGTTTTCTTCTCAATACATTTTCAAAATAAAAGCCCAACAGAGTCAGTTTTTTCCCTTTAAGAACACAGATCTATTAAAACAGAGAATGATGATACAACTAGTGTAACTTTAGAGTACAAATAGAACTACAAGCGTGTTTGAAGTCGCAGGGCAGCGCTGATGAACGTGACTCTGGAGAGCAGCTTTCTTCCTTTCTCTCCTCAGAGAAACATCCTCCCAGAAACGCTTCTCTCTGTCCTCTACTTCCTCTTCAGCCAGGTGAGGCAGGACCTGGGTCGACGAGGAGCTTCGCTGAGTTTAAAAGACGAGGAAGGCGAGGATGGAGGATGGAGGAGGATGGAGGAGGATGGAGGAGGATGGAGGACTCCTGGTCTGCGTCTCCATCTGGAGCAAAGAGGAGCAGCAGACGACGTGATGAGGAGACTCTGAATCACATAGAAACAACACATTGTTCATTATCACCAGTGGAGGAACTATCCGTTCCTTTACTTCAGTAAATGTACTAATACTACACTGTGAAAATACTCCAATACTCCAAGTAAAAGTATAGTAGTATAAGTATAATTGGGAAGTGTGTACAAGTCAGAAACAATGTCCTTATAGCAAAATGCTTCAGATATATTTTAATAAAGTGATGCCAGTGCTGCCGGAGCATAAAACAACAAAAAATATTATAAAGAAAATACAATATAGTTGTTATAGTTTAAAGTGAGATCGTCAATATATCATTATCATTTTCATATTTGATTTAAAATAGAGAAAAAACTCTTTATTGACTTAATATAACGACATATGTTTACCACAAGAGGCCAGCAGAGGTAAGAGTAAACACATAGACTATATATATATATATATATATATATATATATATATATATATATATATATATATATATATATATATATATATATATATATATATATATTAGTTACCTGTGTCTCCTGCTGTTATGTGTGAATGAAGCAGCCGATGGAGGACCAAACCTTCTGCAGGAGGACCAGGAAAGCCAACAGGTAGAAGAGTAGAAGAACAGCCTGGAGGAAGATGGAGGGATGAGAGAGAGAGAGAGAGAGAGAGAGAGAGAGAGAGAGAGAGAGAGAGAGAGAGGGGTGGATGAAGATGGAGGTAAATGATGGAATACAGGGTTCTGGTTCTGGGTTCTTCTGGACTAGACTCCAGAAGAAGAGGTGATGGACGTACCTGCTGCGTGCTCATGCCCTCCTCTTCACCAGCTGCACATCCCTCTGCCTCCTTTTCATCCTCTCTTTTGTTCTTCACATCGGGTTCTTCGTCACTTGAGTCCGGGTCCTCGGCCTCCGGCTGCAGAACCGCCGCCGCTGCCGGTTCCTCTGAGTCCCCGACCGGACCTGCAGCTGCTGCTGGCGCTGCTGGTTTCACTGGTGGGGACGTCAGGGGGATCATCTCTTCCACTGGTTCTACGACAGAGGCTGGGTTCTGCGGGGAGGGTTCTGGATGCTGTTTAGGTTCTATCATCTGCACAGCGGGCTCTTTGGGTTCTTTAGGTTCTACCATCTGCACAGACGGCTCTTTGGGTTCTTTAGGTTCCTTTCCCACCTCCGGTTCTTCAGGATCATTCTGCAAAACTGCAGAGAGAAAACAATACAGTAGTGACTGAATGTGTTCACGCATCATACGTTACATTTAAAAGTGTTATGGAATTAAAAGTGCATCAGTTAAATGTTGTATAAATATACAAAATAAAAGGCCTAAAGAGCTTCAAAGTGGTTTCCCAGACATCCTTCAGACCTTTGAGGAAGTCGATGCTCTTCAGAGCCGTCTCTTGTCTGCTGAAGTTAAATATGAAGCGGCTCAAACTCTCACAAACTGGTTTCAGCGTCTCGGCCGGACAGCAGCCGGACGCCGTCCTCACTCTGAGGACGAGGAGAAGGTCCAGAAGAACAGGAACAGAACACATCAACCAAGTGATTCACTTTAGGAAAGAAAGCTGGATCAAAATGACATCATCCAGCAGGAAACACACAACAGATTGTGTTGTAATACTCACTTTGTGATCAGCTCTCTTGAATTCTGACGGGAGGAAGAGAGCAAAACGACACAGATGATTATTTTAGAGATTCTGGACTCAAACAACCATCATTATCCATGAGTTATACTTGTTTACATCATGTTTCATTCAGCAGAAGATGCACAAACAAACTCAGCAAATACGAGAAAAAGAGAAATGACAAACAACAACACAAAGTCCAAACATGAAGTTACTTGTAAATATTATTGTAGTAAAGATACTTTTACCTCAGTAACAGTGATAGCTACTAGACCAAACAAGCAAACAAACAAACAAACAAACAAACAAACAAACAACGGGAGACCATTCAAACTGCACGTTTTTACAGATAACAGGAGAGTAAATGATGGTTAACTTTACAGAAGCTCCTACATTGAAGTGTATTTCATGACAAAATAATGTTTGCAATAGAGGTTTGTAACGTCTCACACACACACACACACACGCACACGCACACGCACACGCACACACACACACACACACACACCTGGATAAACGCGGCCATGTCCTCCTCCTGCAGGCTGCTCGCTGCTCTCTCCATCAGCTTGCTGTTGGCGTCCATGCTGTCTCCATAGCGACGCAGCAGCGACTGGGCGTGGCCGACCTTCTCTTCCTGCTCGCAGCTGATTCGCTGCATCATCACCTGAAGTAGAAGTATTGTGTAAGAAAATATATTCAATTAAATGACTTTAAATGGTCATAATTCATAGACGTCACAGCTCACGAGCAACATGAATAAAAAACACAATTTATCTTCTTCAAGTGTTTTTATTTCTGTAGAATATTATAATATTCAGGTTTTACCACTAATGAATTTATGTAAAAGCATTTTAATGTTGTTTGCCGAGTCAATTTAACTATATTATATTATATATTAGCAGGAAAGCAGCTTTACATCATAGTGTCTGTTTTTTATTGAGAAGAGGAAATATGAACCGAAGCAGAAAGACGAAAGGACGACAACATTAGAATAATAATAAACATAATAATGAATGTGTAAAACGTGCTGAGAACAGGACTCTGACCTTTTGTCTCTCCTCCAGGATCAAAAACACTCGGTTGAACTTCTCACACACACTTTGTTTCTGAGTCGAGCAGTTTTCCTGCAGAGGAACGAAATGAAACAAAAGTGTTTGATACGAGAAACTGAACGAATGAAATTAGTACACAAAAACCTGTTGTTAATATACACGCACACACACACACACACACACACACACACACACACACACACACACACAGACACACACACACACACACACACACACACACACACACACACACACACACACACACAGACACACACAGACACACACACACACCTCTATATTCTTGCACGTCTCCTCCAGCTGGTGGATGAATGTCTGGACTTTGTCGTTGAACGCCACCAGAGAACCGATTCCTTCACTGAGCTCGTCCTGAGGACCAAAAGCAAACTAAGTTCTTATCGAGACTCATGATTATTAGTTATTTGCAGCCTTTAGACATCTAATAATAATAACTAATAACTCTCTAATTACTTAGGCCAAATATTTAGATGCAAGTTTTCACTTTAGACATTTTTTGAGAGAGAGGATATTTCTTTGTTGAGAGCCTTTTTTAATTCTGTGAGAAGGTTTTTTTCTGAGCGCGTTTTTTTTTCTTCTTGAGAGCGTTTTTTTTGGAGCGTTTTTTTTTGGGAGCGTTTTTTTTTTAGCGTTTTTTTTTTTCATTTTTTTTTTTTTTCTTGAGAGCGTTTTTTTTTTTAAAAGAGCGTAGTGTTTTTTCCAGCGTTTTTTTTTTCAAGCTTTTCTTTGTTCCAAGCTTTTTTTTTTGAAGTGTTTTTTTTTCTTGAAAGCGTTTTTTTTGGAGCGTTTGTTTTTTTTTTGGAGCTTTTTTTTTGAGTGTTTTTTTCAAGTGTTTTTTTTTTCAAGTGTTTTTTTTTTGGAGTGTTTTTTTTGGAGCGTTTTTTTGAATATTTTTTTTTTTACCTTTTTTTTTCAAGCGTTTTTTTTAGCGTTTTTTCCCGAGCGTTTTTTTTCTTGAGCATTTTTTTTTTTTGGAGCGTTTTTTTTTTCAAGCGTTTTTTTTTTAAGTTGTTTTTTTTAGTGTTTTTTTTTCTTGAGAGCGTTTTTTCTTTGGAGCGTTTTTTTTTCAAGCTTTTTTTTTGGAGCGTTTTTTTCCGAGCGTTTTTTTTTCAAGCTTTTTTTTTGGAGCGTTTTTTTCCGAGCGTTTTTTGCTAGTGTTTTTTTTTCTTGAGAGCGTTTTTTTTTTTGGAGCGTTTTTTTTTTCCAAACTTTTTTTTCTTTTTTCAAGGTTTTTTTTTTTTGAGCGTTTTTTTCCGAGCGTTTTTTTTTCTTGAGAATTTTTTTTTCTTCTGAAAAGCGTTTTTTTTTTTTTTGGAGCGTTTTTTTTTTTTCCGAGCGTTTTATTTTCTTGAGCATTTTTCTTTTCGAGCGTTTTTTTTTCTTGAGCGTTTTTTCTTTGGAGCGTTTTTTTTTTTCAAGCTTTTTTTTTCAAGCGTTTTTTTCCGAGCGTTTTTTGCTAGTGTTTTTTTTTCTTGAGAGCGTTATTTTTTTTGGAGCGTTTTTTTTCTCCAAACTTTTTTTCTTTTTTCAAGGTTTTTTTTTTTTGAGCGTTTTTTTCCGAGCGTTTTTTTTTCTTGAGAATTTTTTTTTCTTCTAAAAAGCGTTTTTTTTTTTTTTTGGAACGTTTTTTTTTTCAAGTGTATTTTTTAGCGTTTTTTCTTTTTAGTGTTTTTTTTTTTTTAACTTTTTTTTTTCAAACATTTTTTTTTTTAAGCTTTTTTTTTTTGGAGCGTTTTTTTCCGAGCGTTTTTTTTTCTTTTGAATTTTTTTTTTTCTGAAAAGTTTTTTTTTTTTTTTTGGAGCGTTTTTTTTTTCCGAGCGTTTTTTTTTCTTGAGCATTTTTTTTTTTCGAAAAAGCGCTTTTTTTTTTCTTGAGCGTTTTCTTTTCTTAAGAGCGTTTTTTTTTTGGGTGCGTTTTTTTTTTTTGGAGCGTTTTTTTTTTCAAGTGTATTTTTTAGCGTTTTTTTTTTTAGTGTTTTTTTTTTTTTAAACTTTTTTTTTTCCAACTTTTTTTTTTTCAAGCTTTTTTTTTTGAGCGTTTTTTTTTCTTTAGAATTTTTTTTTTTCTGAAAATTTTTTTTTTTTTTTGGAGCGTTTTTTTTTTCCGAGCATTTTTTTTTCTTGAGCATTTTTTTTTTCGAGCATTTTTTTTTTGAAGCGTTTTTTTTTTGGAGCATTTTTTTTTTTAAGCGTTTTTTTTTTTTGGAGCGTTTTTTTTTTCTTAAGAGCGTTTTTTTTTGGGTGCGTTTTTTTTTCTTAAAAGCGTTTTTTTTTTCAAGTGTTTTTTTTACAAGCGTTTTTTTTTTTAGCGTTTTTTTTCTAGAGTTTTTTTTTCTTGAGAGCGTTTTTTTTTTGGAGCGTTTTTTTTTTTCAAATTGTTTTTTTTTTTTTCAAGCTTTTTTTTTTTTGAGCGTTTTTTTCCGAGCGTTTTTTTTTTTTCTTGAGAGCGTTTTTTTTTCTTAAAAGCGTTTTTTTTTTTGGAGCGTTTTTTTTCCAAGTGTTTTTTTTTCAAGCGTTTGAGTTTTTTTTTTACGTTTATTTTTCTTGAGAGTGTTTTTTTTCAGAGCGTATTTTTTTTAAGAGCAAACCTTTGAGTTTTGCGGTCAGATAATAAATAAATACTTGCGACTCTCTGCAAGTAGATTGTCATAAAAGGAATAACTGAAGGATAGATGTAGATACAGACACAGCATTTATAAAAACACCTGTAAACTGTTAAATACCTTCTTCTGCTGGTAGATGTCCGTCAGAGGAACCACCTGACAGGACCGATGAGCGCCGAACACTTTACAGAGAGAACATGTGGGAACCTGACAGGTGAGACAGTAAATGTTCACCCTCTCACCCTCATGATCCGAACACGTCACCTGAGCAGGAAGTGGAGGAGGCCTGGGGCTGAAGAAAGAGAGAGAGAGAGAGAGAGAGAGAGAGAGAGAGAGAGAGAGAGAGAGAGAGAGAGAGAGACGTCTTCAAACACCTGTATTTATGTTATGGAGGCATATTCTATATCTTAATTCTCTCTTTTCACCTCGCGGCGTTGCTGTTGTTGCTGACTTCCTGTTTGTAGACGTCGATGATGTTCTCAACCAGCAGGTTTCGCGGCAGGCCGTAGACGCCGTGGCGATCCAGCACGACTTCCTGCCTGCAGGTCGGGCAGCGGAAGCGGCCGCTGTTCACCTGCATGGTGGTGCGAGCCTGGAACAGGGAGGGCTGCAGGGACAGGACGCACGTCAGGACGCACGTCAGGAGGTTGTGTTCATTCACACGGGATGATCTGCAACTCCCCACGACTCGTCAACGGCCGACAGTTGCAGCGTGTTGTCTTACAACGCAGACACACGCCGGCGTTTCAATAATTAGCCGCGGTTTTAGCGTCAGTCTCGCCAAACGTCTCCCTGGTGAAGCCAGAGACGTTTCAGGACGAGTTTGGAAAAAACAAGACGGTCAAATTTGACCAAGAAAGAGCTAAATACAAAAATATGACCACACTACATTCAAAGTTCTAGTCCTGAAATATGATATCAGCTGAAAGAGACACAACACTGACGTATTGTGTGGTTTTAGCTAACATGTTAGCAAACAGACGCTAACTTCAGAAGCAGCTGAGTCACATGTCCTCTCTGTTTCCATCTGATGTTTCTTTGTCTCTTTGGCTTCTAACTATGAACAGAGCTCAAAACGTGAGTCAAAAGTTCAACAGTTCAAGACAGAAACAACACACAAGAGATCGCAGAAGAAAACTGACGCAAAGTGGAAACCAATTAGGGAATTGAGATTTAGGGGAAGAGCGATTGACGGGAAGAGCATGGAGGACAAGGCTGCAGGCAGCATGGAGGACAAGGCCGCAGGCAGCATGGAGGACAAGACCACAGGCAGCATGGAGGACAAGGCTGCAGGCAGCATGGAGGACAAGGCTGCAGGCAGCATGGAGGACAAGGCTGCAGGCAGCATGGAGGACAAGGCCGCAGGCAGCATGGAGGACAAGGCTGCAGGCAGCATGGAGGACAAGGCTGCAGGCAGCATGGAGGACAAGGCTGCAGGCAGCATGGAGGACAAGGCTGCAGGCAGCATGGAGGACAAGGTGAGGGAGAGAGTCGTCTTTTCCATTTCATAGCTCTTGATCATAAACTTCTGAACATTCTTAGTTACCCACTGCTGTTGCAAAATGGATCTTAACAGGTTCACACACACAAACAACACACACACACACACACACACAGACACACACACACACACACACACACGGAACAATAGCAGTAAATATAGCTCACAGCAGGTGATTTTCATGTACATGAGCGAACCAGTTAAACATCCACACATCCAATTTTAGACACTGATAATCCACCGAACAAACACACACACACACACGCACGCACGCACACGCACACACACACACACACACACACACACACACACACACACACACCCCTGAGACCCCTGAAGTATGTGATACAAGATGAGTGTGTGCATACATGTACAGAACTGTGTGACACACAGAGATTGTCTGTGCAGAAACACACAGTACAAACACGCATATATATATATATATATATATATATATATATATATATATATATATATATATATATATATATATATATATATATATATATATCACACACACGTCTCTCAGACCTGGTACAGCTCGTTGGCACACTTCCTGCAGAGGTTGTGCTGGCATGGCAGGATGACCACGGGTTTGTTGAAGAGCTGCAGACAGATGGGGCAGATCAGCTGTTTCTCCAGCGTCTCCAGCGCCGCCTCGCCCGCCGCCCCGCCGGCCTGCAGGCGGCTCAGCTCCGCCGGCAGAGACGTGGCGTCTCCGGCAAACTTCACCTCCTCCTGTCGGCAGCAGAGTCATTGAATGAACTTCTGTGAGCCGGCAGGTCTGATTGTTTGAGAACTGGTGACTCTGCACATTTGAGACCAAATATTACAACTATGTTTAAATACTTCAGTCAGTGTTGAATATAAAAAACCCCTCATGTCAGTTGTGTTTTGCTTTTCTCTCAGGCAGACATTAGTTTTAGTTCATTTCAGTGAAAACCACTTTGCCACTTGAAATGAGAGTTAACAAATCCACATTATTGTTTTCACGTTTGCCTGTCGGTTCCATATTTTGCGAAACAGTTTGATGCTGACGTCTTTATGACTGAAGTAACGAGCGTCACAGCAGCTCCTTCACCACAAACTCAGCTCAGACTCAGCGGACCGACGAGACTCAGAGCCGCTTCGCCTCGTCCAGCAGACGGTGGAGAGCTCTGCTCCCGGCAGCGGCGGCAAATCCTCCGGCCGGGAGCAGAGCTTCACCTTGCTGCTGCACAGAGCTGCACCGAGCTGCACCTTGATGCTGCACAGAGCTGCACAGAGCGTCACAGAGCTGCACAGAGCTGCACCTTGATGCTGCACAGAGCTGCACAGAGCGTCACAGAGCTGCACAGAGCTGCACCTTGATGCTGCACAGAGCTGCACAGAGCTGCACCGCGGGGAGCCGACAGCAGCACCATGCAGCCGGAGCGTCAACAACCCAACCTGCACTGCTGGAGCCGCCGGAGACTCTGCTGCTGAAAGACGTTTTCTAAAGAGACTTTGATGCTCAAAACCACGATTACTTTTGTCCTGACGGACAGAATCGACACAGAAATGAATCTTCTGCAGTAACTTTCCAGTGAGCTGAACCAGGACGCACAGCATCAGACGTCTGGGACGCAGAGATCACGAAGACGACTGAAGCTGTGCTTTTCCTACGGATATGTCAAAAAGGTCATTAGTGTCTTAAACTAACAACGAGCATTTAAAATAAAGTTTTTGCTGCATTGATTTGAACAGAAATGGCTCATAAACTGCAAATTCAAATCCAAAAATCAAACTTCCAAGTGCTCAAACTGTATTATCAGAACGCCGGCAGCATGTTAACAAAAAGAGGCCTCAATGTTGACTGATTTTTAAAATATGGTGTTAAAGAGTGAAAACTAATGTCTGCCTGTAAAAGAAAGTAGAAATCAATCTGAAATGTTTTCGCTGAAGCCTTCCTGAAAACATAATTATCACTGTGTAACAGTCACAACAGGAGCTGACTCACCTTCCTCTCCATCTGGTCGCTGCGTTCCAGCCGTCGGTTCGTTGGTTCGTTGGTTTGTTGGTTTCTTCTCGTCTCAGGACTCGATCACTTCATCGTTTTGTCGAGATGATTTTAAGTCTCAATGGAATCCAGTTCTCTCTCAGTGTTCAAGTTGAGATCCTGCAACGGAGCAAAGTCCTGAAGGAAGACTGAACGTTAGCTTCTGGTGAGTCTGCTCCACTTTCAGTACAAATACAAACAATCATTTCCTGTAGTTTCTTGTAGTTTCTTGCAGAGAGCTCAGGATACGACAGCTGAGTTCCCAGGACGTCGTTCCCTTTGAAACTGGGTTGTTGGGTTTACATGAAGCTTCTGTCTCAGAGTCTGGAAATAACCAACTCACTCACTCACTCACTCACTCACTCACTCACTGGGTTTGAGTTCAGCTGCTTTCGTTCCCTTAGAGACACTTTTCATGTCCAGCTA
Organism: Clinocottus analis; assembly: GCF_023055335.1. Taxonomy (NCBI): domain Eukaryota; kingdom Metazoa; phylum Chordata; class Actinopteri; order Perciformes; family Cottidae; genus Clinocottus; species Clinocottus analis. The sequence goes on from NW_027176142.1 coordinate 746,200, forward strand.
TGAGCTGAGAAAACACACAAACGCAAAGCCGAGGTCAAGAGACGCCAAATCAAAGTCGACCTGCTGGAGAACAATCTGAACCTGATCCAGGAGAGAAACCAGGAAGCAGTTTGTGATCTCTCCTGGACAGGAAGTCTCTTCAGCTCCTCTTCCTCTTCCTCACACTCGTTCTCTCACTTCCTCTCGTTCACACTCACCAACGCTGTGATTGTTGGTTCACAGCTTCTTCACCATCCAAAGCAACGTGAGAGAGAGAGTGTGTGTGTGTGTGTGTGTGTGAGGACTGATTTCAGTTGGACGGCGTCAGGTTTCAGCACAGTGCGTCTGACACACACACACACACACACACACACACCATATGAGGCGCTGGCTGGTATGTGGACGCATTAAGACCTCGCCAGGCTGTGCTCTTTCTACCGTTACACACTCGCTGTCCTTAAAGCTGCTAATGTAGACATTTAAAATACATATCTGGAGACATGTGAGGCCTCTGCAGACGAGTCAGTCGACCTCTACGCAACATTTCAATGCACAGTACATTAAAATACTACATAGTTATTGAGCTTGTGCGAAGTGTTTTAACTCCAATATTCAGCATTTATAAACGCAATATTATCATTTAATACATGGCTTATAATATACTTTATTGTCGCTGTCCGCAGACATGTATCTCAATAATGCATGTACACACACACACACACACACACACCAGTGTGTTTACAGGACCCGACACACAACTCATCTGACTCAGCAACTCGACTACAAGTTCGTAAACAGACAAAGAAACGTTGGTTTGGAGGTCGAGACGTCTGTGAGCTCGTCGTTTCATTTTTAAATCAAAGACACGGCGAGAAACGAGTCTGAAGCAACAGAAACATTTATTGTACAACAGTGCATCGTTTACTTCCTGTACCACACGTCTGCCTGACAGACACACACATCATCTCTAACACAGCGTCTCTATGTGTGTGACACACAACCGTCATCTTCATTTCAAAATAGTTCACATCTACACTTCTATACATCCCCTCAACACAAAAGCTAATTGTTAATAGATTAATAAAGACATAAGAAAAATAAAATAAATAAAATAATGCTTCGTCGTCATCTGGTCGCTGTGTTCACTAAGGTTTATTTTGTGGTGTTGTAGATGTAACGATGGAAGATCTTTATGGATTTCAGGCGTCACTTTTCTTTCTTTCACGCTGTTGTTTGGTCGATTGAGGAAAAGTTACACAAAAGGAAATGAAGGATTTAACATTTCAGTGGAAACGACATGAAGCACAAAACTAATCAGGAGAAATACAATTTAAAAGAAGCTCCTTCAAGTTTCATAAAAACTCTTTCAAGCTTCCTAAAAATAGATTTGTAATCCTTAAATTCTGAATTACAAACTTAAATACGACAGAAAGGAAAACAGACTCACACAGTTTGTGTTAATGCGTTCACACAACTGTGTTCACTCTTCATGATTCAAAGTTCGCCAATTAGGGAGATTTTCTAACGATTATCACGCCGCAGATTCCCCAAAACATTTGAAATTTCATTGGACGTTTGTAAAACAATTTGAGAGAATTATTCCGCTGGTATTGCACCGTCTCCTGATGATATGTACAAATACATAATGAACAATTCATTGAGGACTCGAAGGAAATACATTGAATAAATTAGCCTGGTTGGTTTTAATCACAACACAAATCAAACAAAACAAACACAACGTTCCCGTTTCCTACTTCAGCTGCTCGTGTGCCACAAATAAAGATGAGCGACAAAAACAAGAAAATGAGTGTTAATCTACGTAATCTGTCTTTTGTAAACTGCTCTTCAGTTGCTATGAGGATTACACAATCTACACAACTGCTGCCGCACAAACAAATAAGACTTTGGATATGAATATCCTCCCTTCGTTAACAACACAGATAAGAAAAGAAAAACAATGAAAGCATTTCTACGAGAGACAAATAGAAGAAACAAAAGTGTTCAACTGGAAAGAAATACAGTGAAGTCAAATCTAAACACATTAAACATGTACAGCATTTTTACTCTCTCACAAAAACAAATGGAAAACTAAACACACACACAAAGTGGGCTCAATCAGTGTGCGTGTGTGTGTGTGTGTGTGTGTGTGTGTGTGTGTGTGTGTTCTTCACAAACGTACGACATTGTACTTTGTGACGTCTCCACTAATAACACTGGAACCAGCACACAGCCGTCAAACCGAGTCCTTAGTGGAAGAGAACGAGGATTAAAGTACAAAAGGAGGAAGAGGAGGAGGAAGAGGAAGAGGAAGAGGAGGAGGAAGAGGAGGATGGCAAATCTACAATGGAGTAGCGTTAATAACGACGTGTCTGGTTATCACTGCGACGACGGAGAAACTGAAGCAACGAGATCACTTTTTCAAGATTTAATAGGCTTAAATTATGACTCGAAAACCTTTTCAGACTCATGATGAAGTTCTTTAAAGAGAAGAAACGCTTTGTGTGCCGGCCGCTGAGGGTCTGCAGGTACGTTCCAGTCAGGTGTTTCCTCTTGATGACTGGTAGTTAGTGTTAATGTGCGAGAGCGACTCGTCGTCCTCGTATGAAGGCAGATGTGTGTCTTTAACACAAGAGCACATTTATTGTTTGTAAGTAAATTATCTGACTGCAAATCCCAAATCTTTGCTTTCAAATTAAAACATCTTTGCTCTCTAAATTCCTCTTTAAAAAAAAAACGCTCTAAAAAAATATTTTTTTGAGAGCGCAGTTGTTTTTTTTTTAGAGCATTTGTTTGTTTTTGTAGTGTTTTCTTTTTTTTGAGAGCGTATATATTTTTTGGATCAAATCTTTGCTCTGAAATCAAAAATATATATACGCTCTCAAAAAAAAGAAAACACTACAAAAACAAACTAACGTTCTAAAAATATTTTAAAAACTGCGCTCTCAAAAAAACATTTTTTAGAGCGTTTTTTAAAGAGGAATTTTGAGAGAAAAGATTTTATATATTTGGGATTTGCAGTCAGATAATTGACCTACAAACAAGAACTGTGCTCTTGTAATAAAGACACACATCTACCTTCATACCTACACCTGGAGAACCAGACCTCAGTGACAAAGTGTTCACTCGTGACGCCGGTGGGACTCTGCTGTGAGCGAACACACAAAGCGAACACACAAAGCGAACACACAACCCCGACCAGACCGTGAGCACAAACACTTTGGTCGTAAACGCAGACGGCTTGTTTCTCACACACGAGCAGTTTCTGAGTATATGAAGAACAAAATCGACGTACTTTTAAAGTTAAACACTCGAGTGACATTTCCTGGAATGCATCGCAGACGTGTTCACTTTTCAAACATGTGACGGGCGATTCCTTGTGGTCTCGCCAGCACATACAAGTCGGATAAAGTCATTCTGTTTCTACTACCGGGTCTTCTCACTTTTCAGTTTGTGCATCCTCGATTCCTTTGCTCGCCTCCTCTCCATGTCCCTCCCACCTGAGTGGTGAGCGAAGGGAGACACACAAGGAGAGAGGAGACAAGGAAACAAGCCTTCGATAGAACGAGACGTCTGTGCTTTGCATTTTAAAGCAACTTCAGTTAATTGTGAAGTTGGGCAGTCCCAAAGGACACACCTGCACATTCACAGAGATTGAGTTCAGGGTTACAGGCAGGAGGACGGAGGAGACGAGGAGACGAGGAGACGAGGAGGCAGGAAACAGACAACTGAGAAGAGCCTTGTGTGTCGTGCGCTCAGTGTGCATCGTGACCTTTGGGCTGTCCGTGGTGACCCTCGCGGGGCAGATGATGACATGTACGTGCAGGTCAGCCATGCTTTGGCGTCGCTCAGAGCTCAGCACACAAAGGTTTGGAAGAAAATAGACTTAAAGCGTTAAAATACACATCGGGTTGTTTTACTCCTGCATAGAGAGTTAAAACGAGAAATGAAGCCCAACCTAAAAATATAAAATATTGTGAAAAGTCACTGCATATCTTACTTAAAGTGGTGAATTACCTACAATGTAGTTGCATGATGCTCCATGAAACTCCAGACGAGAGTTTTTAAACAAACACAATCTTTCTTTCTCATGATTTTTGTGATAGAGAACAAACATAATTGTTGAGCATTCCTCCCACAGGTGAAACCAGCGTGTAAAGCATCGAGTAAAAGCCTCAAAGCTTCCCCGTCTGTGCTTCTGATTGCATCTGACATGTAGGATGTTTTTGATGCTAGTGTGAGCTGAAATATGAGCTGATCCGTTATTGTAAAGAGAAATGTTCCTGGTGATCATGAAGAAACACGAGAACAGTTTTGTTTTGTTTGTATTTTTCCTCCTTCCCCCCTCGACTCACTTCACATTAATTAGAAATGAATGTCCTTTTAAAAAAGGTACATTTTGGGCTGAGTAGTGTGGCGGCTGACTGTGACAGGTGGTAATGTTTGCTGGTGTGTGTGTGAGGGTGTTATTAGTCGATACTATCGCTGTGGTTCACCGTCGGGTGCGAGTGTGTCTAGTAGGTGTCGGTCCGGTAGCTTTGGCGGGCGTCAGAGGTGAGCTGGGTGCTTTCTGTGGCCGAGGACGGCTGCATCACGATGGGCTCGCTGCCATCTGGGGAGGAGACGCACAAAACACACACACGCACACACACACGCACACGCGTGTTAGAACTCGTGCAAACCTAAAGCACCATACACTGCATGCAGGAGGTCAGCCGGGGCGTCACCTCGCTCGTCGGCGGTCATCTGGGCCTCCAGGTCCTCGGGGGAGACGTAGAACTCGGGCTCCTGGTCCATGGGCGGCCGGGGTTTACATTTACCGCAGCAACAGTTACAGCAGCAGCACAGGCAACAGCAGCAATAGCAGCCTGTGGACAGGCAGCAGAAGACGAACAAGCCCTGTGGGACGAAGAGGAGGGAGACCGTTAAACTGAAGGCTGATTCATACTCGGGTTTTACGCAGAGACGCAAGCACGCAGGACACGCATGGCCGCCCTTGCGTGGTCAAATCGGCCATTTTGCGTGCATCACCCCAAATTTCTGACTATAAGTCAAAGCGACGCAAGAACCGAAGGCTGTGATTGGTCCGCTAACCACGTCCTTTCTGTCTCTCACTTCTGGTTTCATAGCGTAATACCTCTGTTTTTAAAAGCCACAGCAGGAACAGGAACAATGGATCCTGTTGAAGAACGTTTGGCTGAAGAGATCCACAAATATGAGCGTTTATAAAACCCGCAGGACACGCAGATGGAGGTGAATTCCTGGAGGGAGATATCGTGAACGTCGGTGTGCAGGTCGAATCTTAAACGGTCGTTGCGCCACCTGCTGGTCTGGAGTATGAAAAACACAGGAACTAAAAACCAAAACGAGTCCGTCAATCCGGCTGCGTGGCAGCAGCAGTCGGAGTTGCAGAAGTATAATTGAGCTTTAACCCGACGAAGGCGGACGAGCACAGAGAGGTACACAGGTCATGAGCTGTGAGAAGCATCTGGAGTTAAACTAACGAATACACAGGATTCACGGGCCCTCGAGCATTTCATCAGTTTAAAACACTGAAAAACAGTTGATGTCATTTCATATTTATTTGACTAGAGACACTGGAAGCGACGTCGCTCTGGTTCACATTTCTGGAACAAAGTCCCTGAAAGCTGCGACGCTCAGCTCCTTCAACTCCTTTTCTGTTTGCTGTTGTCTTTAAGTCAACCAGATTCAAGGATATTCATCTATTTCTGCATTTCACTGTGTTTTATTTCTTAACCTGCACTGCAACTTTTATTCTAGCTTTTCAACAGTTTTTAATGTTTCAATGAATGTTTTTAAACCTTGTTTTTTGCATCATGTTGTGATGCTTTAATGGTTTCATGTGAAGCACTTTGAATCGCCTCGTTGTTAAAAATGTGCTTTCTAAATAAACTTGCCTTGCCTTTATTCTGTGCCGTGCTGTAAGTCCTGACATGGACAATCTGCTCACAACATTAAGCGGGAAAGACTAACTCTGGACCTTCATATAAGCAAACATGAAGTTAAGTTAGAATAAACCAGCACGTGGAAGGCCAACGAGTTCACTTAAAGTTGATCACAGAGAAAGGAAGCGCGCGTCGCTGCATCATACCTTCGCCCACCAGCTGGACAGAACAAAGTAGGTGTTGACGTTCTCCTCTCCGAACTGTTCTGCGACGTAGAGGCCCAGCGAGCCGTATTTATCGTAGATGTTCTTCTTCGTGGTGTCGCTGAGGATCGAGTGGGCGTTGTTGATTTCCTTAAACTTGTCGGAGGCGTCTGGGTTGTCCGGGTTCTTGTCCGGGTGGAACTTCAATGCTAGTTTCCTGTGAACCAAAAAAAAGAACAACAAAAATGTGAAGTTGGCAAAGTTTTCTGTGTTATGCTGATCAAACATTCATTTACATGTGAGTACGGTTGCAAAGGGGCGGAAACTTTCCAGTAAATTTCTGGAAAGTTTCCACGGGAATTTTGAAAAAAAGAAATGTGCCTAAGTTTTTTGCAAACGCATAAAACAGGGAAGTTAAATGTAGTTGAGAACAAGACGATGCAGGTCGAGCTCAGCTGGACCCTGAATGCAGCTGAATGGACCCTGAACATCGTCTGCAGGAACATAAACATAAAACATTCTGTTGTTTTTGACGTTTTGTCATCAGTGTTGCGTCTGAACGTTTCAGCCCTTTGGAGAGTGAGAGAGCGCCGAGTTGTGTAGAGGCCGAGAGCGGTACTGCAGCCAGAGATTTAAATTACAGCTGCAACATATTTAAAAAAATAACTGAACTAGTTCAATTTTTGGAGCTGTGAACTTAGTTCATTTTTTGAATTATGGACTATGAACTGAACTAGTTCATGTAGAAAGTGAACTTTCCCAACACTGTTTGTCATTAGTATATTGATTACTTGGTAAACTGAAGCCATGTTCATTTAATACCAAGTTTATTTGTATACATTAGACTTTTTACAGCAGTAGAGTAGGAAGTATGTATGTCCACACAAAAGTACACCATCACCTCCATTATTCACGGCTTTCTGAATGTCAAAAAAGTCATTTTTAAAAGTTGTATTATAAATGTTTGCATGCATGTCTGCTTATGACAAGATAAATACAGTTTAATCATCCCAAAATTTCCAGTTAATTCCTGTGGAAAGTTTCCAACTTTGAATATAGGCGAGCAACTCTTTGTTCGCAGGCCTCTGACTCCCTCTAGTGGCGCTACATCAAACACGTTCATGTAAAAGATGGACTCTGTGGACATGTACCTGTTGCATTACTGCAGTAACGCATGATGTACCTGGATGTTACATTACTGATCACATACCTGTAACATTTCTTGATGTCCTCTGTCGTTGCGCTCTTGTCGAGTCCCAGCACAGCGTACAGCGACTCTCCTGATGTGGAGAGAGATCTCTGTCTCTGCTGCTCCATGGCCTCGCTAGCTCGCTCGTTCCTCCGCTCACTCGCTCAGCCTCTCACCTGTCAGGTAGGAGGAAAACAAGAGAAGAGGACAAAGAAGTTGGTAAACTAAAAAAGAAAAGGTTTAGGCTGCTTTGTCTGTCTTACTTGACTTTTACAGGGTTCATGCTCAGCTTATTTGTTGACATGGTGATGAGGGATTTGGAGGTGCGTCGTGTCGAGGAAGAGAAAGGAATACATGAGATAAACCAGGGTAACCTAAGTTCATGTCACACAGTCAAGCAGAGATTTGTAATCTGTGTCCTGGATGAACCTCTCGTATCCAGTAAGTCAACCGTCCAGGAGCTGCAGGATACGAGAGACAGCGGCTCGCACAGAGAAACTGTCCTGAAGAAGCAGGAAGTAGTCGAAGGTTTATTTACTGACAAGTAGCAGCTGTTGACACCACAAACACCATGTGACACAACACCACCGACAAAAGAACACTTAAGGCCCTTTTCACACAAACTACCACTACCATGTGACACATGGGGTCATGTGACACATGGGGTCATGTGACTAACATTTGAGGGGAAATGTCCGTCCTGCTGTCTTATGAGTGAAAGCATTGTTGAGACGAGTCCATATAAAGTTTACATCCGTCTGACAAAAGACGCATTTACACGATGAAGCAATCGAATCAACAACTCACTCACGCCAATGCTACGAACATAATCAACTCCAAAAGAAAATGTGTTTCTCACCTTTATTTCTGCACAATTAAAGATAAAGAATAGGTGTTAAGTCAGCGGTGTCTTTGTAAGACTGTTTCTAACTTGTGTGATCCAAACATCTTTCAAGAACTCCAGAAAGTTGGAGAACAAAAGACAATAGTTATTGAGAAAAGATAGATGTAATTAATCTAACAATACATTTAGCTTGGTTGGCGTTTTCACTATTCAAAATGTAAAGAAAAAAGTACATTCAGTGCAGCCCTAGAATACAGTCTAGCTACTGTGGGACATAGCCAGTCAACTTCCTTGTCTAAGCGACTTGAAGCTCACGCTATGCAACATTAGCATTTGTGTTCAATCACGAGGCAACAGCCTGATGTGATGCATGTAAATAAATGAAGGAGAGGTGAAGAGATCATCAAAGTCAGACAGGGTGCTGCAGGCTGGAGACACAATGAAAACAGCAGTTAATCCTCTCACTGGGGTCCACAGCTCATGTACAGCAGGCTCCATGATGAGCTCATTACACCACACACCAGCCAACGCAATACACCAACAACAACAACATAAAGTCACCAAATAATCCATCTTCAAGCAGGAAGAGAGATTACTATGAACCATTTGTACATTTGCACAAATTTAAACTACAAATATGCATTTCTAAATGTGTTATTTATGTACAAAAGGTCTTGCTACAACAAGGGGCTTTAAGATTTTAAGTCCTGAAGGAAATCTATGTCCTTATCTTTGAAATAGGCAGTAAGAGAGCGCGAGTATAACCCAGTGAGACAGCAGGTGTTTGGGGGCGAGCAGGCTTAGAGACCACAGTAAGCCTCTTCAGCTACACACATTCACTTGGACTGGTATGCTGGAGGTAAAACAACCACAGGAACATACGCTGCATGTCACCACAAGACCTGCACAATGAGAAAATATCACACTGTGATTAAAGGACTCGGTCAATTAAACTTGATGGTGTCTTGCACAACTTCATCTCCACCACGGCTTCACCTGCTGCCCTTTGATGAGCTTCAATTGGCCGATAACGTCATAATGTTTTGATTTGGCTCTATTACCCAGTCGACAGATGTTTGTTGTGATTGTCTGACTTTATTTACCTGTAACTGGAGACAGTGGAAGAAAAAAGGCACGATAAAGTTTAAATGAAAGACGCTGTTAACAGGATAAACTGCGTCAGCGCGTCTGTTTTGATAGAATGTAAAGAAAAGATTTGTTTGAAATAAAATGAGCCACCAGGCTGCAAAACATATTTTCAAAGTTCCTGTTTGTGTGTCGGCCATTAGTCCTTCTACAGGCTTATAAAGGCACCAGATGGCAGCGGCAGAAACCCCACAAAGGCTCCACAACACCTCCACGGACAAGACACATTACCACCTCCCTGAATCCCACTGCTGCGCCGCTGATTAACAACACAGATTCACCACCGACCCAACGGGAATCAATCTGAGTTTCATCTGAACTCCAGGGATTATCAACACACTGAAAGACTGTGCTAGTGTGTGTGTGTGTGTGTGTGTGTGTGTGTGTGTGTGTGTGTGTGTGTGTGTTGTGAATAATCACATCCAACCATAATATTGAGCCTGAACCGAAGACTCTGACTACTTTAGCCGGCATGCCAATGATATTTCTTCATATAAGTCAAATTGATCATTCACAGGAACGGACTGGAAATGTGTTACACACAGTAGTGACGACAGCATACGGCCAGAGTGTGTGAACGTGTGTGTGAACGTGTGTGTGTGTGTGTGTGTGTGTGTGTGTGAGAGACTGTAATTGTGTCACTCACTTTTTTTTTTTACTGGATTTCATTCCCTGAAGGATTTTCAATAAGCATTTGATGCTTATGACTGCAGATCATAATGCAATCGGATAATCTGGTTGTTTTCCTTTGTTCTGAACTAGAGAAACTTTATTATTTATTTTATGTAGCTTCTCGTCATCCAACTGTAGTAAAATAAAAGATATCCAACTGACCAGCAAGAGGGAGATATGGATCAAATCTTCTACTTTATTCTGTTCTAGTGGATTATATATTCTGCATCTGTTCCAATAAAGATATTTGTATTGTTTGCTTTATTGTCAGGGTCACAACTCATCCTTTACATGTCAAACGACACACAAGTCAAACATATTGCAGCTCCCACACAAATAAAAACCTCCTTGTTCTTGAATGATCCATCAACACAGATTCATACCATGCAAAGTTTAGAAAAAATAATAAACTGGTGACAACACTCAAACAAGACAAGGAAATGAGAGAGTAAATTCTACCTTTTTAAGAGTTGCATTCCCTCCACATCAGGATGAATCTACAAGTCCTCATGAAGGGAAACCAGAAATATCTTGAGAAAAAGTTTCCATGGAATAATAAACAGCATGGCTTATGTTAACTATTGAGAAGAACAAGTTTTACTGCATGTGATCAGAACGAGGAGCTTCAGTTCACTTCACACCGCTCGGCTTTCAAAGGTTGCGTAACTGGGTTCTGCAAGATGTTAACATTGTCTCCATAACAAACAAAATATAATCAAAAGCTTTGTATGAATGTGTAAAGCTGCCAAAGATGGTGTTTTCTACTCTCTATACTCACTTTGACTTGCTGTGTGCTGGATTCAAACCTAATGGGAGAGACTAGTGTGTGTTTTAAGTCTTGGCTTCACAGCTGCACATAAATCCTCTCATAACATCTGAAACTTAAAAGCAGAAGAGAGAACAGAATAAAAGCAAGTGAAAGACGGGTGATGCAGTGTAACGCATCATGTGCTGGTGTTCACAGCCCAAGAGGAGACGTGAGCACTGTGGTTGAAGGTTTTTAGAAAAGGTTGTGTGGTAATCAACGTCCAAATCAATATGCTGAAGCCTTTTTTTCTCCTCCTGTCAGGGTTCATTCAGCAAAAATGATTATAATCTAATACTTATGATTTATTCTGCGACGGATAGCTGTTTGTTGTGTGAGTGAATGTGCTATGAAATGCAGAGGAAGAGATTGATAGTCAATAAACCAAGCTGTTTTATTTTATCTGTTGGCACAGGCAGAAAATACACTTTCAAATGAGCACCTTTTTTTTGGGACTATCGCTGTATAGTATTTCATGCCACATAGTTTCATCGCCAGTATTTTATAATTGTTGTTCTTATTGGTCAATAAGTAACAAGGAAGTACAGTGCAGACATGCCCAATATATCGTTGAGGACATTTCAAAGTGCCTCGTTATATATTTTTCCCACCAGAAAGCATTGAGAAGTTCATTTTCTGTCAATTGTGCAGAGTACTGGATCGACAGAAGCTACGTTATTGCACAGATTGTTTTGTTTGTTGTTTTGGGCCGTTCTCACCCTGACGATAATGTAAGATACTTCAAAATAAATAACAATTTAAAACTATAAACACAGCATCCTCCACCGTTAAGGTGAAGCTGCAGGCGAGTCGAATAACCCCGAGGACCTGAGGACCACAAGTCTGCTGCTGTTTGATTTAAAGCAGCTGTATCGGTCGAGTTGGACGTTTTGGGTGTTTTCTAACCCAAGAAGTGACGTCACTGAAGGAGACTGTGTGAATGATTCAGAGGTTTACTGGCATGCAAATCAGTAACTTTCTTGCCCGGTCATCATTTACCAGCCAAATGTTTGGAGACTATCTTAGCTATATTACAGTCTGTGTGAAACTAGAATGTCAATCCATGGTTTTATTTATGCACTTTTAGCTAGTTTCATCTCTATTACTATTTTGTTGTGTGCATGTGTGAAAGCTCATCACTTCACTTCTGCACCAACAGCTGGACGACAGGAAAAGTCTCATCTGTGTTGTTCACAACATCAAAACCATGTCGACCAAATGTAATGCAGTTTTCTTTTCAGCACAGCGAGAGATGTGTTCGACTGACTGAAATGACATGAAACTGCATGTAGTCACCATGATTTCTTGGTGGTTTGTTATAAACAAAAAGACAAATTAAATCCCCAAAAACCTAATACAGGAAGGTTTTCCACACCGATAGTTTTTTAAACTTTTTCGTGTACATGCTCACACACACACTGCCAGCCTCCCTCATGCTTTCAGTAAATGCAAAAAAACAACTAATTATGCAGGAAATATTTTGTTCAAACTTCATCCATCTTTTTTGCAGTTTCACACACATGTTGCACAATAGTGTGAGATACATAATTGTTATTGTCAGCCTCATTTCAATGAACTATGCATGTGTTTTTCATCCTTCCTGTCCTTGTCATCAGCGGCAGGAACCACAGAGACCAGATGTACACACAACATCTCAGCTGCAACAGGAGGATTAAAACTAACACTGGGAATCACACAATAATGACGTCAAATCACTATTTTATTGAGGCATATGTGAAATGTCTCCAAACAGGCCGAAAGCAATCTCTTAAATGAAAAAGACAAGTTACATTTGCTATATGTTGCGACATAGATCGTTAAAAGTAAGCGGGGCATTGCACCGTTGCTTCCTCTTTGCCTTCTCTTTCAAGTACAAGGTTTATGTTCACTTTTCTGGTCATTGTCTTTGCACCACGGGGTTGCGCAACAACATGCATTTTGTAGTTTTTCTACAAAAGAAAATACACAAATAACCCCAATCTGAATTATGTGGGGAAAGGGTGGGCGACACATTTAAGCCTCTCAGCCTGATGAAAGAAGCAACTCTAAAGACTTGTGGTAAGCCAGAATATACTTGCAGCTGAGGGTGAAAAGGCTGTGGCTGGGTATTGTCTTTTAATGCCTCTCTGCCCACTGAAGCTCGGTCGATAGGTACCAATGATGTTTTTAAATCACCAGGTGTAAAGCTTCGGACAGTGGGAAGGATATGATTTGAAAACTCCAACACACTTGATGAAAGTTATGATTATTTTCTGTATCATATAGTAAATTAAATATCTTTGAATTTTTAACTGATAAAAAGGTAATGTGCAGCTAAACGAGGACACAATTGCACTCGACTACTAGCGAGTAAGGCGTGGAGCGTCTTAGGCAGCAGCAGTATCTCTGTTTACCCGCCTAACTTGAGCTTAACTGCTTAACGGCCGCGCTCAAGTTTGCTTGGATGCCAACGCCTCGCCACCTTCCTCTATCTCTACTGCTGACGTGAAGGAGCTGGGCGGCGCCGTGTGTGGCGTTTGTTCTATGCGCATGCGTCAGGGTTAAATCCGGTGGACTCAAAACCCAAATGTAAAAGAGCTGTTTAGTTTAGATTAGGGCTCTCCCACAACTAGAAAAAAAACATATATGGCTCAGTGATCCTGGGAGCCATGTTGTCAAAGACAAACAGGCCTCAGGGCAGAGCCCAGACTGAGAGCAGCTCAAAAAACAAACATAGAAAGTGTGATGACATGGATCAAGGTGTTACTATGGAAGCAATGACATCATCTGTGTGATGTGGAGCTACCTTTGTTTATATGTGTATATATGTACATGTGTATAAAAACCCCATGTATACACTACAGTTAATCCATTATTCGAGAAAATAATCTGAGAATGACTCACTCATGAAAACAATGGTTATTGCACTATTCTAATAGTCAAATAAAAACCAAGGCACAGTTCACACACAAAACACAGAGACCACCAGACAGGCAGTGATTGAGTGTGCAGCTCATTCATTGAGATCAGGTTACACACACACACACACACACACACACACACACACACACACACGCCATTTCGGCCTGAAAATTAATAGATGGTAATGACACCTCAACGCTATGACTGACACAGTAAACACAGCTGTCACACATGTGCAGGAAACTACTCACGGATGCATTGTGCGTGAACATAACAAGGACTTCAAAAACAGTTTCCTCTCTTTTTCTTTGGTTTTCTGCCCATTTGAGAACAATAACCTTTTGAATCACCGTCTACTTCGCAGCTGGAACATGAACTGAACCACTTTGAGCTTTAAATGAGAGTTAGCACAAGAACGTCTTCTTCCTGAGCCAGAGCCGAGAAGTGACAACAGAAGAACTGTCACAACAACGGCGACAAGTATAAATGAGGTTAAAAGCGGCTGCACGGGTTGTCATGTACTTGTTCACGACTGGATACCTTAGATAGTACAATAGATACATGTGCACGTCTTGGCCCCAGGGTGCTGCAAAAAGGGCCGATGCAATTCATTAGCTCATGTCCAATCAGTTGTCCCGCCAGCGTTTGTGCTCGAGCTTTCTCAATGAACCCACTCATGCAAACGGTGCAGGGTAAAAACATTAAAGTAATGACTCTGCTAAAGGTACACTGGGCAAACTGTGTGTGCATATACACTTTGAAGAAAGCGTTTCAACAGAATTGAATTGCGAGGCAACTTCCAATCTCCTGATGTCATCCACATATAACACAATAAAGAAATGTATACATTTAGCTATGTATTCATGAGTGCAACAAGGAATACATATATTGTAATAGAGCATCTATGAAACAGATTATAATGTTTATAAATATTCAGGAGCCCTTCAGCTCCCTATTACATTTTAGTTAGTAAGAAATAACCTGTCATTGCATGAGTTATGTGTATGCTAGCTCACAATAGATGGATCACTAGTATAAATGTAAACAACTGAGTCTGCAGGCATTGCTGCATGCGGTCAAGTCCTTCATAACTCTGACAGGCCATATCAATATGTCCAACCAGCTGTAATCAGAACCATTTTTAAATTGATCTGGTTATAACGAGGACTATTTAGAGATCAATTGGAGACCAATATCAAGGTCACGTTTCAGTTAAAGGTGAAGCAGCCAGGCAGATGATGATTTGCCAACAATTTAAGCGTTGAACGATTTTTATCTGTTCATATAATATATAATTCTAAATGTTAAGATTAAAATTATTTTTTTCTATTTGTTTCACATTTTACAGACTAAATTAAATATCAATTAATCAGAAAATATTCAACAGATTAAAACAATATGAATATAATACTTAGACTATTATGTGATGATCTCTGAGCACAGTTTATAAACATACTTATTGTATTACTCAATAATTTAGTAATTGATTAATGGAATAATTGATTATTAAAAAATAGCCTTTTTCCTCGATCCATCAATGTTGGCAGTCAAAGAAATGTAAAGTTGAAATTAAATAATTCTTGGAAATGACGTCTGACTCTTTAGTGTTTGATAAAAGCTCAGCTCAGGCGTAACTGGGAAACTGGCGCTTCTAAAAATAATGTTTAATAGAGTCCCTAAAAAAAAGGTGTTTTAACATAATTAACAACTTGGCTGTGACATTCTTGCATCGCAGCTTAGTTGGTCACACTGTTCAGGAAGTGAGTACTTTATAAAGAAACACCCATGATCCACCAGAGCAAATCTCATATTGAATCAAAGTTCAGAGAGAAATGACAGAGAAAACCTGGTGGGGAAGAAGTGGGTGTGATGAAGATGAAGGTGAAGGTGGACAGAGGTGGAGCGAGACGGCGGTGACAGTGACACAGAGATGGAGCGACAGACAGAGAGACAGGGTTCAGGGTGAGGAACAGACAAAGTGTCACACCAAAGAGGGAAAGTGAATATTTAACAGCCTCATGTGACTTACGCTCACAGGACTGTTACACCATCCGGTCTAGGACACGGTCATCATTACAGCACTCATGACCTGAGACCATCTGCAGCCACCGGCGCCCTTTCAAAAAAGAAAGTATTTTTTCATTCCAGGGATCTGTGGTTTTCTCAGTTGAGGATGGTTATACACACCTTTAAAGGTTTAAACTACATGGGGAGATTTGCTATTTTGGATTATTTACTGTTTCTAATTACTTTACAGTCAGTTTCTTGTGTCTCTTCGAGCCGTGTGAGGATCATTGAAAGCAAGATTGGCCTAGTTTTTTTTTATTGTTATGATTTTTGAAGCATAAAAATATGTCCATACAATTACCAGAGATAAAGCTCAGACTAGTGTCCAGGTGTTGAGGTTTAATAACAGTATTAAGTACAGTCATAAAGTACTGCATCTAATACTATTCAGTCAGAGCCTGGATATGAACTCTGTCAGTCCTCTATGTGGGGATGCAAATATTGCCAAAGTAGGAATCCCAGCTGGGGGATAATTTTAGGTTTTCAAGGGTCACAACAGTGCCACTCTGACAGGAATTTGTCACACTGCACCACACAACCACTCCAAGTTACTAGAGTTGAGAAATGGCACAATAACTTCAGTAAATCTCATTAAAACATAGAACAGAAACAAGTTTCTGTTTTGTAAAATTCAACCCATTATCAGCATGAAAAATATAGACTATTATTGGTTGCGGTGATGTAAGCGAATGCTTCTTAAATATGAGGATGAAAGCATGAAGGGTGTGATGTGGCTCAGGAGCTCGATAAAGGTCATCCCCTAATTAAATTATTGGCAGTTCGATCACCGGCTCCTCCAGTCTCCATGTTGGAATATCTCTGGGTAAGACACCGACGGCTGTGTCGTCATCGGTGCCTGATATTAGACAGAATGTCAACTTGTTAAACCATCTTCAGCCTGATATTGCCTCCACTCTAATCTAATTAGATTTTTGCTAACCAATCACTTGAGACCGACACATCTACAGGGGCTCAAATGCCATGAGAGCATTCTTTGAGCGGGCGTTTTAAGAGCAAAGCAGAGTTAAAAAGAGAAAGTGTGTAATGGTTTTCATTGTTGTTATTTCTCCCCGCCCCCTGGCACTAAATGGCTGATAATTTGTCCCCACAACTGCGCTTATTGGTCAATTAATATTTAAGCAAAGAACGCTGTTTTGCGTCAATATGTCAGATAAATCAGTCGATTTGAACTCAGTGGAGTGAGCTGATTCAAAAAGGCAGAGATCCAGGATAAAGGAACATATTATCTCATCTTATCTGCTATCTGTATGAATGTGTGAGAGGATGTTGACATGTACAATACACAATATGCATCACTTTGAGTGGTGGTCGGAAGACTGGAGAGTCAACTTACCACTTTTCACTATTTTTTCACACATTATAAACTAATTTATCAATCAATCAAAAAAAAAGAACAGCAGATCAATCAAAACTTGAACAATTGCAATATATCCATCACAACCTAAAGTACCAGTACTTTTCTAAGTTAGGCGACTGATGCCAAGTACTATATAGTTAAGTGCTTATTTTCAGTAGTAGAAACTATTGTGTGAGACTACAGACATTCATACAATATATTTTTCTTCTTCCTGAAGCAACAGCAGAACATTTCCTTCACAGATGGCTATCTGAATGAATTACAGTGCTGTTCATAGTATCTGAAAATAGACCAATGGCTTTTATGTTGCTAAATGAAAGTACTGTATCAGCGCCTTTGTACCGATTTAGAATCCATGCTGAATTGTTTTTATATCCTACTTTCATCTTCCTGCTTGTTTGACAGTTATATTAAGTGACACTTTAAAACAAAAGAAGAAGAAAAGACCCATCCACAAGCACTCATATGCTGGAAGTAAATAACATTGCACAAATATAGTATATTTACAGCTACAAGGGATTGTTCCACAAAAACATAGAATGTCCTCAGAATCAAAGTTGGGAGAAAAAAGGGGAATACATTGATGTAATGTCTGCTATAAAAATCACTTTACCATGACTTGTATATTTAATCAATATTTCAAATTGGCTGGGCAGAATCAAACTTTATAAGAACATCTCCATCACCACGCGCTGCGTGCACGCTCTCGCAACCCTCTCACGTCAGACAGTTTATGATACCACCTGATACACACACACACACACACACACACACACACACACACACACACACACACACACACACAATGACAACAAGAGCGAAAGAGACAGCTCCACTGCAGCTATTTCAGAAGTACCGTCCCGTTAAGAACAATACAATGGAAGTCATTTAGATAGACTACTTAACTATCAATTCGTGAATAGCTTGGCTATTTTTGTTGACGTGCTTTTAACTTCCATGAGAAGTTGCACCTGTCTCTTCAACGTTACCAAAGACAGGCGCGATCACAAACCAGTCGGCCCCCTCACTTGGTAACAAGACTACAAATCCGGATTTATCCCGTGGTGTCTTTCTCTCAGTCACACTCAACACTGTCTAACTCGCGTTAAATCTGTCGCGTTGGGACCCGCCACAATTGACATAACAGTTAAATCGATCACAATTCAACCCTCGTCTTCCTCCCCTTTAAATACTATGGAGCCCAGCGCTGTCTGCTCGTGACTGGCAACCGAACTAGAAAATAACGGTCGGCTCGTGAATCAACACCGTGTTAAAGCGGATAATCTCCAGGCGCCGCATCAAAGGAACACTCAAAGCATCCATGTTGGTTAGCCGAGGCTGCCCTGGGCGACATGCCCGGGTCTGAATAACCCAGCTAGCACTTAACGCTAGCTCGCTCACTAATCCAAGGGCAGCAAAGCTGACTTGTGTTAGCCCAACTGTGCGCGTTCCTTACCTTGTTTCAGTGTGGCTTCTCTGTATCTTGACTCTCTTTTTTATCAAAATAACACTCGCATCAGAGTTCAGCTTTTCTTTCCGCCGCTAAACCATTCAAACAGCCGGTAGTACAGCCGCAGAGCTAACTGCTACACTGGGAAGGAAAGAAGGAGCTGTCAATCCGAGCTGCGCGGAGCAGTTGCGCTGAAACCCGCCCACTGACTCACCCGCCCTCTTTTCCCCAGAAGCTCGTTCTCGGTGACGGCGGGCGCGCGCACGACACAACAGGAAGTCAGAGCATCTTTGCTAGTAGCGACGCGAAGAAGAAAAAGTTTGTGTACTCAGACAACACGAATTCAGGTATTTGAACGCGATCCGTTTGTAAAAAAATAGATTAACATATAGGTTAACTGCTCCCTGTACAAAGTTTGCTGTTAACATGTTGAATGACTTTTACTCGTTAAATACATTTTTGAGACGTTTGGCCTTTATTATTCGTGTGTTTAGCCACGCCAGGTCACGCGCTAACGTTAGCTAACATGACATCCGCCGTGACTAACGTTTCCTGGCTAACCGCTATTTTGTTAGCATCGCTCAGAAAAGTATATATGTGACCCAAACTAACTGCTCAAAACTCCTGAAACTTTTTAAATATACCACAACACTACTGTTACTGTCAAATATCAAGTTTAAAGTGTGATACTATACGAAATATGTTTCAGTCTATAACCTAACGTTTCAATCAATTTCAGTAGAAGTAGCAATATTTCGGTCCTGCGGTCAGATTATTTTTAATTTATACTAAAGTACAAAAGTAATAGCACCAAAATAAAAATTATAAAAACATATGTATGATTATCTAACTAGTATTTATGGTTGTAATAAAAGTATTTAAACTAAAATTAGTTTTCTGAGATTTATTTTTGCCCAACATGCATTGTTATGGATAGTTGACAAGTCCATGCTAAATATAGTATAACTGTTAGCTATGTTTTTCTGTGACTCGCAGGTAAAACAAAGTAAGTTATACAAGTGGTGCATTGATGTACCTGTCAACAAATTTAAAAAAATGTTTGTTGTTAGAACAATAAATATGGTTCCACACAGACACAAAATAATTAACGTCTCCACCTCTTTGTAGATTTATTACTCATACAAGTAATAATCTTGCCACTACTTTGGTTTCGCAAACCTGACCCCTTTTTCTTCTCGTCCAGTATTCAGGCCTTTTTTTTTTCACCAAGAGATCTCAAGATGTCGTCAGGTGCTCTCTTTCCAAGCTTGGTGAGCGGCTCTAGAGGAACCTCCAGCAAGTACTTGGTGGAGTTTCGTGCTGGGAAAATGACCCTGAAGGGCAACGTAGTGACACCGGACAAACGCAAGGGCACTGTGTACGTCCAGCAGTCTGACGACTCCCTGATTCACTTCTGCTGGAAGGATAGGACGACTGGAAATGTCGATGATGTGAGTAACTTTAAAATACTTATAGTTCCTCTGATGTAATATATTCAAGATGTCAACAAAACTAGTTGTCACCTTTTGAGGCCAATATATTATTCTACCACTAGTCAGCAGTGATGCTTTGCAATTTGTTAAATTATCTTATTTAAGATCCAACTGCAAATACTTTAAGTAATCAGTAAATCTAATGGAAGGGACATTTGTAAATACAACCATGCTTGCACTTTGTTGTTTATGTGTTGCTGTTAAGGTCTGTGGCTTAGTTTAATTTGAGACTAACATGACAAAATACCTAACTAAGCCAACAGATCGGTCAACTGAAACTTGACTAGAACTGAGTCTTATTGAGTGTTCACATGGAAATCATCCGCAAAGACCATGACAGCTGGTGTGATCACGTTATTAAAAAAAACTTGCTGTGATAGAAGTTGTTACTATCATATGAGATCACGTACATTCCACCACTGCCACAAATTAAATGAGGGTAGTGTCATATTGCCCATTTCTAATCATTCTGTATTTGTTTATAAAAGTATTTCCACACAAGCAATGCTTACTCATTGCATCCTTATTTAGCTGGGCTTCCACAGAGCGAGCAAGGTGACTGTCTTTATTTCAGAGCTGCAATGATAGTGCTATTGCCTTTGTTTTCCATTTCAGTAACCGGTTGATGATGACTTGTATGTCTTTTGTTGTGGCGTCCCTGTTCCAGGACCTGATCATCTTCCCAGATGACTGTGAATTCAAGAAGGTGAGCCAGTGCACCACTGGACGTGTCTTCGTGTTGAAGTTCAAGGCCGGATCCAAGAGACTGTTCTTCTGGATGCAGGTGAGCGGAAGATGCCCCTCATCTTCTTTCTAAAAGGAGGGAAATGGTCTTCTGTGAATGTATGACGTGTCCATTCGTGTGCAGGCAGATGGCAATTCAATAGAGGGAAAATGAGTGGAAAACTGAAGTAGGTGACAATAAGAGTAATGAGCAGAGAAGAGAGATTACACTCATGATGACAGGGTGTGCATGGCTGCAATCAGTATATTTGTCAGGCACACGTTTTCGGGATCCCTGGTAATTTGGTCTGTGGAGAATTCAACTTTTGAATTTAAGCAGGGTTCTTGCGGTCAAGAAAAACCTGGAAAATGGTTATTTCCAGGCCTGGAAAAGTCCTGAAAAAATGTAATCTCAAAAGTGTTGGAAAAGTCATGGACATTTGTAATATTCATGTTTATTTACGTCATGTTTGAAATAATTAATATGCTTTTGAAAGAAAGTGACTCAAAATATAAGCAGGCATACATACAGGCATCTATATAAATGTTTATTCTTTTAATCAAACTATTGTCTCATTCATTTGTGTAATTCATGGTATACTGTATGCTTTAAATTCTCATTGTTAGTTTATATTCTACATTTTCTCACTTTTTATGTATATAGAGATTTCATAAAACATTCGGTCATGGAAATCATTATTCAAAATGTGTATTAATGAATTCCGGCATGCCTCATTTCCATCAGGAACCAAAGTCTGACAAGGACGATGAGTTCTGTCGTAAGGTGAACGAGTACCTGAACAACCCTCCCATTCCCGGAGCGGCGGGCAGCGGCGGCGGCAGCGGCCACGAGCTCTCTGCCCTCGGAGGAGAGGGAGGTCTGCAAAACCTGCTGGGAAATATGAGCCACAACCAGCTGATGCAGCTGATCGGACCAACCGGATTGGGAGGACTGGGTGAGAAACACTGCATATATTTTAGATATTTATACATATTGACACTCAGCACACCAGAGAGTCATTAATCTGTTGAGCGAGGGAAGTCTTCTTCAGGAAACAACCATAAACATGGCGACAAAGACATTTATGGCCTGCTGTATAAAAAGACCAGAGAATGTAAAGACTCGTACAGTAAGCCTCTATTGAGACAAATTAAAATATTTCATTAAATTATGATTATCATCCAAAATGTCTTGTAGTAATTGAACAATGACAAAATAGGAGTTCACGTTTTTAGAAAAATAATAGAACTTTTAGTAGTATTGAAAGCTAACTTTAACATTTGTCCTTCCTTGTAATGCCTTTCTTGAATAATTATTCAAATCAACACAAAGTTATGTGAAGCTTATAAGTGCTGTATATGTTTTTAAATAAAAATCCGACATCAATTTGGACCCGTTTTGATTTGATCATGTTTGTCTAAGGAGGCCTGGGAGCTCTAGCAGGACCAGGACTTGCCAACTTGCTGGGCAGTGGAGGACCTGCAACAAGCAGCTCCTCATCCAGGTGAGGCAGAAACCAATATTAGAATATAATACATGTAAAGAATATGATGAATTACTTCTGATGATTCGTGATATTACACATTATTCCTTCTTAGCTCTCGTAGCCAGTCAGCAGCCGCCACTCCATCGTCAGCTGCAGCTCCCAGACTGAGTTCCTCTCAGGCTCCCACCACCCCGGTGACTCCTGCTGCCACGGCTGCGTCCCCGACCAGTGTTGCTCCTTCCACTCCAGGTACACAAAGTGCAGTGTGCTCGTTATGTTTCACTTTCTCTGCCTTATTAAGATCTCACCATCTTGTTTACTCTCATTGCAGCCTCAGCTCAGACCCCACTGACCCCGGCCTCTGTTGGAAGCCCTTCCTCCCACCACCCCATCCAGCTCAGCGACCTTCAGAGCATCCTCGCCACCATGAATGTCCCAGCAGCATCAGCTGCTCAGGGATCAGCTGGTGAGTGACTCGAGCTGCTAAGGATCACAATGTATTACTGAATATTGAGCCGATATTGTTACCAGCAAAACTTCATAACACACTATGATGTTACAGATTATGGATCAACTACAGTCTGTTTAACCAGTCATGATTTAAATGTGTGGTCTTGCTATGTGGACTGAATCAGTAGTCTCTTCAAGTGAGTCTGAACAACACGCATTAGTGAGGGAGGTGGAGGAAAGAAGCCGATTACAGAGACTACGTTGCATGACGGGCTCCTCTCCTGTTCTCCAGTGGATTTAGCGAGCGTTTGCACCCCTGAGATGATGGCTCCCATCCTGACCAACGCCGAGGTCCAGCAGCGGCTCCTGCCCTTCCTCCCCACTGGAGAAAGTTTACTGCAGAGCGCCGACGAGATCCACAACACAATCAACTCTCCTCAGTTCCAACAGGTAGGAGAGAAATGCAAAGTAAACCCAATGCTTCACACATTTATGCTGGGGATAGCTGGGGGAGTCAAACATTTTAGAGATTTATGGAAATGATCTTTTTTTATTGACAATCAGACTTTACCCGTATCAAAGAAGTGAGGTGGAGGCTGTATGTTTAGATGCACGAATGAAGACCTCGCACCCACATCTGATTTGCTAAATATTGTCTTTAAGTATCCGATTGACTCGATGTACCTGATCTTAGCTGATTATGCATTGAGCACTTCAGGTTTGTTTAAACCAGATTGAATTAACTCGACTGACGGTTCTCTCCCTCCAGTCGATGAGCATGTTCAGCAGTGCCTTGGCCTCCGGGCAGCTCGGCCCTCTCATGAGTCAGTTCGGTCTGCCGACAGAAGCCGTGGACGCCGCCAACCGAGGAGGTGAGACGCAGGACTAGGAACACATCTTCTTCCATTTATTGTTTTTTTCTGAACTCGTACACATGTTTCTTTGGTTATTTATTCATATCTGTGTTGTCTTCCTGTCAGACGTGGAGGCGTTTGCCAAAGCCATGCAGGACAGCAAAG
The DNA here is from genome assembly GCF_023055335.1 of Clinocottus analis. Lineage (NCBI taxonomy): Eukaryota > Metazoa > Chordata > Actinopteri > Perciformes > Cottidae > Clinocottus > Clinocottus analis. The sequence continues at coordinate 769,909 of NW_027176142.1, forward strand.
GAGCCTCCAAGCAGAAGAAAGGGGACGACGAGGACATGAGTCTGGATTAGAGCTCACTCTGCCAACCCCCAGGAGAATCTGAGATTAATTTTCCTTTCTTAAATAATCTCCCATTCCATGTTGTCTTCCGCCTTTCTATACTAAAGGAAACACTCTGCTCCTTCAGGGTGAACAGCACATGGAAGTTAGGCCAGTTTTCCCTGTGACGACTATCTTCCTTTATCAACACTTCTGTCTTGTTCTATTGACAATTACTTTTATTCTGAAAGGTCAATTCATGAATTTGAGAGGGGATTGAGCCCATGGTTTGATTTTGTTTTCCTTCTGTTCCATCGTTCAGACTCAGTACTGATGTTCTCAGGCTTTCTTTTGTGATTCACTCTTAATAATAAAAAAACCTCATTGGCACCTGAAACCACCTCAAGGTGCATCTTTTGCAGATTGGAAACAGTGAAAAGTATTGTTTGTATTTTAAAAAAAGACTTTATTTAAAAATACATTTACAGACACGGGGCTGGGAGTGAGGGGGAGGGACAGCTTATTCTTTCTGTGAGAAAGTCTTTAAAAAGTGGTTATATTACATACAAGTTTCACACACGCATGTTTGGTACATTGATGAAGGAATAGCGATGGGAAATGTTGCCTGAACCTGGACACGAGCTGGCAGACGGGATGTTTATGCCCCGTGAGGCTTTTCAATCCTGTGACCATATAGCACCATATTCATTTATGTGTTCATATTATTTTATCAACCAATAAAGGAAAACTTCATCCAAAAACACTCAACATCAAAACATCTGGAGATTCTTAGTTTTCACTGGACAGAAATGAATCTGTAACTAAACCTGTCAGACAAATGTAGTGAGGTAAAAACTACAATATTTGTTTTAACAGATTATCATAAACTACTATGTTTAAAATATATGTAAATCACATTCAGGATAT
>NW_027176142.1:775853-830853 GCF_023055335.1 Clinocottus analis
GGCTTCTTGTGCTTCCCCTGTTTGAGAGAGTTTACATTCAGTTTGTGTTCATTACTGGACACGAAGGTTCAGTTAGTTTGAGGTGAAAGCAGAATTGGCCGTGTATGGAGGTAGATTTGTGTCTTTAATTCGCGAGCACATTTCTTGTTTGTAAGTAAATTATCTGACTGCAAATCCCAAATCTTTGCTCTCAAATCAAAAATCTTTGCTCTACAAAAAAACCCGCTCTTAACAAAAAACGCTTTAAAAAAAAAAAGAACTTTGCTCTAAAAAAAAAGATGCTCCCCCAAAAAAATTCACTCTCCAAAAAAAAAATTCACTCTCCAAAAAAAAAATTCACTCTCCAAAAAAATTCACTCCAAAAATAAATTCACTCTCCCAAAAAAAAAAATTCAATCACAAAAAAAATCCACTAATCCACTCTCAAAAAAAAAATTCACTCTCCAAAAAAAAATTCACTCTCCAAAAAAAAATTCACTCCAAAAAAAAAAAAATTCACTCAAAAAAAAAAAATTCACGCTCCAAAAAAAAATTCACTCTCCAAAAAAAAATTCAATCACAAAAAAATCCACTCTCCAAAAAAAATTCACTCCAAAAAAAAATTCACTCAAAAAAAAAAAATTCACGCTCCAAAAAAAAATTCAATCACAAAAAAATCCACTCTCACAAAAAAATTTACTCCCAAAAAAAAAATTCACTCCAAAAAAAAAAATTCACTCCCAAAAAAAAAATTCACTCCAAAAAAAAAAATTCACTCTCACAAAAAAATTCACTACAAAAAAAAAATTCACTCTCCCCAAAAAAAATTCAATCACAAAAAAATCCACTAATCCACACTCCCAAAAAAAATTCACTCTCCAAAAAAAATTCACTCTCCAAAAAAAAATTCACTCCAAAAAAAAAATTTGCTCTAAAAAAAAATTCACTCCAAAAAAAACAACAACTTCGCTCTTAAAAGAACTTTCGCTCCAAAAAAAAAAAAAAAAAATTCGCTCTCAAATAAAATTCCAGTGAGTCCACCAATAGAAACTCATCCAGCAGCGCAGGCCCCGCCCACTACACCACAACTCAACTCTAACTTTTGGGATTGAGAGCAAAAAGAAACAAAAATCCACCTTCATACTGTGTGTGTGTGTGTGTGTGTGTGTGTGGGAGTGTGTGTGTGTGTGTGTGTGTGTGTGTGTGTGTGTGTGTGTGTGTGTGTACCTTGGGCTTGTTGCTGTGTTTGGGCTGGGCAGCAACGATCTGCTGAGGTTTTTTGGCAGCAGGACAGTCAAGAGGAACGTTGACGTTTTCTTTCACTTTCAGCAGGTTCAACACCTTCTGAGGATCCTTCACACTGCAGAAAGAAACACACACACATTATATAAATAAAGCTGAACTACGATATATGTAAAGCAATCATTTATAATGCAAGACACACACAACATGTTCGCAAATACAATGAACGGAGAGCTGCTTGCTAGATTTGAAGAAAAGTGGTTAAAAGATAACATATATTCAAATCAAGTACAATTATGGCAGAAGATGTTATGTTACATCAAGGGGTCAAAGGTTATTAGAAGATAAGTTAAGAACAGAAAAAAAACAACCACTGCATCTGTAAAACATGAAAATAATCTACATCTGGAGATTTCTATCAATACTTTGAATGAAGGAATGCAGATAATAAAGCTGGCGTCTTCATTTTGAGGAAGTTGGATGTTTTCTCCGTGTTTGACGACATGATGTCAACGCTTTGGGCCGAGCCGCGTCGCTCATCCGGCCAAACCTCCTCACCTCTTGATGAAAACGTTGCTGATGCATCCGGTGAGGTTGGACAGGCCGTGGTCGGGCGTCCCTCCCAGGAAGGTGCTTCCCTCCGTCGCCCCGCTGCGTCCCCTGCTGTCCAGCCGGACGCCCGCGCTGCCTTTCTCCAGCACGTCGTCCATGTACAGACGCATGCTGCAGCAACACAGAGTCCACAATGCATCGCTTTCATCTAGACGTGTGCCAACGCTTGACGGCTTCATGTTGACGTTTGATTCCTCGGCCTACCCGTTGATGTTGTTGTAGACAGCGACGTAGTGGCTGTTGTCATCGTTGTACGTCTTCTGCGTCTTAATCTCACTGTTGCCAGCTCTCACTACAACGTGGCCTTCATGCAGAAACACCTGGAACACTCCGTCCTGCACACACACACACACACACACACACACACACACACACACACACACACACACACACACACACACACACGACAGCACACCGCAGGTCAGAACTCAAGAGATCAATGCAGGAGAAACAGACATCATGGAAGACACTTTAAAAGATGTACAGACATCTAAAGATAGTGAATAAGAGCAGCAGGAGGAGGAAGAGGAGGAGGAGGAGAAGGAGGAGGAGGAGGAGGAGGAGGAGGAGGAGGAAGAGGAGGAGGAGGAGGAGGAGGAGGAGGAGGAGGAGGAGGAGGGGTCGGACCTGGTCCTGGTGGTGGAACATGAGTCCTTCTTTCTGCTCGGTCCTGAAGCCGAAGCTGGAGTAGAAGTTATCTCTGAGGCTGGGAATGTTCATCAGAGCCAAGTTCAGGTAGCTCTGACCGGAGAAATGAGCCTCACGAGCCACCTGCAAGAACACACACACACACACACACACACACACACACACACACACACACACACACACACACACACACACACACACACGCTTCAATACGAGTGGCTGCAAAGATAATGACTAACGTGTGAGCTTGATAGGACGTTGAGCTGGTGGACCCCTGCAGCTCTAGATGTACAATGCAAAGCCGTAGAAACGCTCACCAGCAGGTCGCTGTCGCAGCCGAAACTGACTCCAGAGATCTTCATCCTCTTCAGGTCGATGTGGGAGGTCTGGGCCTTCACGTTCCTGAAGCAGCCCTTCAGGGAGCCCTGCAGGGGGAACATCGCCCTCAACCTGAAGAGAGACGCAGACGTCATGCAACACCACGGAGGCAGCGCTCTGAACAAGCTAAAGCCTGAAGCTGCAGAGTTAAGATAAGATAATCCTGCATTAGAGCTACGATGCGCTCATATAATCGCTACAGCTAACTTGATGGAAATCCTCTACAGACATGTTTATATCTGCATCCACCTCATGAATGGAAGTTACAGCAAGTCCATTTTATTTGTAAAGCTCATTATAATGAATCATACATTTGTCTCAAAGGGCTTTTTTCAGACAAAATAAAATAAAATGGAAAGAAAAACATGTTTAGAAGCACCGAGAGGAGAGTTGGAATTTCATTTTTAATTTTTCAGCCTCTAAAGTTGCATCAATTTATGAATTTGCATGAAAACAGTCCAGCCGAGGCTTGTTTTTGTGTATGAACTGAAGTAACTAACACTCATTGTGTGTGTGTGTGTGTGTGTGTGTGTGTGTGTGTGTGTACTCACTTTGCAGGCATCATGTGCTCTGGGACTCCTCCCAGGTAGTAGCTGCCGCTGAACTGGGGGATGCTCTCTGTGAACTGGTGCGTGTAGAGGCCAACGCGGTTGTTCCTCACCACGATGCGGTTGGAGGGGGAACGCAGGATGATGATCTCCAGCTGAGCAACAACAACAACAACAACACGTCAACAAAGACAATAATCAATGGAAACGATGCCTTTTGAGAGCAGTGACGTTGTGTTGTTCAGACTTACAGCTTTGGGGTCGGCGTCGCTGATCATCAGGAACGGAGTTGACGGTTCTTTGGGCTCCAGCTCCACCAGCTCGCCGTTGAAGTCATAGAACACCTTCAGTCTGCCCTGAAGCACGGCCAGACACAGGAACTGGTCCTGCAGGAGGAGAGAGATGAACACGAGATGAACACGAGATGAACACGAGATGAACACGAGATGAACACGAGATGAACACGAGATGAACACGAGCAAACATTGATAACATATCCAACTATATAACTATCAGCCTCAATATCTTCATCATGATGCCTTCAATATTTACAAGATGTGAGCAGGACAAAGAGAAACATCGCTCTCTGGTGGACAAACTGTGTAACAGACACACTGATTTTAAACAGATATTGTGTATTTATTTACAGCATGTCATTTTAACTCATTGGCTAATATTTACAGCAATAATGACATATTTTTATGTTATTTAATCTGAATTAATTTCAGACAGTGTGTCTGTGATATATATATATATATATATATATATATATATATATATATATATATATATATATATATATATATATATATATATACATATATAGAAATATATATATATACATATATAGAAATATATATAGAAATATATATATATCTATATATATATAGATATATATATTTCTATATATATACATTTTTATAAATATATATATATATATATATCATTTTTTATAAATATAAATATATCAATTTTTAAATATATATATATATATATATATATATATATATCAATTTTTATATATATATATATATATATATATATATATATATATATATATATATCAATTTTTATATATATATATATTAGTATTAGCCGGCCAATTTACGTTCTGATAAAAAACATTATTAATGAATGCAAAACCGGTCCATGTGCAAAATTGATATATATATATATATATATATATATATATATATATATATATATATATATATATATATATATATATATATCAATTTTTATATATATATATATATATATATATATATATATATATATATATATATATATATATATCAATTTTTATATATATATATATTAGTATTAGCCGGCCAATTTACGTTCTGATAAAAAACATTATTAATGAATGCAAAACAATAAAAACATCAATACTAATCAATTAATCTGTCGATGAATCAGATATGTTAAATGTTATGGAGCGACAGTATTCAGTATTTATTGGTGTTTCTCTGAAGGATAACTTGGTTGTAATGGTCTCCCTGCAGAGCGTGGCGGGTGAAGTCTTTACCGCCTTGTGCAGCAGCAGCAGGACGCCGTTGTGCGAGATCAGTTTGACTTCCTGCTCAAAGCGCTGCATGCGAGCCGACTCGTCGGTGAAGGAGATCTCAGCGAAGCCGGACCCGTCAAAGTACGCCGCGTCGTTCACCCAGGCCTGAGTCAGCACCGGCTTGGACCTGTTTGAGTCCAGCAAGGAATCAAGACAGCAGGAAAGATAACGCCTCGTGCACATGGACCGGTGGTTATCACCACACCGTGTTTCAGTGGTATTCACTGAAGGACACTGACCTGCCGTACGGTTTCTCCGCTGTGGTGTTGAGCTGGAAGATGTTTTCAAAGTTGTACAGACTGAGCACTTCCTCGTTGAGCGTATCCAACTCGATGCAGCCCTTAAAGTTAGGCAGCGCGAGCGCAGGGGGCGGCTAGAGGACACAAGGAGATGACATAACCATAAAGACCATGTACAGACTCATGAACTCCTTATGACATCTGTTACAGAGGTTTCCTGTCTCCATCTCTTCTAAATGTCTCTTTCCTTTATCTGACACGAATGGAAATGGTTTTCATCATGAAATCTTGTCTCTCATGTGAAGGTTTCTCTCATGAAGGTTTCTCTCATGAAGGTCTCCCTCATGAAGGTTTTTCTCATGAAGGTTTCTCTCATGAAGGTTTCTCTCATGAAGGTTTCCCTCATGAAGGTTTCCCTCATGAAGGTGTCCCTCGTGAAGGTTTTCCTCATGAAGGTTTCTCTCATGAAGGTTTCCCTCATGAAGGTTTCCCTCATGAAGGTTTCTCTCATGAAGGTTTCCCTCATGAAGGTTTCTCTCATGAAGGTTTCCCTCATGAAGGTTTCCCTCATGAAGGTTTCTCTCATGAAGGTTTCTCTCATGAAGGTCTCCCTCATGAAGGTTTTTCTCATGAAGGTTTCTCTCATGAAGGTTTCTCTCATGAAGGTTTCCCTCATGAAGGTTTCCCTCATGAAGGTGTCCCTCGTGAAGGTTTTCCTCATGAAGGTTTCTCTCATGAAGGTTTCTCTCATGAAGGTTTCCCTCATGAAGGTTTCTCTCATGAAGGTTTCCCTCATGAAGGTTTCCCTCATGAAGGTTTCCCTCATGAAGGTTTCTCTCATGAAGGTTTCTCTCATGAAGGTTTCTCTCATGAAGGCTTCTCTCATGAACTCACCTTGAAGGAGCTCGGATATCCTCCCACGTAGAAGACGGTGTCGTCGGTCAGCAGGTTGAGGAGCCCCTGGTCTCCTCCAGCCTCCACGGAGGCTTTGGTGACTATTTGTTCCCCCTCAGAAGCTTCTGAAGACATGGACATCTGACCGTACTGCAGGATCCTGCACGCAATTCATAAAGAAAGGCAAGAGAAAGCTGATATATTTGACCAAAAGTCAATATTTTAACTTGTTTTTGCATAAATGTGTTATTTAAACAGCGTTTAGAGAAATTATACAACAGCAACATTAACGCTGGAATTGTACTCAACAAAAAAACACAATTAATCACCTACCTCAATAAGTACAACTCGACCATGTCGTCATGTGTGCAGGTGTGTGTCGCCGTGTGTCTCACCTGTCCAGCACGACGCTGTTGAAGTTCCCGTTAGCTTTGACGTCTTCCAGCATCAGCACCTCAGCGGTTTCTCCTCCAACGTTGAAGAACCAGCGCAGCCGCTTCCCCTCCAGCACCATGCCCAGGTACTCCTTACTGGACTACACACAGCACACACACAGCACACACACAGCACACACACAGCAGACACACAGCACACACACAGCACACACACAGCACACACACAGCAGACACACAGCACACACACAGCAGTGACCCACAAGAAACACAATATCTCTCCTTTCTGCACAACGCTCTCAATCATCACTGAACGTCTTGCTGGACGCCACATTGCCGGTTGCTCACGTCCTTGTTGCCGAGGTAGAAGACAAACTGTTGGTTGCTGTTGTCCTGCCGCCGCGACCGAGACGCCTCCGGCAGCGTGATGAAGAACTTCAGGGAGGTGTAGGCGGCCAGGTCGGCCAGGTGACGAGGGGTACGCACCTGCACCCCGGACGAGCCGTTGAACTTCACCGACACGCCCACCTGCACGCAGGAAGGGGAGGAGCCAAGGAGAGGTTTCAAGTTGAAGAGAGAGAGTGTGAGTGAGTGAGAGAGAGAGAGTGTGTGTGTGTGTGTGTGTGTGTGTGTGTGTGTGTGTGTGTGTGTGTGTGTGTGTGTGTGTACCTTGCTGGCGGCGTTGCGTGCCTGCTGTATCAGCTGTCGGATGCGGCTGATGTTCTCAGAGATGTTCGGCATCTGGACCGAGTGATTCTGCAGTTTGTCCAGTTTCTTCATGAGCAGAGGAATCGTCTCTCCCAGAGCGTGAACTTCAGAGAGCAGAGAGGAACTCGGATTAAACCGACATTTATGAACCAAATAAACAAAAGTTCAACTTCAAATCATGAGGCAACTAACTGCAGAGATTAAAGTAAAACCTCTATTTAAATATGAATTTTGCAACCAGTGTTGTTTGTGTTTATCCTTTGAAGCAGGTCTCTTTTTGAGATGGATCAGGGAAAATAAAAGTTAAAGAATGATATAAAATAAAGATGATGACTTATATTTAAGAAGCCGAACCCAAAAAGTTTCAAAACTATTTCAAAACAATAAATTCTTAACTCGTCTGTCAACTAATCTGTTTGATTACTGTATTATTCTATGAGAACAGATTATAGATTAAAGCTCTTGATATCAAGTTACTTTCAACAAAAAACAATAAATATACATAATATATATTATATCTACATTTATTGTTAAACAGTGTGAATGTTTTCTATCTGTGGTTTAGTTACAAGTCTCAGTCATCGTTAAAATATTTCTTTGAGAAGAAATAACATTAAAAAAACAGCAGAAAATAATCAAAACCGTGGAAGGAAGTCTTTATTTCTCAGGCAGCTTCCTCCCCTCAGCATCAGGACCGTACCGGTGTTGTTGGCGTCCGTCAGGGCGCCGTTGATGTCGTCGTTGGTGGCGTTGGCGTCTCCGTACGTCTGCTGCCATCGGTCCAGCTGCTCCTTGACGGGTCGCAGCGCGTCGTGGACTCGCGCGGCCGTGCTGTTCGCCAGACTCGCCGCTCGCTTTGACTCGTCGATCTCTTGACTCACATCTGTTCAGAAGGATGCAGACGTATTGAAATCCTGGAGAGGAAGTCAATGTGCTCACATGACGCTTGCACTTCACATGCAGAGAGGCATGCATGTGTTGTGTTGAATGTGCGTACTTGTCGTGGCGTTGAGGTTCTGCTGGATGGACATCAGGTCCTTCATCACGTCGACCTGCTTGCTTTTAGCATCGCTCAGTCGCCTCTGAGCGTCTTCCAGCCGCGGCTTCAGGTCTGTGCAGCAGAGGAAGGAACAAAAACATCTAAACGGAACTGAACAAATCTCCACTTGTACGTGATCTCATGACCTCATAGCTCTGCTGTGACCGCGATGATGACGATGATGATGAAGATGTGTGTTTACCGTCGTTGAGTTCATCGTTTAGCTTCTCGACTTCGTCCTTCAGCTCCTCGCTGTGGCTCCTCAGCGAGTCGGCGAGCTGCCCGAAGTTCTGGTCTTTTATGGTCTACACACACACACACACACACACACACACACACACACACACACCGATATTACTATGAATGTAGATTTGTGTCTTCATTACGTGAGCTTGTTTGTGAGGGAAATATCTGACTGCAAATCCAAAATCTTTGCTCTAAAAAAAAACCGCTCCAAAGATAAAAAAAAAGAAAAGCTAAACAAAAAACAAAAAAAAAACGCGGTACAAAAGAAATGCCACAAAAAAATGCTTGAGAAAAAAAAAGTCCAAAAGAAAACGCTCCAAAAAAATACGTAAAAAAATAAATTAAAAAAATGCTCCCAAAAATTTTTTCAAAAAAAAAAAAAAACACTCCAAAAAAAAAAATTCCCCCCCAAAAAACGCTCAAAATGAAAAAAGGTACATAAAAAAAAGTAACGCTCGAAAAAAAAAAAAAAAAAAATTTTAACAGATTTTTTTTTTGTTGAGTGCAAAGATTTCTTTTGAGAGCAAAGATTTGGGATTTGCAGTCAGAAAATTTACTTACAAACAAGACATTTTCTCTCGTCATAAAGACACAAATCTACCTCCATACAAGCCAAATAATTTGAAGCAAGTTGTTGGATTAGTATCTGTGTTCATACATCTTTAATGAAAACATAAGCGTGTGTCTCGCACCTCCATCGTGTCGTTAGCGGCCTTGGCGGCCATCTTGGCGGCCTCCTCTGCTTCCTTGATGCTGTTGATGATCTTGTTGTAGGCTTGTGTCACGTCCACTAGCCCGTCCTTCTTGGTTTCTGTCACCACGCTGCAGACCAACGAGAGGATTAACTTCTCTTGACTGACTTATCCGGGCAACATGAGCATTAATTAGATTATAATTCAACGGCAGTTTGTCCAAACATCACCAAACTCCAGTTTGAAACGCGCCCACAAAAGCCGAGACATAAACCAAAACCTTTCCCGGTGAGTTTTGGTCAACACAGTGAGCAACACTGTTAGCACACGGCTATGTGAGCAGCTAACTCTCTTACTTGGACAGGTTCATGGCTAAAGTGTTCAGCAGCTCCGCGTGCCTCTCTGCTTCTTCCACCAGAGGGATTTTGGACTCGGCCGACGCAAAGTTCTGCACTTTCGTAGCCAGCGGCGTCCTGGCGCCGTCCAGCTGCGCCGCCAAGCGCTCATACTCCTGAGAACGATGTTTACAGAGTGAAAGCGATGAATACCACACAACACCAACACCTGCATATTGATCTGAGATCCCTGCAGGTTTTACCTGGAGCTCCAATGAAAGCCAAAAAATATTATCTTTAAAAAATTGCCAAAAAGGCAGACGTATTTTATTCTTAATGTGACCTGGGAAGCACTTTTTTTGCTCACAATGAACAAATCATCTACAAAACATTTTCTTGTACTAACCTGAACAAATAATCCTGAACCTTAATCCCATGAAGCGGAACGGAAACTTAAAAAATCTGAACTGAAAGACGAACTTAGAGTTTCTTTTGTCTCTCCAGAAGGTAATGCATATTCATGTCATCAGGGTTCAAACACCTGCAGCTGTTAGCAGAGTTCAATGTTAAAATCTGTGTTTTGTTATATTTCTAACCTCTTTGGAGTCGTGCAGCGAGGACAGCACATCGTTGACCTGCGCCACGTCGTCTTCAGCCATGGACAGGTGCTCGCTCACCTCCTTCTGCTTGGACAGCAGGTCCTCTATGCTCCTCTGAGAGAGAGAGAGAGAGAGAGAGAGAGAGAGAGAGAGAGAGAGAGAGAGAGAGAGAGAGAGAGAGAGAGAGAGAGAGACAGAGAGTCACGTCTCTGTCCATCGCTGTCCTCACTCCACCGGCCTCGCCGATCTCTCACCTTGTTGTCCTCCAGGTTTTTCTCGTTGACGTTGTTGATCTCCGCGGCTCTGGCCGTGTTGTTCACGGCTTCGTTCAGAGCGTCTCGAAGGTCCATCATGTCCGAGTGGAAGCGGGTCAGACGCTCTCTGATGGCGGCGGCCAGGTCGCTGTTTTCTCCCTGACGACCGGCGAGCTCCTGTTGGACGCGCTCCAACACTAGAGGACACAGAGGTGAAGAGGTGAAGAGGTGACGAGGTGAAGTGGTGAAGAGGTGAAGAGGTGAAGAGGTGAAGAGGTGAAGAGGTGAAGAGGTGAAGTGGTGACGAGGTGACGAGGTGAAGAGGTGACGAGGTGAAGAGGTGACGAGGTGACGAGGTGACGAGGTGAAGAGGTGAAGAGGTGACGAGGTGAAGAGGTGAAGAGGTGAAGAGGTGAAGTGGTGACGAGGTGACGAGGTGAAGAGGTGACGAGGTGAAGAGGTGACGAGGTGACGAGGTGACGAGGTGAAGAGGTGAAGAGGTGAAGAGGTGACGAGGTGAAGAGGTGAAGAGGTGAAGAGGTGACGAGGTGACGAGGTGAAGAGGTGACGAGGTGACGAGGTGACGAGGTGACGAGGTGAAGAGGTGAAGAGGTGAAGAGGTGAAGAGGTGACGAGGTGACGAGGTGAAGAGGAGAAGAGGTGACGAGGTGAAGAGGTGAAGAGGTGAAGAGGTGAAGAGGAGAAGAGGTGAAGAGGTGACGAGGTGAAGAGGTGAAGAGGTGACGAGGTGAAGTGGTGAAGAGGTGAAGAGGTGACGAGGTGAAAAGGTGAAGAGGTGACGAGGTGAAGAGGTGAAGAGGTGACGAGGTGACGAGGTGAAGAGGAGAAGAGGTGAAGAGGTGAAGAGGTGACGAGGTGAAGAGGTGACGAGGTGAAGAGGTGAAGAGGTGACGAGGTGAAGAGGTGAAGAGGTGACGAGGTGAAGAGGAGAAGAGGTGAAGAGGTGAAGAGGTGACGAGGTGAAGAGGTGACGAGGTGAAGAGGTGAAGAGGTGACGAGGTGAAGAGGTGAAGAGGTGAAGAGGTGAAGGGGTGAAGAGGTGAAGGGGTGAAGGGGTGAAGAGGTGAAGAGGTGAAGAGGTGAAGAGGTGACGAGGTGAAGAGGTGACGAGGTGAAGAGGAGAAGAGGTGAAGAGGTGAAGAGGTGACGAGGTGAAGAGGTGACGAGGTGAAGAGGTGAAGAGGTGACGAGGTGAAGAGGTGAAGAGGTGAAGAGGTGAAGGGGTGAAGAGGTGAAGGGGTGAAGGGGTGAAGAGGTGAAGAGGTGAAGAGGTGACGAGGTGAAGAGGTGAAGAGGTGACGAGGTGACGAGGTGAAGAGGAGAAGAGGTGAAGAGGTGAAGAGGTGACGAGGTGAAGAGGTGACGAGGTGAAGAGGTGAAGAGGTGACGAGGTGAAGAGGTGAAGAGGTGACGAGGTGAAGAGGAGAAGAGGTGAAGAGGTGAAGAGGTGACGAGGTGAAGAGGTGACGAGGTGAAGAGGTGAAGAGGTGACGAGGTGAAGAGGTGAAGAGGTGAAGAGGTGAAGGGGTGAAGAGGTGAAGAGGTGAAGAGGTGAAGAGGTGAAGAGGTGAAGGGGTGAAGAGGTGAACAGGTGAAGAGGTGAAGAGGTGAAGGCGTGAAGAGGTGAAGGGGTGAAGAGGTGAAGAGGTGAAGAGGTGATCACAACGACAGCGTTGACATGATGGAAACGCTGACTTTGCTTTCTTCAGCGTCGGTTACTTTAGTTAGAAACATGGTTTCAACCTTTAAGCTGCTCTTCTACTCTAACTCTTAAAATATTGCCATTTTAATCCTGTTACATAAAGTTTACAATGTAAAAAAACAACATAAAGGATAACACAATAAACGCAAAGTCTGCAATGAAACAAGTGTAATGTGCATCTTATTTAAGCTAAACACTCTTTAATCCAATGAAAACTACTATTAAATGTGCAGTTACACCTCCAGTCGTTCCCTGTGAACATATTCTGCATCTTTTATTCTTTACCTGTTTAAATGACGCGTGTTGCTTCCCAACTTGTTTTTGCCATTGAAGTAAACGTAGAATATAAAGTAGAGAACTATCTCTTCTTTCAAAGCGACATGTTGTATTTCTGCGCAGTATCATTTATAAAACTGTGTTTCAGGTGTAAATTCTCACATTTCTGCGCCGCCGTCTTCTCTTTGTCCGCCAGCGTCCGTTGGCGGGCGCCGCTCCGGTGCCTCATCTCCCTCATCATCGCCTGCACCTCCCTCATCTTCCTCTCGCGCTCGCCGGCGTCCTGCTCGGCCTCGGAGACGTTCGGCGACGTCTGGTTCGTCATCGTCAGGATGTCTACGCAGAGCAGCCGAAAAACATGAAGGAAAAGGTTTGTGAGTTATTATCCATCACACACGGGATGTCAGCAGGAACAACGCCGTCCTTCCAAATGTCTTTTTCTTTAAGTCTTCATCTTCATCTTCATCAAACGACAGCGTCTGAAACTGTTTTTCTTCGTTGAAAGACGAAAACCAAAAGGTTTCTCCACCAGCTGCTAAATTTACTTTCATATTTAGAAGATTTTTTGTGCTGTTGTCGTTTCTACGAGACAAAAATGAAGTAAAATGTGCTTGCAACCTTTAAGCTTTTAAACACTGAGCCTCTTTTTAGGTTTCTGCTTGAAAATGACATACAAACTAAAATAACTGTGTCTCTGCGTCACTCGAGCTATTTGAATAACTTTGGAGTTAATAAACAAGTGTAATGTTAAGTTTTGCTCAGATGTGTAAATATCAGTGTAAGTGTTACTGGTTCAGAGTAAATGAAGATGACACAGAAAGAAATGTAAAGGTTCAGGTCCGCCTAGAAAAAAAAGCACTTTCAGCATGATTTTTACCTTGAAATGATGCGTTCATAAGCTTTTAAATTCTCCCAAATCCAACCTCAAGGATTTAAATGTTTCTACACATACCTGAAAAAGCACATTTCTAGCAGTATCAAAACATAAATATGATGAAATTACTTTTTTTAATGACTGAATTACAAAGTAAAGCAAAATATTCAGTTAGTTTCTCAAAGTAATAACTTAATATAGCATCTCAAAGTAATGATAAACGCATCATGTTTTGACTTCAGATCAAATATAATTCATTCTAGATTCTCATCACTTTGACCTTTGACCTTTAGGGTCTTTTTCAGTCCTCATTGGCAGGAAAGAGCTTCACAACTCTGCAGCTTCTCACGCAGCAACGCAGCTGTTGTCGTGTTGCACGAACACGTTTTCATGTGTTTCTGATGAACTCGTCTTCGTCGTACCGTTTAAGCTCTTGCTCATGTTGCTGATGAAGGCCAGCAGGTCTTCTGCTCTCTGGTGTGTGTCGTTGGTTTTGTCCCGCAGGTCACCGACACGGTCGCTCATCGCTGTCGCCTGAAAACAACACAACACAACACAACTCTCAGTTCTACACACACGCAAACAAAATAAGTATTTCATATTTGTGAAGACTTGGAACTGTTATTTTTAAAACCAGAGGAAACGACATTGTTCCTTTTTTATGTTCTAGTGAACAAAAAATAAAGTTTCTTGACAGATATAATAATGAAAATGTTCTTATGTAATTGTAAAGTAGCTAAAATAAAATAAATATCCCCATGATGGTCTTATTATGACTATATCACAATATATGAAGTGATATTCAAAACACAGTAAAAACATTGCATTGTGTTGTATTTTAGACGCTCTAACAACAACTGGAGGCATAAAGGTCCCGTGGTGTTTGCTATAATGCTACAGAGTGTGTCTGTGTGTGTCTGTGTGTGTGTCGTCACACACACCTTGCCCTGCAGTTCATCGATGTCGTCGTTGATGTTCAGGATCTCGGCATCGAGCACGTCGGCTCGAGTCCGGCTGTCATCCAGCGTGCTGTTGTAGTTCTCTATGGCGCGCTGCAGTCATGGAGACAAGCATCAGCACGGCACGGGTTAAACCACATCGTGTGCGTGTGTGTGTGTGTGTGTGTGTGTGTGTGTGTGTGTGTGTGTGTGTGTGTGTGTGTGTGTGTGTGTGTGTGTGTGTGTGTGTGTGTGTGTGTGTGTGCCCTCACAGTGATGTTCTCCAGTGACGTGTTGAGGCTGTGCAGCTGAGCCCAGGCCATGGAGCTGGCGTTCAGGCTGCTCAGCTGACCGGCGACCGAGTGGAAGTCCTCGTTCATTTTGTCGAGATCCTCCAACAAGACGATGACGCAGCTGTCACACGCTGCAAGGACACACACACACACACACACACACACGTTTACACTTCATTTTACTCAAGGTTTACAATAACACTTTCTAAGAAAGTTTTTTTTCTGGTATTTTTTCCTCTACTATGAATATTTTAGAAGTATCAGGTGTATAAATTCAACACAACGTGCATCACTCCTGTGTGTGTCCTTCTCTTACGTTCACAGTGCATGCTCTCTTGCTGCTCTACAGGTACGTTGTATTTTTGCTTGCAGGCGTCGCATTGTTTCCCCGTCATCCCGTCAGGGCAGCGGCACTCCCCTGTGCGAGGGTCGCAGCGGCCTCCTTTACAGCTGCACTCTGGAGAGAGATGTATGCTAATGATGCTAATGATGCTAATGATGCTAATGCCACCAGTTCCAGTTCTACTGCTGCTTTTACAGCTTTAATACTACAAAGGTAGATTTGTGTCTTTATTACGCGAGCAAATTTCTTGTTTGTACGTAAATTATCTGACTGCAAAACCCAAAAATTTGCTCTCAAAAAAACAAACTGCGCTCTCAAAATAAATCCCAGAGAGTCCACCAATAGAAACTCATCCAGCAGCGCAGGCCCCGCCCACTACGCCACAACTCACCTCTAACTTTGGGATTGAGAGCAAAGGTCTTTATTTGAGAGCGCGGTTGTTGATTTTTAGAGCAAATTTTTATTTTTAGAGTGTTTTTTTTTTCAAATGTTTTTTTCGAAATTTAAAAAAAAATAAAAAATTTGAAACATTTTTTTTCGAAGATTTTTTTTTGAGCGTTTTTTTTTTTCAAAGGTTTTTTTTTCAAACTTTTTTTTTTTCGAGCGTTTTTTTTTCAAACTTTTTTTTCAGCGTTTTTTTTTTCAAAATTTTTTTTTTTCAAATTTTTTTTCTCAAAATTTCTTTTTTCCAGCGATTTTTTTTTATCAAACATTTTTTTCCCGAATGGTTTTTTCAAGCGTTTTTTTTTTAAGCGTTTTTATTTTCAAAGGTTTTTTTTTTTTAGCGTTTTTTTTCTCAAGCGTTTTTTTTTTCAAAAGTTTTTTTCCCGAATGTTTCTTTTTTCAAGCGTTTTTTTTTTTCAAGCGTTTTTTTTCAACCGTTTTTTCTTTCCGAGTGTTTTTTTTCCGAGCTTTTTTTTTTCAAGCGTTTTTTTCCTTCGAGCAAAGATTTTTTTATTTGAGAGCAAAGATTTGGGATTTGCAGTCAGATAATTTACTTACAAACAAGAAATGTTAGATGCATGAACTCACTCTTGCATCCGTCGGGTCCGTAGTCCCAGAATCCCGGAGCGCACTGTTTGCAGCTCGGCCCGTTGACTCCGGGCCGGCAGCTGCAGCGGCCGCTCTGAGGGTCGCATGGCTGCACGAGGGCGGCGGAGGCGGCGCAGTCGCAGCGCCGGCAGCCGGAGCACGAGTCAAAGCCAAAGGATCCGTTCTGCGAGAAAACAACAAGTTACTCTGTTACAGCTCAAGTCTTTCACAACAGAAAGATTCATCACTGAGATAAAAGATGCGATATTGCAAAATGTCCTCATCAGACTTCTGTTTCAACAAGAAGCGTCCAATGTTTTTTTTTAAATGCGATTTGTAAATAAATGGGTTGCAAATTATATTTTTGGATCCAGAATCCACATGTAAAGACTAGACAATGTACAGAATAAACACCAGAGCAGCGCTCACCTCGCAGCTGTCGCAGCGCGGCCCGGTGACGCCGGCTTTACAGCGACAGCGTCCAGTCTGGAGGTCACATGACTCGGTGCCGCACGGAGAGCAGTTACACTCTGCAGGAAACAGAACGCACAAAAGTTACACATCTTCTGAGACGATCAGCTTCTTTACATTTAGGTATCTTTCATTTTACTTTAGTTATTTCCTTTCATATATTTATGCATATAGCATTTAATTGTACTGAATTTTGTCAGATTAGCGCCCAACACTTTACAGACAACAAATGGAATAAACTAAACACACAAAATAGAATAAAATAAAAGAAACAGTGATGACAGATATATACAAAATAATAAAAAAAATGTTTCCCCTGAAACCAGTAAAAACCAGTAAAAACCAGTAAAACCAGTAAAGTCGTCTCGTCTCCAGGTCAAAACTCACTGGTGCAGTTTTTGGCGGCGACAGCGTCGCCGTAGTAACCGGGGGCGCAGACGTCGCAGTGCGGGCCGGCGGTGTCGTGCATGCAGCCGAGGCATGCGCCCGTCAGCGGGTGGCAGTCGGTGAACAGCATGTTGGGGTCCGTGTTGTCGTGGCAACGGCACCGCTGGCACCTGCTGCCCAGCACCATGGGGTTGCCGTAGTAACCGGGGGCGCACCTGTGTCCAGGAGACATTTTTAATCCATCCATCCATCATCCATCCATCATCCATCATCCATCCATCCATCATCCATCCATTCATCCATCATTCATCCATCCATCACCCATCCATTCATCCATCATTCATTCATCTATCCACTCATCCATCCACCCATCCATCATTCATCCATCCATCATCCATCCACCCATCCATCCATCCATCCATCATCCATCCATCCATCATCCATCCATCCATTCATCCATCATCCATTCATCTATCCATCATCCATCCATCATCCATCCATTCATCCATCCATCATCCATTCATCTATCCATCATCCATCCATCCATCCATCATCCATTCATCCATCCATTTATCATTTATCCATCATCCATTCATCTTCCATCATCCGTCCATCCATTCATCCATCCATCCATCCATCATCCATTCATCCATCCATCCACCATTCATCCATCATCTATCCATCATCTATCCATCCATCCCTCATCCATCCATCCATCCATCATCATCCATCCATCCATCATCCATCCATCATCTATCCATCCATCCCTCATCCATCCATCCATCATCCATCCATCATCTATCCATCCATCCCTCATCCCTCATCCATCCATCCATCATCCATCCATCATCTATCCATCCATCCCTCATCCCTCATCCATCCATCCATCCGTCCATCCATCCTTCCATCCATCATCCCTCATCCCTCCATCCCTCATTCCTCCATCCCTCATCCCTCCATCCTTCCATCCATCATCCCTCATCCATCCATCCATCCGTCCATCCATCCTTCCATCCATCATCCCTCCATCCCTCATCCATCCATCATCTATCCATCCATCCATCCCTCCATCCCTCATCCCTCCATCCCTCATTCCTCCATCCCTCATCCCTCCATCCCTCATCCCTCCATCCCTCATCCCTCCACCGTGCCCTGAGGAGCTTCACCTCTCGCAGTGCGGTCCAGCGTAACCCGGCATACACAAACACTGCATCCTGTCGCTTTTCTGCACGCAGCCTTCTGCAAAGCTGCAGAGATGAAGAAGTGATTATGATGCGTTCATAACGAGCATAACGAGCATAACGAGCATAACGAGCATAACGAGCATAATGAGCAGAGGACCCAGTGAAGACAGTGAAGCGTTCTTCTCTCACTTGTTGGACGGGACCCTGAGTGGGCAGGGACAGCTGGAGCACGCCACCGCCTGTCCGTCAAGGCTGTTGTTGCCCAGGAAACCGCCCGGGCAGCTGTCACAGTGGTCGCCAGCTGTGTTGTGCTGGCAGTTCTGATGGAGAGAGAGAGGAAGAGGAAGGATGGAGAGGAAGGACGGACAGTTAATTCCCGATAATTCTCGTTTATTCCCGTTTATTCCCGCGGAAAGTTTCCAACTTTGAATATTCCTGGAATTTTGCAACCCTCGTCACAACTGATCGGTCATTTAAAATCCTCACCACACAGATCCCAGAGCCGTCCAGACATCGGTCCGAGTGTCCGTTGCAGTTGCAGGGAACACATTTCCCGAGAAACAGACCAATCGTGTCCCTGAAGTGACCCGGAGCGCATTTCTGGAGAGAAGAGGAAGATGTTCGTAAAGATTATTCACAGGAAACAACTCCGATCACGACGCGACCGTGTTTTTGTCTTATCAATATTAATCCTTTTTTTTCTCATTTGTATCACCTGACCCTAACCCTCTTATGTTAAATGATCTGTACACCTCCAGAGGGAGAAATGTGAAAAACACTCACACTGTGAGTAGGAATGTATAAGTTGTTGAAACTGAAATAATAACTCGGGTAAAAAGGGTAGAAAAGAGTAAAAACCCGTCATTTTTAACACCATAATATCACTAAAATGACTTGTTTAGTTCAGAAGGTCACCAACACCCCAAAATGTTAATTTACAATATTATTCGGTGAAGGTCAGTAACACTGGACCCAGAGGAAGCCGGACATGTCTACATTAATTGTTGTTATTAATTGATTTGTTTAATGGGAATGTGTCTGTAGAGTTTATGTTGATTAAACTTTGTATAGTTGTGTTGATAATAAAAAGCATTTCTCATTTGTGTACACACAAAGTGTCGACATCCGAATAATTTGAAGACTTTTCTCAAAGTCACGCTGAGAAGAGCTTTCATGGAAATATGAGGTCATTGTGACGATGCAATGATGCAACGTGATGCGACATGATGCAACGTGATGCGACATGATGCGACATGATGCGACGTGATGCGGCATGATGCAACGTGATGCGACGTGATGCGACGTGATGCGACGTGATGCAACGTGATGCGACATGATGCGACGTGATGCGACGTGATGCGACGTGATGCGACGTTTACACATCATTTCACTGTCATGCATGAAATGTAGAATTTCCCACTTTCAGTGTAAATCAAAATGAATGTTTTCTCTCTTTTTCAGGCGCTTTCGGGGCGCAGGGTCTCGGTTCCTCACCTGGCAGGAGTCCCCCAGGTAGTTGGCGGGACACATGCAGATCTCCACGTTGTTGGCGTGCCGGCCGGCCGGCAGGCTCTCGGCGACCTCCAGCACGGCGCCGCGCAGCGACACCGAGTGGGCGGACTGCGAGTGCAGCGCTCGGATCTGCAGCGAATCCAGACCCACCAGAACCATCATGAGCTCCTCCCGGGACACCGAGTTACCGGTCTGAGCGTGACGGAAACTTCCCTGTGAGGAGAGGAAGGAAGGAGGCGAGGAAGCGAACAAAGGGGATGGAAAGTTTTTAAAAAAAGTGTTTGAAGGGCGAGAATAAAATGGCGTCATGTTGCAGTCACTCTGGGTTTTACATGTTATTTAAAACTGAACGACGTTGAATTATTACGGCACATCAACAGCTCTAGATTATTAGATTAAATAAGCCAGTGACTTTACCTCGACCATGTGAACGATCCCCAGGTGAGGCTCCTCAGGTGAGGAGTACTCTCTCTCCATGAACACCAGCGTCATCTGGTTTCCCTGAAGGAGCCGACGCATCGTGTGAAAAAGGTGTTTGTCGTCGTTAAACAGAGAATGTGTGTGTGTGTTTGGTTTTATATCAGGAAGTCTGTGTGTGTTTGTGTGTGTGTGTGTGTTGCACCTTGAGAATGATGTCGGGCCTGGAGGCTTCTGCAGGCAGAGACAACACGTCGCCTCTCATAGTCTGAGTGTGCAGGCGATACCTCAGGTAGCCTCCGTAGGATGACACCTGGGGAACCAGGAAGTAGTTTCAGGAGGTATGAACACAAAAAACAAACGTTAAAAACGACAAAAGGAGAAATACAGACAGACTGCATCTTAATCCAAACAACAATGGATGACGTTCAGACTGCTCAGCCAATCAGAAACCAGATCCAGCGCCTTCGTTTCCATGCAGCTTTGTGAAGGTTCATGCAACGCGACTCGGTTTGGGGTTGAAACCAAAGCAGACCGGCGCTGCTTGAATCCCACATGACAGCTGCTGACTCAAGCGTCGAGACGAAACCGCTCATCTGCATCCAAACGCCTCGTGATGGGGGATCCCTGTGTGTGTGTGTGTGTGTGTGTGTGTGTGTGTGTGTGTGTGTGTGTGTGTGTGTGTGTGTGTGTGTTGTGACTAAGCCCCATCTTGTTTTCATCATCATATTGGCATATTGGATATTTGGAGAGCTTTTTCTTTTTTTTCAAGCGTTTTTTTTTTCGAGTGTTTTTTTTCTGAGCTAATTTTTTTTTTCCCAGAACGTTTTTTTTAAGAGCGTTTTTTTTTGACTGGGAAAAGACAACACAACCTAATTCATAATCTCTCTTTCTACATGCTACTTCCACATGTTTTAAGAGCATTTCTTGACAGCTAAAGTTGTTCCAACGTGACGTTCTAACAAACACAGACTGCTGCTCATGCCGAGCTTGTTCTGACTGAAGCTGTTGATGAAGTCAACAGGCTCGACTGCGTCTCCATCCAGTGAGCTCTGCTCCTCAGGTGAACCTGAATGATTTCATCCATCATTGTGCAGAATCCTCCCGTCATGAGCATTAATACCTGAACAGAAACAGCCCAATCTTCTGCATGACGGTGTTGTTTGCTTTTGAAGGTCCGATGATCCGTCGGTGTTACATTGAGACCGTTTCATAACCATAACTCTGCAGAGTGTCTGTCCTCTTTCCCCTCTTACCTTGCCCCCCAGGTAAGTCTTGGGAGCGTGCCAATGGAGGTCCTGGTAGACGTCGGGCACGTCGCTGAGGTCGGCCTCAACAAGGTCCTGACCCGGATACACCGCCACCGGCACTTCCTGTCTGTCCGCGCCGAGCAACACCCAGCCCTCCATGTCCATCATCTACAGGACAGGAAGGGGAGGGGGGGAGTGACATCATCACATCAACACACAAGTTCACAACATGTTGAGAGACGTGTGCTTCTGAAAGAGGTGAAGACATTTTAATGAGATTAAAACCAGGAAGATTGATTCAACTTGTTGGGAACGTTGATGACGCTCAGCTGTGATTCAAGAGAAGTTCAACAGCGACACAAGTGAGAATGATATGAAAATAATCATAGAGTATCTTGATGAAACACCAAACTGTGAATGCACAGGTTCACCTCCACCGGTTAGAGTTTTAAATCAAGCCTTTTGCTCTGTTGGCTGCAGAACTCACACAGTTGGATTTTACGACTGTGGAAGTCGGGTCAGGGTTAAAGGTTAAATGAAGGTCACAAATACCTCGGTGCGTCTCTTGTCGGAGCTTCGGCAGCGGTCGGTGGCGCCGAAGCAGAAGCAGCTGGTGCAGCCCTTCGGGTTGGTCGGGTCCAAGTGGAACGTACCGACTCTGCACTGGTCGCATCGAGAACCCTGAACGTTCTCCTGCAGGCGGAGGACGCACGGCGGGTCAGAACACACCGTGGAGTGCAGGAGTGTGTGTGTGTGTGTGTGTGTGTGTGTGTGTGTGTTGCCCCACCTTGCACAGACACTGTCCTGTGAAGAAGTCACACACTTCCTCCTCGGCGCCGGCCTCGTTGCAGTCACATGGTTTGCAGTTGGGGTATCCATAGAAGCCGGGCGCACAGCGGTCACACTGGCGGCCGACGACGTTGTCCTTACACCTGCAGAGAATAATGACATGTTTATGTATTCATGTGTGAGAATCAATGAGCCCAGGTTTATGGATCAGAGGTGAATCTCTATTGTTCATTGTTCTGTTTTAAGCTGCAGACTTTGACCTGTTTGCATTTCAATCTCACAGCAGATGAAAGATTTATTGCTCCTGATTATTTAATCACGAATAACTAATTAAATATAAACATTTTGACAACCACACAAAGCCACACACTGCCAGGCGCCTGCAGGGTACGTGCACATGTGTGTGTGTGTGTGTGTGTGTGTGTGTGTGTGTGTGTGTAGGTGATGAAGTGTAGGTGTGATGAATTGTTTTTGTTTTACAAGTTTTACATCCCTGACTTGTCCGGACAAAGCTGACACAGTTGTGTGTGTGTGTGCGTGTGTGTGTGTGTGTGTGTGTGTGTGTGTGTTTGTTTGTGTGTGTAAGATTTAAGATATCTTTAATTCTTTAATGCTCACAACAAGGCCAAACATCTTCTGTACGTGTACGTGCACATTTCCAGCTGCAGGCGTCACATCAGGAGAGAACAACTCTCTCTGCAGCAAACTCACAACACGACTCCGCCATCTTGGAATAAGTTCTTTAACTTTCAGCGGTCAAAGTGTCCCAGTTTCTCCAGCAGGTTAATATTCACAGTTTACAGGATATGTTGTGTTAAAGCATTGGAGGCAAAGTGAGCGGCGTGTTCGTCCAATCAGCTGCATGAAGAGTTCATGTTGAGCAGCTACTGATCCTGGTTGAAACCCAGAGAGTCTGGTGTGCTGAATGTCAGCTGCCTTCAAGAATACTGCTGCTGTGAACGGAGACGTCGCTGACTGACGCGTGACACATGGCGTCCATCATCACGCCGTGAAGCTTTAAGGAGGGATAACGGCGGCAGGAAGACAGATAGAGACGAGGACAGACAGCTGCTGTGCTGAGTTTAAAAGTTTAAAAAAAGCTGCAGCTCCTCAGACGAGAGGCAGTCCTGAACAGACAAGAGTTGGCAAGCGCAGCTGGACGAAGACACGGCAATCAACTCAGAGAGAGCGCCGCAGCCAAGATCCTGTCAGGAGACCAAACGGGCAAGAAATAACGGCCTTTTTAGGTATTTCCAAACATTCGAGAGTTGAACTTGCTGAACTCCAGCGTGGAGAGAAGACGATGGACGATGAAGGCTTCCGAGGAAACTTAAAACTGAAGAGGAAATGAGTCGGAACCGAATGTGTTTTAATTAAATTTTTAGAGAAGAAACATTTGTCCGCCTCTGATTTCGTCCCCAGAGCAACGGCAGGACGTCGGTCATGGTTCCCTCTCGTCTGCTCGTACCTGCACTGTCCGCTGGAGGTGTCACAGTTCACGTCGGGGGAGACGATGCCCGGCCGAGAGCAGTTGCAGACCTCGCAGCCGACCAGCGGGTGGCAGCCGAACGTCTGCGGCTCGCACTGAGTGCATTCTGGGAGCAGAGTCCTCGGAGGGCAGATGCAGTCGCCGGTCACCGGCTCACACAACCTCGTACCGCAGTTACAAGCTGGAGGAAGAGGAGAGGATGCAGTGAGACGGGCGGCTCTCAAACTGTGGGGCGCCACCCTCTAGTGGGGCGCGGAGGTATTACAGGTGTTTTTTTTTTTTTAAGAATCCTTTCATAATCCCACAGTGGTGGGATTATTCTCTGCATGTCATCATCCTCAGTAATGAAGCAGCTTTGTGCTGCTGTGAAGCTCTGGGGCTTCAGTGCCTTGCTCAAGGACACTTCAACATGAAACTATGGGGAGAAAACAGGGATCCAACCGGCTTCCTTGCTCATCTTTTTTTGTCATATTTTCTTTTTATACTTTTATTTTGTCATAATTTTTGGCAAACTATTATTTACATTTTTTTGTCATACTTTTTTTGGTCACTTTCTTTTTCATGTTTTGTCATATTTTTTATTTTTTTGTCACACTTTTTTCTTAAATTTTGTCATACTTTTTTTTGTCATACTTTTCTTTCTTCTTTTTTTATTTTTATTTTTTGACATAATTATGACTTTTTTGTAGCGGAAATGGGCTTCCATAGGATGCAGATTCTTGTTGTTTTTTTGTTGTAAGAATCCTTTCATAATCCCACAGTGGGGATTATTCTCTGCATGTCATCATCCTCAGTAATGAAGCAGCTTTGTGCTGCTGTGAAGCTCTGGGGCTTCAGTGCCTTGCTCAAGGACACTTCAACATGAAACTATGGGGAGAAAACAGGGATCCAACCGGCTTCCTTGCTCATCTTTTTTGGCCAAATATGAGTTATTTTTTTGCACATATATAACTTTATTTGCATTGTTTTAACAAAGTGATTGCACATGTTATTAGTTCTTGTCAGATGCAGCAATCTGGTTCACTTGAAAGGGATTTACATTTTCTTTAATCTATTCATTAAAAAGCACGGATGGAGGAGTCTCAACAAGTTGGACCATTTTGTTCCATGTTGTTGGGGCGGTGGAACATTTTGCTTCCTCAAAGTGGAGACAGAAACAGTTTGAGAACCAGTGAGGAATTAATCCATTGGAAGAAAAATAGCTTTGCTTGCTTAAACATTTCAGAGACACAGAAACAAATGGAAATCATGTTGTTAAGTGACACAGTGACACTCTGCATTGGACAATGTGGAAGCAGCGGATTTGATTTGTTGGACTTTGTGAGGAAAACACGTATAATTTAAACGTGTGATCAGCGGACGAGGGCTGATCATTCGCTCGGTCGCTCACGTCTGCAGGAGGGGAACCCCCAGTAGCCCGTCGCGCACATGGAGCAGTCCCGGCCGATCACGTCGGGCCGGCAGCGGCACTGGCCGCCGAACTGCTCGCAGGTGTCGCTCTCGGCGCCGACCTCGTGGCAGCCGCAGGGCAGCGCGCCGTTGTTGAAGAAGGCCGACAGAGACACGGCCGAGCCGAGGCAGAACTGAGAGGCGGTGGAAGGACTGAGAGGAGAGAGGAGGCGTCTTTAGAAACACTTTCACATCTTTGACACTACGTATAAGACTCGTAGTACTTTAGTACTGTTGCACAATCACAAGAAGGACTCATTCTAAATCCCTCATGTGCTTATTCAGCTCAACATGCATCTGAATTCACTGGTGAAGGAGCTTTTTTTCTCCCTTTTCTGTAGGAAATGCATTATGAAAACATCCGTCACCGTCAGGTACTGACTTGATGTAAAAGCTGTTTTGTCCACAGTTGCTGATGAAGTCGTAGGATTTGTCCAGCGGCTCCTCGTTCAGGTAGCTGGAGCTGTAGCTCGCCTCAGGAACCACCAACACGGAGTCCTGCAAGGAGAAAGAAGAGCGTGAGGACGCTTCATCTGGAGACTACGAGACGTAGAATACAATCAAATAAGATGTGATCTCATATAATTCAATATTACAACAAAGTGCATATAAAATTACAGAAATGATGACGCTAAAACATGCACGATTGGAATTCGTAATGACAATAAAGTTCAAATTAAACACTATAGAGACACAAAAGGAGTATTGTGAAGTGTCGGCCATCTTGTAAAAGTGAGTTTTAAGGCAGAAACAAAGGGACTGAAAGATGTTGAGGAACCTTAAAGACTCACAATCTTGTATTTTACACCTTTGACTCTGGCTTTAAAAATACCGAAAGTACGTCAAGATGCGTTGTGTTTATGTGGAATAATTACAAGATTTTAACACCGTTAAAGAATTTAGAAACACCAAGAATAGCAAAACAAGAGAAGTAACAGCAGGAGCGCTCACCAGCCACAGCGTCTTGCCAGCAGGGATCTGCACCGTGAGGAAGAGCTCGTGGTCGGTCACGTCCAGGATGATCTGGTTCTCCGCCACCAGGACGTTGCGGCAGCCGTACGCGTGGGGGCAGAAGGAGGCGTTGGCGTGGCCTGAAGGACGCACACGACAGCTGTTGGATGCATTTCACCTGCACGGTCTGCGCGGCGTCAGTGCTGGACGCGCTCTCACCTTGCCAGATCCGTCCTCCATTGATGTACACCTGCACGGGGTAGCTGGGGTGGAGGGGCTGGTGGTAGTGGAGGATGAAGACGTAGCGTCCCAGCGCGTGGACACGGGTGGAGTACACTGCTGCATTCTGGGTAAGGGGATGTCAGAGAAAGAGATACAAAAGAGAAAATGATTTTTTGATTATTTTTTGCCCTCAAACTTTCTCATTTTCACTCCAACAGGAACTTTCTGGAGATTCACAGTTGATAAACTGGATATATATATATATATATATATATATATATATATATATATATATATATATATATATATATATATATATATATATATATGACCACATGCATGAAGACCACAAGGATCTGTTTCCTTATGCCCATAAAGCTTTGCATGTCGGGTCTTTTCCCACTGTTGGTTTGAATTTCATTTTATATATATATATATATATATATATATATATATATATATATATATATATATATATATATATATATATATATATATATATATATATACACCATGCTAAATGGTTTAATCTTTAAGAAAGTATCATAATTTACTCTTTTCCTATAAAATTGTCGTCTATAGAGAAACGTTGGACTTTTTAAAATGTAAAGAACAATTCTGTTTGCAGAAAAGTGGAAACTTAAAGAGATAATAACAGTGACATCAAAATATCTCAAAAATAACTACTTTCCACCGACGCTATGAACCAAACGACGGCAGTAAAACCACATGAATCGTCTCAGATCTTCCTCCAACGCGTCGGGTCCGTACCTGCTGTGAGTCCAGCCGGACGTGGTCGCCGTTGTCCGCGGCGTGGGGAGGTCTGTCCGCCGCCGTCCAGGCCGGCGCGTCGCTCTGGTGGGCGGGAGGAAGAGGAGGAAGAGGAGGAGGAGTTGCAGGCGAGGCCGGGACGGGCTCCTGCATGGAGGAGCTCTGGCCCTCCTTCAGGACCAGCGAGTCCGACGGCGTCTGGAAGCGCGAGGGCACGCAGGACGCACTGCAGGACCAGAGGCCGTTAGGTCTGCTCAGCTCGATGGAGGACGTGCAGTGACTGTGTGGCGTTACCTGTCAGGTGAGAACTGTCCGTGAGCGCTGATGCAGTGGACTTTGGGTCTGACGTACTCCATGCTGAAGCGGTCTCGGGGCACCAGGTAGACTTTGTGCTGCAGACGGTGAAGAAACACACAGACTCTCAATGCAAACATGCACAAGGTGGGAAAGTTAATACATGTTTGATGAAGGAATTTATCAAAACAATACTTTTTTATTTAGAACATGCAAAACATGCAGTTTTAAGGAAAGTATTAAAATGAGCACATGTATACAGTTATTATGTCTTATTGTGATAATAGTATTTTATCATTGAGATAAAAAAAAAAGGTAGAGAGAACAACTCTTTTGCAAAAATACATATTTTAGTAGTAATTTCCTTTTCCCTGAACAAAAGCTTTAGAGGATAGAAAAACAAATCTAATGATCTATTTCCTCTGATCTAAATAGTTTTTTCTTCTATGTTTAAGACTTAACAGGTACAAGGTTCAGCCAGTTTCTTAGAAAAATATCAAGGAAACAGTTACTCATGAAAATGTTTTGGCAGTTATTATTATAAATTTTCTAATATCAGGACCAAAAACATTCATGTTCTCTTCCAGATGAGGTTTTACACAACTTGCTGACAGAGTACATGTATGTACTGTGTGTTTTAAGTACTTTTAGTACTGAAACATGGGGTTGTGATCCTCATGAGTATTAAAACTACAAACCTTCAGAACAACACAGAACAATGAGCCGGCAAAATACTTTAAACAATAGAAAACATTTCAATCAGACTCAATAATTGGATAACTTGTTGTCTTCAGTCCTTTATGTTCTGATATAAATAAAAACAACATTTCTATATTTGATTTATATAATAAACATTCTAAACATTAGCTTCTTGAAAATCTATTTTATGCTCTAAAACCGTCTCAGGCCGGAGAAATCTTCCATGTTTTCAACACAACTCCTGCACAATCAACACAACTCCTGCACGCTCAACACAACTCCTGCACGCTCCTCTCATAACCGCGGGTCTCCGGCTCGATGCCGGGCACTGAACATGTGACGTTCTGCTCTCACCAGGAAGAAGCTGGCGCGGTCGGAGATGAGCTGGATCTCAGCATCAGAGGGGAAAGAAAAGAAGGCGGCTCTGTTTTGTCCGTCAATGGCCACGACTCGACACAGGAAGCTACTCAGAACACACACACACACACACACACACACACACACACACACACACACACACACACACACACACACACGGTGATTAAGAGCTGTTGATTGACCGGGTGGAGAACAGACGCTCACAGTAAACTGTGAGCCAGCTGAGTCCACACATTGTGTTAAGGACACACACACTGTCCTCTGCAGGCAGAATAAACAACACAAGCTTGAGGCTGCGCTCAAAGGGAGCTGTGAAAAGTGTCGAGAGGAACTCAACGACGGCTCTCTGACGAGCAGCTTTACCCATCAGCCATTGCAATGAGTGTTTCCTCAAAGAGGAAGTGGTAAAACTGGCTTCATTTCATTGACTAATCTTTAAAAACAGGACGGTAACGACATCTTTCCGTTCCGTCGTCTGCAGATTTCTGCACTAATTCAAGAGCCCTCCTGGATCAAAGCTCAGTGTGAGGGAGGATCTCCTGCGTACCTGTACTTGCAGTGCTGCAGCGTCACGTGGTGCTCGTGTGTTCGCTCTCCCGGCATGTTCACGGCGACGGACAGCGTCTGCGGCAGCTCCTCTTCGCTGGAATATTCCACCACCAGAACGTAATCGCCCGCAGACGGCAGACGCCCTCGCAGCTGGACGCTGATCTGCAGCGGGAATAACCATCAGGATTATTAGAGCCCTTTGTGTGTCGATAAAGCAGAGGTTCTCAAACTGTGGGGCGCGACCCTCTAGTGGGGAACGGAGGTATTACAGGTGGGGCGCAGGGGGGATGCAGATTCTTAGAGACTCCTTTCATAATCCCACAGTGGGGATTATTCTCTGCATGTCATCATCCTCAGTAATGAAGCAGCTTTGTGCTGCTGTGAAGCTCTGGGGCTTCAGTGCCTTGCTCAAGGACACTTCAACATGAAACTATGGGGAGAAAACAGGGATCCAACCGGCTTCCTTGCTCATCTTTTTTTTTTGCCTAAAATGAGTTATTTTTTTGCACATGTATAACTTTATTTGCATTGTTTTAACAAAGTGATTGCTCATGTTATTAGTTCTTGTCAGATGGAGCAATCTGGTTCACTTGAAAGGGATTTACATTTTCTTTAATCTATTCATTAAAAAAGCACGGATGGAGGAGTCTCAACAAGTTGCACCATTTTGTTCCATGTTGTTGGGGCGGTGGAACATTTTGCTTCCTCAAAGTGGAGACAGAAACAGTTTGAGAACCTCTGAGCTATACAACACAAACTGCACAAACACTGCCCGTCTCTTACGTCGTAGCCGCTGCAGACGGCCATGTCGGGGTGCCGCGGGGTTACCCTCTCCGTCGGGCAGGGGCGCGGCAGGTGGTTGTCGTTGCGACAGCTGGCGTCGTTGCCGGAGATTGAGGGGAAGGTGTCCAGAGATAAATATCTGTACTGCAGACAGCTACGAGGACAAAGAGACGCAACAGACAATGAGTTGATGTTCGCTCCATCTGTAAGTGTCAAAACTCTGGATTATTTCTATGAATCCTCTGTGCTCGGACAAGAAATAGTCCCACACATAACTCACCCACAGAGCTAACTGTTTCTAGTCTTTGTGCTAAGCTAAGCTAACTGCCTGCTGGCTGCAGGCTCATAGTCACTCAGCATTTCTCAGCATATTGAACTATAAAAACAGATTTAAAACCTGTTTTTATATTACATATTGAAGCACGTATACATCTTCCTGTCCTGGACTACAGAAGCTATCACTTAGCTATATTCAGTCATAAACTGATGTGCATATTTACTTCTGGCTGCCGTCGGGCACGGCGCTGTAGGAGCAGGGCTCAGTGACTCTGAACTGCAGGATGGGAGCTTCATAGTAGGCGCTGGGCAGAAGCACCAGGTAGTCCTGAAGGGAAGAGAGCATGAAGACACAGATACTCCATGATGTGTGTGTGTGTGTGTGTGTGTGTGTGTGTGTGTGTGTGTCTCACCAGCAGGATTCCTTCGGCCTCGATAACAACCGTCCAGGTTCCCGGGTTCAGGACAAACGGCTCCACGAAGGTGTTCTGAGGGACGTTGACAAACGTGGGCTCCACACTGGGAGCAAAGACGATCTGTTTGGACTGCTCTGAACCTGGAACACACACACACACACACACACACACACACACACACACACACACACACACACACACACACACACAGTCAGATTGTACAAGTGAAATGCAATCAAAAGAGAGAATATAGTTGAATACTGTAAATGTATTTGAGGAAGAGACATTCCAGAGAAAATTGGACAACATGACAATAAAACCAAGTTTCAGAGACGGAAAATACATTTAAATGTAAAAAAAAACTATAACATTGCAATTATATATATTTATTAGGGGTGGGGAAAAAAATCGATACAGCACAGTATCGCGATATTTTACGTGATATTGTATCGATACGCGGAAGCTGAGTATCAATCTTTTATTTAATCAATTCAAAAACTTTTTGGTCCTAGAATAATAAAATCAATTTATTTTTTGCTGACAAAGTTTTCCTTTGGGGCCAATTTGCGGTTGAAAAAAAAAAGGTGATATATCGCAATACTCAATGTATCGCAGTATCGTGATAATATCGTATCGTGGGATTTCTGGTGATTTCCACTCCTAATATTATAAAATGCAACTATAGTAAAAGTAGGAGACAAAAACTATGAATTGTGTTTGTTAATACAACAGGTCACTCACACATACATACTTCTCATCTACTGTGATTTTATACAAATATATATATATATTTATAGACTCTGGTACCTCGTGTGCTTGGGGTTCACCTACCTTTGCGGTTGACCTGATAGGCGGTTATTTTACCGTTGGACGTGGCGCTCTCAGAGTTTACATATCTGAGGATGAAGCGAGTCAGATAGACGTCTGCCTCGCTCACATAAACCTGAAGCTTCACTGCCGTCTACAGGGATGAAGTGTGACAAGAGGAAGCGTGGAGACGGAAAGATGTGAACACTTAAGTCTCAAACCCTCTGAACCCTGCACTGATCTGTGGCCCGAAGGTGAGAAAAGATAAAGGAGTCTAAAAAAAAAACCCACCAAGCACCAGACACACATCCCTCCATCATCCTGACAGAGCGAGAACATCAGACGACAGGAAGGAGGACACAGCAGATTAAGATGGGATTAAGTTATGTTCCACTCAAAGTCCAAGTCAGAAAAACCTCCGGACTATTTCTTTTCATGATGTCAAAGACATTCAGCAGACGTTTCTGGCTGCTATAAGCGTAGAAAAAACCTTCAAAGCAGCATGTTCATCATTTTCCATGATGATGACTCCGAGTAGGAATTCTGACTTGGAATCGGAACAGATGACATATCTTTGACACGCAGCTGTAATCCAGAGGAAAGCGAACAGATAAGTGATGACGAGGTGCAGCTTTCACTGTCAGGAGGAGGAAGAGGAGGAGGAGGAGGAGAAGAAGACGAAGATGCTCTGTCTTCGTTCTCACTCACAGTTACCACAGTAGTAGTTCCAGACGTCGTCTATGACCGACACTCGGCCCCGGACGTCCGAACCCTTCCTGTTGGCGTAGCGCAGCACCACGTGGAAGAGGTCTGGAGAGCTGACCGACACCGACACCAACACCTTGGACTGCCGAGGGACCCGCGAGCAAGGCAGCAGGCAAAGAGGGGGGGGGGGGTGAAAAGAAGGAAGAGGTGTAGGGAAACATAGGAGGGAAGAGGAAGAGGGGGAAAGATGGAAGAAGAGCAAGGGAGGAAGAGGAGGAAGCAGGAGAGGTGAAGCAAAAGGAGATGAAGAGAGGAGGAAAAGGAAAGGAAAGATGGAAAGAAGGGAAGAGGAAGGGGATGAGTTGAGTTGAGGGCAGGAATGAATGGATGAAAGAGGAGAGGGAAGGATTAAGTGGAGGTATGTAGGATGGAAGAGGAAAAATAAAGAGATAAGAAGAGGAAATGAAGGAGGGAGAGATGAATATAGGAAACACCAACAGAAATGTAAACCGAGCCCAAAGCTTTCTGACCTCCACCACCAACACATCATCACCTCCACCACCAACACATCGTCTCCTCCACCACCAACACATCATGCTTCATCGACAGAAGTGAAAGTAAAAGTTAAATTAAACTCCCGGGTGCTTTGGAGTAATAAGTGCTGAGAGGTGAATAGTTTTAAATGCTTTAAATCAGGAGCGTTCTACTTCACGTCGGCGGATCATAAAAGACGGGCCACAGTCACAAAACATGTAATGCATAATAATAATCACATCATTTTGAATAAAAGCACATATTAAATACATTTCATATATTTACTGTAGTATAAATAACGAGATGACAAGCTATACGATGATCTGGAGTATTTATATCTCATGTAGTATCAGTACTAATCAGTTCCTACCTGGACGGGGGACATCTGAGCATAACCCCTCCAGCTGAAGTTGGGGAACTCCAGCTGGTTGTAGCCGAACCGCACCGGCCGGCCGTCGAGCATCGTTCCCTCCTCGATCTCAAACTTCAGGTGATGGAGGTCTGGGAAGTAATAATCTGGACGCGGTCTGCAGACACGGTGGAGTGGGTTCAGAGGGATATATAGACATATATATATATATATGTATATATGTCTATATATAATGTTTCTACATTCGCTCTCTTGGGTTCAGAGGGTAAGAGAGCGAACGTAGAAACAAGTCTGGATCCATATTTACAGAAAGTTAGTTCTCCAGAACGTTTTCTGTTTTTGTTCTCCTCATGTCTTTATTCATGAGGTGATATTTGTTTCTTATGACCAACATTTTTCCTCCAAATAAAGTTGGCAGTATGAGGCGAGATATATTCTGCCCAGAAGAGACGGCAGTTCATTTCTTGCACCTTTTATTTGTAATGTATTTTATTGTAATTACTTTCTGCATTAACAACCAATCACCAGAGGTGGGAGTTCAATAAAGTGACTTTCTTTCTGCATGTGTATTGTTTGGTCAACCCAAACATATATATAAGAATATATCATTTTTGTGATAGGGCAACTAGAAATAGTCGTTTTTTAAGATTCACTATGAATGCATCTGACCTGGAAACACAAAGACCTTTAATCATCCTGAGCTTCATTTTAACTGCGATTAAACAAAATATCATCACAATTAAATCAATAAATGTGAAGCGTTAAATCTCCGTCAGGTCGGTGGTTAAACTCACAGGTTGCACTTCGGTCCCTCCACGTTGGGTCTGCAGCGGCATCGGCCGTTCCTCTCTCCACACGACTGACCGGCCGAGCCGCCGATGTCGCACTGGCAACCTACACACACACACACACACACACACACACACACACACACACACACACACACACACACACACACACACACACACACACATGTAAACACAAGGCTCAGAGCTTTGGTCTGAAGGGGGAACGACGTTTAAAAAGTGTGATGGAAACCCAGCGGGTGAGCGCTCACCCTGGCAGCCGAAGTAGTTGTGCTCCTGCAGGTCGTAGTATCCGTCTTTACAGGTGGAGCAGGTTCCACTGCAGGCGTTGGGCTTACAGTGGCACTGACCCGATTCCTGTCAAACAACAAGGACATCACTTATAATGATACCAGGACGCACTGATCTCACAGGTTCAGTGAAAGTACCGATCGCTTTGTCCTGTTTAATTACTCAGAACAGCTTTTCGGATCCCTACTTTGTAATTTTACAACCATTTCTTCTGTGTTATTGCATATGGCATAAATTTTCATTATTTTTAAAGGGATACACAAGAGTTTTATTAAAGGACAACGATGGAGACAAAATGATCCAAATTAAAACACCAAGTGTTCAACATAAACATGTGTAACACGTCATTATATCAACTAATTCTTGGTTTGTTTTTCACCTGCAGAACAATTCTAACCAATAAAAAACTATTTCTTAACAACCACAAAGTATTTTATCTATGTCTTGCAAATATTAATATGCTAAATTCATCATCATCTACATGGATATTCGCTCACCTGTGCACATTCTGCAACCCCACTGATGGTTCCTGCAATGTTGCATTCACAGTCTGCAGGAGAAAGAAGACTCAGACTCATTTGACGGCTTTCAGACTAGTGAAACATGGGAAGTGTGTGTGTTTGAGGTGTGTGTGTGTGTGTGTTTGCGGCGTCTCTTACTGGTGCATCCATCAGGCGTGTCAGGGGAGAGGTTCCAGTACAGAGCTTTACATTTGTCACAAGCCGGACCCTCCACATGACGACGGCACTCACATTGGCCCTGAGAAGATGATTGACAGGGAAATAAACTGATATGAGGCCATTTACACAGAATAATAATAACAGTAACGTAAAAACACAGCCTTGTATTAATAAAAGAGATATTGTACGTACAAATGAGAAGCTCTCAACATGAGTTAGAAAGCAATTATTGACACATTTTCTAATTTTTGTATGATACAAAGTCATTATTTTAAGTTTTTAAGTAATTCAATCTGGAAATGATCATTATAATGGTCAAGGGGGTAAAACTAGTCCCTTTTTATTTGGCTCATTGAGTAAAAAGGGCTCAACTCTTTCAGTTGGAACTATTTTGTGTCACAGTTGACTTAAAAGAAAATCACAACATGAAAACAAAACCATGAAACCGTGAAAACTCACCACAGGTGGCGGCACCGCATACTGAACCGAGCCGGCAGGGTGGCAGGTACCGGCTATGAAGGACAAGGAAAGAGAAAATCAAGTCAATATGAGATATGCTAATTAGTGATACCGCCCTTTTTCCCTCAATACTGTATAGTTCCTGTTGCTGCTTTCATTTCATTTGCATATAGGCGACAACATGCCAATTATGATCAATATGGAAATAGTTTGTTCTGTCAGGTAACAACACTTTGTACTGCTTTACATATCTTTAATATCATACACAAGATTGTGTGTGTGCAAGATTAAAAACAAGACTGAAGCTCAGTGAAAAGAGGAAGTTAACGATGAGAGATCATCATGCTGCTAACGCTAGTTAGCTCGTGTTCCCTCCATCGGTCAAAAGCTCCAAATGAAGTTATGAGTCGTTGCTAAAGTCCAGGAGGAGTTTAAAGTCTTTGTGGAGTCTGAAGTCCTCACATGTTTGACTTGTGCTGACTTCAGTTTAAGTGACTAAAGTTCAGACCTCAGCAACAAGCTGTCACCATGAAGCTAACGCTAGCAGAGAGCTAACCACCTGTGTAGCGTGTGAACACTCACACGTCACAATGAACAGGAGGTTTTCCTCATTCTGCCGATAGCGTGTGTTCATGCAGCATTGCGTGTGCTTCCAACACAGCAGTGTGTGTGTGTGTGTGTGTGTGTGTGTGTGTGTGTGTGTGTGTGTGATTAGCTGTAGCGTACATTAACTGCAGCCGTCATGCCTCAACTCCATTATGTTAAGCAGCCGAGGGAGTGTGTGTGTAACCTGCGTGTGCGTGTGTGCGTGTGTGTGTGTGTGTGCGTGTGTGCGTGTGTGTGTGTGTTTGTGTGTGTGTGTTGTTTTTACCTCGGCAGGTGGGGAAGCCGTAGGCGCCGTGCGCACAGCTGTCACACCTCAGCCCGACCACGCTGGGCAGACACACACACTGCCCGGTCACCTGGTCGCAGCTGGTGTAGCGCGAGCCTTCAGCCGAACACTGGCAGGCTGGAACAAACACCACCGGTCCAGTTATTCATCAGCCCCGTCTATTGATCGATATTGATCAGCCGGGAGGTCAGCGTCATGTACACGCCCCAAAAAACGTGTTCACGCTGAATCCGTGACGGTTTCACTGTTATATTCAGACTTCTCATCTCACACACAAGCTCAGCAAGTCTCCTGATGGCCATGAGGGAATCTGTGTGTCTGTGTCTGAAAGAACAGTTCCTTTGTTGTCACATCATGTCGATCTAAAGACGTCGTGGTGGGATGAAGCCGTGAAGATGACACGGTGGCATCGGTGTGTTGATAACCTTCAGCTGTTTAAGAAGGGAGCGCTTCGCTTCATTCGGCGAGCAGACTTTGAGATGCAGTAAAGTAAAATAACACGTTGTGTCTCTGCTCCTTCTTCCAAGAATAAAAGTTCCTGTTTTAATTAAGTCAAGTGACATTTCCAGACAAAGCCAAGTTAATTACTTTGCTCACGTTACTGAAACGAGTCAGGAGTAGAGTCGCAAAGGGGCGGAAAGTTTCCGGTAAATTAAATCAATTTTTTTCGTTGTTCGATGAAAGAATAAAGTTCGACTCACAAAATGTCAAAAAAGTCATTTTTAAAAGTTGTATTATAAATGTTTGCATGCATGTCTGCTTCTGCCAAGGTAAATACAGTTAAATTACCCCAACATTTCCAGTTTATTCCCGTTA
Source organism: Clinocottus analis (assembly GCF_023055335.1). NCBI lineage: Eukaryota > Metazoa > Chordata > Actinopteri > Perciformes > Cottidae > Clinocottus > Clinocottus analis. The sequence goes on from NW_027176142.1 coordinate 812,352, forward strand.
ATTCCTGTATATTCCCGTTTAAGGAAATTTTCCAAGTTTGAATATTCCCGGAATTTTGCACCCCTCGTCATGCGTGTAAAGCGTCCACATGAAGCTGGAGGACTTACCTGTGCAGCTCGGGTACGAGTAGTAACCAGGAGTGCACTGGTCACATGACGCGCCGCTGTAGTTGGGACGGCAGTGACAGTGACCCGACACGGTGCAGCTGGCGTCCAACGAGGTGCGAGGATCACAGGTGCACTCTGGGAAAACAAGAGGTGGGACACCATGAACGGGCAATCCATGCACGACAAAAGACAAAACGAAGAGGTAAATATTAGAATGCCTTATTATGAAAAAATGAAAGAAAAACTGCAAAAAGAGCAGCTGCATGTGCTGGGGATTTATTTAAAGTTTAACCTAAAACATGTAGCTTTTTGTCCGTTTGCCCGTTCATTCTTTTACACTGAAAAAAGGTGAAACTTAACTTAATTTAACGAGGCAATATAACACTTCATAAGGAGGTAAAGCTGAGTGATGCCATGTGCTCCATGCGAGTCCACATGTTCAGTCCAGCAGGATATTGAGTTCTCTCTTTTCAGTAACAGGTGCTTTCAATCACTTATCACTTTCTTTTCACATTTCTGTGTGTGTGTGTGTGTGTGTGTGTGTGTGTGTGTGTGTGTGTGTGTGTGTGTGTGTGTGTGTGTGTACCTTTGCAGTTGGGGTAGGAGTGGAATCCAGATCTGCACTGTTCACATCGAGGACCCTGAAACTCTGCTTTACACAGACAGCGACCGGACGCGTCGCAGCCTTCAGGCAGAGAGCCGACGGCGCTGCAGCCGCACACTGAGGAGAGAAGGAAGACAGGATGTAGAACAAAGAACATACAGATGGGACTTTAAAAGGCACAATGAGCAGGAGATTCGCACTAAAATAACACCTATCAATCATCACTTATGACCCACTAGAAGTGTGTCGGGGCCGTTTATCAGAATCAGAATCAGGGCGTCAACCTCGTAGCAACCAGGTGCCAGAAAAACACAAATATAACCTCGCAACCAAAGCAAAGTCCATCTGCCACTCAGGCTGCTGTGTTGCACACGTATGGAGGTAGATTAGTGTCTTTATTACGTCAGCAAATTTGTTGTAAGTAAAAATACCTGACTGCAAATCCTGAATCTTTGCTCTCAAAAAAAAATCTTTGCACTTAACAAAAAAAAAACTCTCAAAAAAGAAATTTGCTCTAAAAAACACCTCCCCAAAAAAATTTGCTCTCAAAGAAAAAAATTCTTTTTTTTTTTTTTTGAGACTAAATTTTTGGGGGATTTTTTTGTGTCTTCATAACGTGAGCAAATTTCTTGTTTGTAAGTAAATTCTCTGACTGCAAATCCAGAATCTTTGCTCTCAACAAACAAAATATACTCTCTCAAAAAAAAAAAAAACACAAAAAATTTTTTTTTTTTTGAGAGCAAATTTTTTGGGGAGTTTTTTTTAGAGGATTTTTTTTTTCTTGAGAGCAATTTTTTTTTTGACAGTTTTTTTGTTGCGAGCTTTTTTTTAGAAGGTAGATTTGTGTCTTTATTACGTGAGAAATTTTCATGTTTGTAAGTAAATTATCTGACTGCAAATCCCAAATCTTTGCTCTCAAATCAAAAATCTTTGCTCTAAAAAAAAAACTCTCAAAAAAAAATTGTTCTCAAAAGAAAAAAAAAAAAACCTTAAAAAAAAAAAATATATATATATTTTTTTTTTTTTTTGTGAAAGCAAATATTTCTGATTTGAAAAAAAAAATCCGCTCTCCAAAACTAAAGCTCATGGACGCGATCAGAGGCGGTGACTCACGCTGGCACAGCGGGTAGTCGGAGTAACCCGGTGCACACTGGTCACACTCGTAACCTTGGAAACCGCTGCGGCACACGCTGTGACCCGTCAGCAGGTCACATGACCCGTCCAGACAGCCGGGACCTGCACACTGACAGGCTGCACGCACACACACACACACACACACACACACACACACACAGACGCACACAGTTAGAGCAACAGCAGCAACACAGACTGATAAATAACACAACTTTTTTTAAATTTATTTTATTTAGGGATGAATATGTGTCAGCTGTTTATTCAGGAGTGTGTGTGTGTGTGTGTGTGTGTGTGTGTGTGTGTGTGTGTGTGTGTGTGTGTGTGTGTGGCTGCTCCTGGGTGGTAAACTAACACAGGATAAATAAACAAGCCTATAAATAAAGCTTTTGGAATTCCTGCCTCTGTTTGTGTGTTTGTTGTTTGTATTTGTGTCTGCGAGCAGAACAAACGGGACCGACTCGTTAAACTCAACTGTCAAAGTTTTGCAATCGAGCTCCTCAGCCTGTCTGGAGATTATAACACACTAATAATTAAAAGCTCAGACATTTTATTTGATGTCTCAGAGAAGAGTCGGGATCATAATCTGAAGGTTCATCCTGTATTAGCTCATAATCCTGCGTGTCGACACACTGAGATCAGAACCGGGGCGTCCGATCACAAAAGACAAGCGTAAACACGGCCGAGGTGTTTCCTGATGTTTCATATAAATAGCCATAAAAATGGCCGCCCTGATATATTTGTCTCTGTGTGTGTGTGTGTGTGTGTGTGTGTGTGTGTGTGTGTGTGTGTGTGTGAGCGTCTCTCACCCTGACAGTTGAGTCCATGGAAACCCGGCGCGCAGGTGTCGCAGTGGTCGCCAGTGAAACCCGGTTTACAGACGCAGGTCCGGGTTCGGGGGTCCGGCCTGCAGGAGTTGTCCACGGTACCGGCTGCACTGCACTCGCAGTCTGCAGAGAGAAGACAGGAAGATGTTGTTCTGCAGTGATGTTTATTCAACAAGGGAGAACAGGTGACGAGGAGAGATTTTGTCAACGACGCATCTCCACGATGAGAACGAGTCCCTGTTCAGATGTTCACCACAAACAAAAACTCCCCAAAAACACACCAGCGGGCTGATATGAGCAGAGCCACAGCAGCTGCAGGACCCTCATGTATCTGTGAGGTCCGACTGAAACCGTGTTTTGGGTTTTCCAGCTTATCACATTCCTCTGACATTCCTTTCACGCCACGCTGATTCTCCCAAAACTCCCCCAAACGTTTGACTTCCACCAAAATCCTCCACAGCCGAGCAGACGAAGAACAACGAGGTGAAACACAAACGGCGTGAAGCTCAGAGTATGTTTCCATTAACTTGTGCTACGAGCTAACCTCGTTAGCATGTTAGCAAGTGCTCTTAAAAAGTATTTCCTCTGAACTGAAACCATTCCTTCTGCTTTATTTACTGTCAGCAGTTGTTCTTGAATGTGTTGTAATAGTTTACATAAACGAGCCACAACAGGACAACACACACACACACACACACACACACACACACACACGTGTGTGACATCTAAACTCACTGATGATCTCTCCGGCAGGCTTCGCCTCGCCGTTGTTGTTGTTGTTGGACGGGTAGATGGGGACGGCTGAGAGAGGGAGACGACAAACCAGATGCTTTTAAGGCGTTTGTGGATATGAACGTGTTTGATAATCAAATCCCCAAAAAGTTCAGACAGTTTCTCGGAGTTTATTTTCATCCTTGACTCACGGTAACAGTCCGGGAAGCTGGTGAAGCCGCCGGCGCACGAGTCGCACGTCTCTCCGGTGTAGTTTGGTTTGCAGAAGCAGCGACCGGTCAGATCCTCACAGGTACCGTCTGTGAAGTCCGACTGACACTCACAGCCTGCGGCGAGGAAGAGGGAGGAAGAGGAGGGGGAGACGTGCGGGGGGGCAAACGGGTGTTCAGAAGACAACCGTGATGTAAATGATGGTATCCTGTTTGCAGACAGGTGTCACTCACGCGAGCAGGCCGACGGGGAGTCCACGGCGTGGTCAGGTGACCTGTAGTAGGTCGGGATGCAGCGCTCGCAGTTGGCTCCAGTGGTGTGATGCTGAAAGCACGAGGCCATTAACTCAGAGACCAGACAGACGTTTGTACTAACATTAAGTACATGCTCAAGTGTACTAATTACAGCGCCGTGCGAGGACAGGAATATTCTAAGAAGACAAGAACGAGAACAAAACTCAGATCGGGATGTTTTCTCCAGAATGAGCCGGATTCACTCAAACCTCTCTTCAATGTCTGGATTATTATGACACGACAGGAATTATGGGCTGAAATCAAAAGTATTTGCAAAGTATATAATATTAAATTAATCCACTTTAATAATATATAGTTTTATAGCATATAATATATATCATAATACACAGTTAGTGTGAGCGACGGGATCAAAAGAACATGATTTCTGTTTCAGGAATTTTTGACTTTATAATCTCAGAGAATCTCAGAATATCACCTTTTACCTCCCGGCAAAAAAACAGGATTCAATAATAAACTCTGACTACAAATTATTAAATGTATTTCATTGGATGGATGGATGGATGGATGGATGAATGGATGGATGGATGGATGGATGGATGGATGGATGGATGGATGGATGAATGGATGGATGAATAGATGGATAGATGGATGGATAGATGGATAGAAACTCATTTGTCGCCATAAACAACAACAGACTCACACAGACTCACACAGACTCACACAGACTCACACAGACGACAACAGACTCACACAGACTCACACAGACTCACACAGACTCACACAGACTCACACAGACTCACACAGACAGACAGCAGCAGGTGACGTTACCTGACAGTTGAGGCAGACTCCGCCCCCTCGGTTGTGTCCGTGGACGTCGACGCTTCCTCTCTTCAGGTCGACCTCGGGGTCGTAGTAGCAGTCGAACGAGTGGCGGTGGCAGTTACACGCTGACGCACACAGACACACAAACACACAACACACACACATGAGACGCGTTTCAGAGCAGGTGATGTGATACAGTAAACTCAATAATATATCCATCATCAAAACTAATAAACTAATAAGGATTAAAACGCCAAATTAAACTGAGTTAATCACAGTTGAGCAGTTTGTATTTAGTTTTTATTAAGTTAAAAATACTCTATTTACATATATTACAAACGTGTAGAATTTTACATGTTTTTTTTTTTATAAATAATTGAATTTTTTAAGTATTTAAAGATAATAAATGATAAACTCTTTCTACAATATTCGAGAAAACATGTGAATTATAATGAATCATCTGTGACATCATCAAGGTGAAGCTCATAGTTATTAACACTTAATTACTAATAAGTACAGCAAAGATCTAAATGATTCATCACTTCAGTGTTTCAGGCTCTGAAGTCTCTTCAGGTGAAGTTGTGGGTTTGAAACCCGTTTCCTCCGCCAGGTGTTCGTTCAGCTGGAAGATTATTATTATTATTATTATTATTGTCACTCAGCTGAGGATCAAATGTTTGTGTCCAAACAAACCAAAAGCAGAGAAATGAGAGACGCCGTGTAATTAACGCTCAGTTACTTCCTGACGTGATGAAAGTCAGTTTTCAGGATTATTGAAGTTTGAAGCAGAAATGAGAAGGTTGAGGATATTTTATGAATCATAAAAGGTTTATTTCATGTTTGATGACGGTCAGAGAACAAAGAGATGTGGAAACTCTTTAAAGGAGTCAAGAAAATAGAGATGAAGAAGAAGGAGAAGAAGAAGAAGAAGAAGAAGAAGAAGAAGAAGAAGAAGATGAAGAAGATGAAGAAGAAGAAGAAGAAGAAGAAGAAGAAGAAGAAGAAGAAGAAGAAGAAGAAGAAGAAGAAGGAGAAGAAGAAGAAGAAGAAGAAGGAGAAGAAGGAGAAGAAGGAGAAGAAGAAGAAGAAGGAGAAGAAGAAGGAGAAGAAGAAGAAGAAGAAGAAGGAGAAGAAGGACTTGGCTATGAAACAAATATATAAATATCTGTCTATGAGATTTATTCTGAATTTATTCATTATTTTCTGCAGGATTATTTGCAGGATTATTTGTTGTGATGCGTCTTCATAAAGTCTGCAGCGCGGCATGAGCATAGTGTGTAAACGAGTCCTCTCATCTCATAAAGATACAGGAAGTGGAGGTCTCGCGGCTCCACTTGACCTCGTCCGTACAGAAGTAAACACAGTCAGGAGATTACAAACATTCTTGAAGTTAATCTGAGATAAAGAGACGCATGAGATCCTGAGCAACGTTTGCTCTTCACAGAGTGAACCTTGATACAGAGCTTATTGTTCCTGTCTGACCCTGAACGCCTCTCTCTCTCTCTTTCTCTCTCTCTCTCTGTCTCTCTCTCTCTCTCTCTAGTATATTCCTGTAGTTTCCTATCGCGTTGGCCTTTGCTGACCCTCCCGTCGTTGTGATAGTGTGAGATGCTGCGTTCACTGTTCCTGGTAAATATAACTGCAGATAACAGACGCTCACGTGCTCTGATGCATCAGGACGCCGTCACAGAACGACTTCTATTGAACCTTTTGGCTGAAAGTCTTCATGAAACGCTTCAATTAACAATGTTTGGAACTTAAAGTTATTTAAAATATCCTGAGCACAGAGACTTAAGTCAACGTCTGGACACAAAAATAAAATTAAAAAAATAATTTTTTTGCAAGTTTCCTTATAAAACGAAAAGTTCAGTAAATAAAAAAAACTTTGATCTTACAGGACAGAACTAAAGTTTTTTTGTTTTGTTTTGCCATCGTGAATCCCATTACCCACAATCCTCAGCAGTAACTGAGTGATGTCACCAAAGAAAGTTCACATGAAGTTACTCATGAAGGAAAATACATTCCTCTGCAGGGTGAAGTGTGTGTGTGTGTGTGTGTGTGTGTGTGTGTGTGTGTGTGTGTGTGTGTGTGTGTGACTGCTACTCACGTTCACACTCGTTGGCACTGTAGGTCGTGGCTGGTTTCCACGGTAACTGGTTGTATCCGGGGCAACACTGGTCACAAGACAGGCCGCAGGTGTTGTGCTGACAGTCACATAGTAACCTGTAAACAACAACAACAACAACAAAAGTAACAGTGTGAGTAAAGAAAACAACAGATAAAATGACTCACTCATTGCACATTTTTTCTCACACACACACACGCACACACACACACACGCACACACACACACACACACACACCTTCAACCAATGTACCAATGTCTCAGCTCGCTGTGCTTTGGGTAAAACATCATGTGACCTTCTCTCTAAAGGTCACATTCCTCTCCCTCTCACCTTGTGACTGTCACTTCAAAGAGAGAGAGAGAGAGAGAGAGAGAGAGAGAGAGAGAGAGAGAGAGAGAGAGAGAGAGAGAGAGAGAGAGAAAGAGAGAGAGAGAGAGAGAGAGAGTGTGACAGAGAGTAAATAGAAAAGTGGAAGTCGCCCCCCCAACAGTGAAAGAGTTAATCTGGGTCCTTCATTGACCAGCGGCTGACTGCTTCACCTCAGCTTTAATCGGATTAGTCTGTGAACCTGCGGCCGGCCGAGTGGCCACAACACAGCGGGAGGGAGGGCAGAGCCTCTTAACTCCCAACGCCGTCCTAAAAAAAACACTAAAAGAAAAAACGCTCTCAAAAAAAAAAGCTCTAAAAAAAAAACGCTCAAAAAAATATGCTCAAAGAAAAAAAAGCTCAAAAAAAAAAAATTGAAATAAAAACGCTTTAAAAAAAAATGCTCTTAGAAAAAAAAATCTTCAAAAAAAAAGCTGGAGAAAAAAAAGTTTAAATTTTTTTAAACGGTCGAAAAAAAACGCCCCCCCCTCCCAAAAAAAACACTCAAAAGTAAAAAAACGCTCAAAAAAAGAAAAAAAGCTAAAAAAAAAAACACTCCAAAAAAAAAAAAAAAAACGAAGATTTTTTTTTTTGAGAGCAAAGATTTGGGATTTGCAGTCAGATAATTTACTTACAAACAAGAACTCTGCTGGCGTAATAAAGACACAAAGTTTACAGTCGTTTAGTTCTTCTCATGTTCTGGAGACACAAGGTGACGTGTGTTATTCCACTCTGGTCCATATTGATAACGTGTGTGTGTGTGTGTGTGTGTGTGTGTGTGTGTGTGTGTGTGTGTTTCAACAGGCTCATTGTGTTTCCAGCGTTCTCCTTTACGATCCATTCAGTCTCTCAGAGTTTCATTCACACGCTCGCTCATGCGTCCTCCTCTCTGGCTCTCCATCCTTCTTTCCTCCGCTCTGTTCGAGCGTTTGAGGAAACGCCTTCAATGGACCGTTTCCATCGACATTCACTACTTCCTGGTTTTGATCGTCAGCTGCGGACCAGCAGCTTCCTGACAACTTGTTCCTCACTCAAAGGGCTTTAAAGCTTTCCAACCCTTTTCAATTCACAGTTAAACAGTTATATTTGGAGTTTAATTCTTTTTTTATAAGTTTTGTAATTCTTAAACGGCATGTAGTCTATTTCAGGAACTCTACCTGAAACAACAAAGACACTGGATGACAATAGATTTTACTTTCTGTTTAATAAATCTAGTGTGTTACTCAACGAGGTCAGTGCTAACTAGTGGCGGCCGTGGAAACAGTCACTATGCTAGCTGTAGAGTTTAACAGCTGATTGCCCCTTCCTAGCATGCTAGTTAGCTCGCGAGCTAACAGCGAGCTAGCAGAAGTTTCCATCGTGCGCGTGAAGCAGAGTGAGATGCAGACAGTTCGTGTTACACAGGGACTCGTCTCCAGCTGCTCATTGTTTCTTCTTCTACTCTACAAATTAAAGTGTTCTTCTTCTTCTTTAAGTTAAAGTAGCGCAACCGACTTGCTTCAGAGACCAAATCAGTGCTTCTGCTCAGTTGAGAACAGCACACAAGCCTCTCCGTTGGAACCAGTCGGTGTTTCGTAGTCGTTAAACTGTTGAGTTCTCATCTTAATCACATCAGCGGTGCAGATGTAGGTCAAACTTTTTAAACACAGACCTCCAGGCGGTCGACCTTCTGTCGTCTCTCACACACCTGCTGGATATACAACGCTAAACAAAGTCCGGCATCGATGTGAGTCTCCGGATCGGCATTCCTCTGCTGTGACACAAAGCAGTCAGAGCATCTCCAGCAGCTCCATGAGGAGGGATTCATTTGAATTCCTGCTGCCGGGTTCCCATCACTCAACAACATGAAGCGAGTCTTTAAACAGTAACTGTAAGACTCAGGAGAGCATTTGAAATATGTTCACAAAGTGTAAACCACGTTGCAACAGCATATAAATCCACATCCCGACTGTTTGAGATGCCAGAATCTCCCTGAATCACATATTTATATCCACTGCAATATTACAAGTATAATACTTTACATGTCAGTTAGATTTCATTTAGATTAAACAGTTTGACAGCGTCTCAGTGATTGCTCTTTCCAGTCGGGTTATTTATTCCTTCATGTGTGAAATACCACGCATAAATGAAACACTATCTACTTGATAAAAGACCAACAGCTGGATCTAAATGGCAGATTCTGTCTGATTCTGCATAACACTCGTTAATAAACAACCTCTCACTTCTCCCTCCTAATCTTTCCTAATTTATACTCTCTGTATTTACGTTAATAAATGAGACTCCTCTACAGTCTCTCAACACTCATTATAATTTACTCAATAGTATTTCTTACTTCACAAAGAAATTACAAAAAGCACAATAACAGATCTAATCTTCCTCTGCAGTTCCTTCCTCTTTATGCTTTTCTATTATCCCGACACCCAAAGGGACAAAGTCTGTTTTCTGTTCAACCACACACACTTACTACACACACACACCCACATTTACTACACCCACACACACACATTTACTACACCCACACACACACATTTACTACACCCACACACACACATTTACTACACCCACACACCCACACACACACTCACACGGTGCTAATGGTTAACCCAGATGTGGCCTCACCTCTGGGCTCGCTGAACCTGAACCGGAGGTGATGCAGCAAAGTGAAACCAAACGGAGCGAAACAGAACCAGAAACATCTGCACACACAACACGGACCGAGCGGCCGGCTGCACGTGACCGACACGATGTCTGCTGCACGAACACGTGGACGACGTGAGCTATCGACTCATCATCAGCTGGAATTATTATCACTTCACTTTTTGTTGCATCTACATTTTTGTATCCAAATTAGTAAATACGACTATTATCTCTCTCTCTCTCTCTCTCTCTCTCTCTCTCTCTCTCTATATATATATATATATGTTACATATATTTTACATATTTTGCACATTTGCACTCTGTTTACATTTAATTTAATCTCCGTTCACACTTAATCCAACCCCCTGAATACACTGCATTTAATTTAATTTCCGTTTACATTTAATTTAATCTCTGAATACACTGCAGTTATTTGTTATGTATATGTTTCTATACATATATATATATTTATATGTATGTAGACCATAGGTGTATATATATATATATATATATATATATATATATATATATATATATATATATATATATATATATATATATATATATATTCTTATTTATTTCATTATTTTATTTTGTGTGTTTAGTTTAGTTTATTTCACTTGATGTCTGTAAGTGTGGGATGCTGCTACTACGACAAATAAAAATCTCCTTGGGGATTAATAAAGTACTTTTCATTCATTTCATTTCATTTTCATTCAAAATGATCATGAACTTAAATTATGTTGGACTCATATTTGTTTTCATCCTGTCTCTCTAAGTCCTCCATGAGACAGGAAACATCAGCTCTCACAGTGTTTTCAGGCTCTGCTCAGTGTCATTTAAAGCCTTAAACATCTGCATTGTGAACACGACATGCAATATAAACACACGTTCAGTGTCAGGACGACACGCCGTGCATCTCAGAACTGTCCCCTGACAAGCAGATACAGTGAAATACAACTTCAGTGGATTATAGTCGTGCTGATTTTATCCCCAGGAGATGAATATCAATGTGCTTTGTTCCCATAATCTTGTGAAATCCCTCTAATGCGGTCTGAAGGGATTGAAGCCAGGACTTCAGCCTGCAGGCTCTCTGTTCCCCGCCATGTATCATCACTGCAGTGTAAACACACGCTGTCGCGTGAGTTTACACCTTGCATGCTGGGAAGAGATCAAAGTTTGCAGACTGATTTAACCTATAAACTAGAGCCATTAAAACAATTATGACACATAATTGTGTTGTGGAAAATAACCTGTAAGTAGTGTGGTGGCATCATAGTTACATGTAGTTGTTTTAATTTGTCATTTTGGATTATTTATTAGTGTCAGTGTGTTAAGAGCATATGAAGAAATGAGAGCACACAAGAATATTCTGTGCAAAAACATAAATTTGTCCTCCTGCAGTGAGATGTGTAACACAAAGAAAGAAGGTCTTCTCCATGTGTGCGTGCACACAACCAAGTACATGAAAGTATACACACGTCTTCTTATAGAAACTATATATTACAAACACCATCAAACACGCACACCACGTCCACCTCCAGCTGTCAGTGAAACACACACCGACACACACACACCGACATGAGGCCCAGCTGGAGCTCAACATCTTCTGTTCCCGCGATGGAGGCTGAGCTCTGCTCAGCGTCCAGAAGACTCTCAAACACTGAGGAGACGTCTGCAGAGTGATGGCAGTCGGCTTCCAGTGAGATCGTAAAGTCTCTCTGAGGGATTCATCCTGCAGCTCAACAGCATCACACCACACCGATGCTATCAGTCTGCTGCTCGGCTGCTAGCTGTGACTCTTGTACTTCAACCTTAATCCAGGTTTTGGTTGCAAAGGCTCAGAGAATGCAGGACATTTTCCAAGAGAAGATAAGTTTGGGAATTTGTTGAGATTGGATTATAAAAATCGTTGATAAACTAAAGACTTAGCATTGCCTGCTAGTCTGTGCTAGCTAGCTATGACCATGTGAGCTGTAGCTTAAACGTGCTAACTGAGTTTCATCCTCATCCCTCGTTGTAAAACTGTTATTTTATAAATGTTTTGTTCACTTTAAATCCAACATTTACACGCAGAAAACAAATCGATGGATTTTCTCGGCATATTTACGTTTTTGGTCTTCAAAGAATTCTTCTATTATCTGTTGGACGTGTTCATTTTGTCTGCTTTTGAAGATAAGAAGTCATTTCTATCTGCACATGTTAAAACAGCCTGAGCAGAAAACATGTATTTTATGTCATTCTCGTCATTTCCTCTCATTTCTATTATTTCCTATCGAAAGTTTTTTAATGTAAGAATCTCCAAGATGCTCTGTACCGCAGCGCGTTGTGCTCACACAAAGAAAGTCCAGATTATTTGGCATTAAAATGTAAAGTATATGATCAGGGGAAGTGGAGTATATATATATTTTATATTTTATATTTTCCAATCCTACATATCGTCAGACAGTAGATCATCAGGGGTCAGATATAAACAGACTGAACTAAATCATAGAGCAAATTTGAAATGATTGAGATATTCCAATCCTTTGCATGAGGAAATAATCTCTCACTGGATTTTTTAATTGAAGACGTCTGGACTGGATCAGATTGACAACCACTGATTCACCGAAGAAAGAAGAAGAAACAAGAGCCGCCCGTCTTTCTGTCTTTCTGTCAAACAAATCACAGCTGAACATCTTGTGTGGGGTCACAGTGTGAACGCCTCCCCGCAGCAGATTATTCTCCTTCACTGTCCATCAAAATAATCTGACAATCCCAGCTCTCCTCCCTCGTTTCACGTGCAACAACAAGGAAAGAGCTTCATCACCGGCTTTACAAGAGACTGAGAGATCATATTTATAGGCGGATATGTGATTGATCATTCCTGTGTGTGTGTGTGTGTGTGTGTGTGTGTGTGTGTGTGTGTGTGTGTGTGTGTGTCAAATCCCCCACAGCCTGCAGGTAGACACACGCAAATAACCTGCACATACACACACTAATGCAATCATGCAATACACACACCTATTATTAAATTAGACATATACGGCCCACTTCCACTTCTCATGAAACACCTACACTTACCTGGAAACACACACACACACACACACACACACACACAGGAATTAAAACAGGCTCCGTCTTGTCATTCTGATCTAACATAAAAAAAGTAAATATAGGACAGGAAGTTTATTTGTATGGAGCTCCAGCTGTTTTGGTGCCGTGAAGTCGGACGAGCATCCTGAGAAAAATCCCTCGTTGTAAAACAGGGATTTTACAATCAGTCAGCAGAGTCGTCCTCAGTCAACTCTGCTGACTGAGGACGAAACATTTTAATAGATTTCAGGTGTCAAGTTGTCGCTTTTCATTTGTTCAGAGTTTAGATTTCTGCTTGAGATTTGACGCTAATGAACATCTGACTTTAAACAGAGTTTTGGTCGAATCTCTGGTAGTAAAATACATACATATATATATATATATATATATATATATATATATATATATATATATATATATATATATATATATATATCCTGAACTTAACTACCCAGAGTAATGAGACCCTGAAGCATCAGATTAGAGCAACAGCTGCAGGATATGATATTTGCTGATTTGCATTTTGCAGCTTTGGGTGTGTTTAAAAGTGTCGGAGTGTGTATGTGTGTACATTATGTGCGTGTGTGTGTGTGTGTGTTGCAGCAGGTAGACGTGTCTGACTCACCATAATAACACACACACAAAAAAAATCCAGTCAAAAGAATGTTGGTTTGCCACAAGTCTGCATCATGACAGTGCCGTCTGATTCCAAGATTACGTGTGTGTGTGTGTGTGTGTGTGTGTGTGTGTGTGTGTGTGTGTAAGATATCCGATGACCCTTTGAAGGCGTGGCATCGTGTGTGTGTGTCTTACTTGTAGGGGTTGTTGGGCTCCTTGGCGTTGCAGGCCTCAGCGTGGCCGTTGCACACGCAGCGTCCTCCGATGCTGATGTCTTTGATGCTGTAGTAATACTGCAACACAAAAACAACACACAACACCAGGTGTCATCGTCAACATTGTGCCGTACGTCATGTTCTAGTTGAAGGAATATTTACACATTTTGGGAAGTAGCATCCCACATCGACAGCACCCTCATGTGTGTACAAGTACATGTGTGTGTAAATATGAGGTAAATATCTATAAATGAGTTTAACATAAAGGTTGGAGACACTGATTAAAATGTTATATATTGTTTGTAGAACACAGATTATCCGTTTCCCTTTTCTAAAGGACTGAGTGGTGACACTTTCTATGACATCATAGTGTGTATAACGCTTCATAAAACATACGTATAATGCCTCATAATCTGCTTGTTTCACTGTTCAATTATAGTTATAAGCATTTATAAATATTCATAATGATTTATAACGATAACATAACACACAAGCATGTTGTAATGACTCAACAACAAGTATTATAAGACGTTATAGTCATTCATTGACTTGTTTTAGTAATGATCACAGTGTTATATATCATAATCCCTATAGTTTTAGTGCATTATAATCTTGTTATAATGGATTATGATCACTGTAATAAAGTGTTTTAATGTGACTATAAGTGGTAATTGTTTACTTTAAGTAAAAATATTTGAATATATTCCCCAGCGTTTTGTATGTCGTTCTTTTTTAAATTTTGATTAAAGCACCAAATTTCCATCTAATTCATCGATTAATCTCTTTAATCTACTAAACCCACTGAGTCTAATCTGCATAAATTGAGCTGAAAGTCAACACGCTGCAGTAAAAGTGTTATCAATTCTTTGTTAAGAGCACGACATCACTGCTTCCTCTTCCTCCTCCTCCTCCTCCTCATCGTCGTTACCCGGCGCGTGACGGTGGGGTCTCGCAGCGCTTTGCCCATCAGGTGACCCAGCAGCGTGTTGGTTCTCAGGAAGCGCAGCCGGATGTTCGTGGCCTTGGTGAAGTCTCTCAGCACCGGAGAGTACGAGAAGTTCAGAGCGCCGGGCCGACCGTTCACCAAGGAGACCACGATCTGAGGAGAGGAGACCAGATTATCAGATGATCTGAGGAGAGGAGACCAGATTATCAGATGATCTGAGGAGAGGAGACCAGATTATCAGATGATCTGAGGAGAGGAGACCAGATTATCAGATGATCTGAGGAGAGGAGACCAGATTATCAGATGATCTGAGGAGGAGACCAGATTATCAGATGATCTGAGGAGAGGAGACCAGATTATCAGATGATCTGAGGAGAGGAGACCAGATTATCAGATGATCTGAGGAGAGGAGACCAGATTATCAGATGATCTGAGGAGAGGAGACCAGATTATCAGATGATCTGAGGAGAGGAGACCAGATTATCAGATGATCTGAGGAGAGGAGACCATATTATCAGATGATCTGAGGAGGAGACCAGATTATCAGATGATCTGAGGAGGAGACCAGATTATCAGATGATCTGAGGAGAGGAGACCAGATTATCAGATGATCTGAGGAGGAGACCAGATTATTAGATGATCTGAGGAGGAGACCAGATTATCAGATGATCTGAAGAGGAGACCAGAAGTCATCTGCTGATCAGCTGCAGGAACATCAGCACAGTCTGGAAAGTCTTCACCAAAGAGATGAACTGAACCAGATTATATTCATGGTTTCATATCAAGGCATCAGCTGAGGAGTTGTGTACTTTTCTACACAAACACACACACTCACCTCTCCGTTCTCCAGCGGGACGATGCGAGAGTATTCGGTGGTGCAGACGATGTCGTTATCGCTGTTGATCCTCTCGATGGTGCTCTGCCCGAAGCGCTCAATACAGTCTCTCTTGGAGGCTACACACACACACACACACACACACACACACACACACACACACACACACACACACAGGGGAGAAAGAAAAGCGTCCAATCAATCTCGACCGCGTTAGCAGACGTGTGGACGTCCTGTTGGCCGTCAGGAGGCGTTGAGGCGTTTTAATGATGTGTCTCGGTGTAATAATTATATAATAATTATATAATAATAATAATAATTAGAGGAGGGTCTCGGCTCGGTGTAATAATTATATAATAATAATAATTAGAGGCTCGCTGGAGCTCTGTATTTTAGTTCTCCTTCAGTTCCCCTTAAATATACCTCAGCAGCCGCTGCAGCTCACAACAGCTGGAATGACATCATTGATCACGACATCAGTAACTCTTTAACCCTTTGAACAAAACTCTGATCCAAATCAATAGAAAGCCTAAAACTACAGATTTAATAACTCATTTGGAAAATATGGGTGAGCTCAAAAGAAGATGTTTAGCTTTGGCGGGAAAAAAATATGAGTTGGACAAAGTTTGTGAGCCTTAGCAATGAAGCTAACAGCTAACTAGCAACAAAATTACTAGCAACAAGTTAACTAGCAAGACCAAAATAACTACAAACAATAACTAGGAAGACACAACAGGAAACAAGATGGATCAAAAGACAAAACTTCTAAAATAACAAGATGACGAGCAAGATCTAAAGAACTCGTAAAAAATAACTAGCAAGACAAAACTAAGGAAACAAGATGACTAACTAGCACACAACGAGTAAGACAAACTAACTAGAAACCAGACCAGTGACGCGGTTACACAATGAAACGCCTGATTCAATATTCATAACATGATCCGTTGTATTAATAATGTTTGTAATTAGTTATTTCTTTATGACCACGTTGTGACACCGAGGGACATGTAATATAAACATTAAAGTGTCCTGATAATGTCCGTCAACAAGTTCGCTGTCTGCGTTGTTTATGTTTACTCATCTTGTTTGTGTGTGTGAGTGTGTAACAGTTCATCACATATTGTTCCCTTATGTGCACCAAATACACCCCAAAACAAGTGTGAAAGCACTTCTCAATGATGTCTCATGTATGTTAATCTGATTTCATTTCATCGTTTAAATGTCGGCAACAGAAACCCTCTTCTGCCTTTAAAGAACTCAAACTGTAAAAGTGTGTCTGTCAGTTTGAGATTACAGTTTGTTTCACATTGTTTCCTCGTGAAGACACAGCGACATTCCTGGAATGGTTTCCTTTTATCTCAGAAGCGACCTTGACACCGAGGAGGACTGAAAGACCACGAACGCCAGACGACGAGGAGGCGAGCGTGTTTTATAATGTCGAGGTGCCTGAAACAGCAGCTCAAACGCCCAAAACCTCACTTGAAGAGCCTTAAACAAACAGTCCCTGTGAGTGCTCTGGTTGAAAGTCTGCAGTAACGTATTCAGCAGCAATCAGACTGAACGCGTCGGTGAAGCTTTCAAGTTCACCGACTTCATCTTGAAGCATTCCAGACGAAAGATGCTATCAAACCACAGAGATTTAAATGATCTGGTATCCTGAGCACCTGGAGCAGCTTTCAGTGATTCAAATGAATGAGTACACACACACACACACACACACACACACACACACACACACACACACACACACACACACACACACACACACACACACACACACACACGCACACACACACAGAAACCCCCTCGGCCTCTTCCTCTCCTCCTCAGGTGAACATCAGGCTGTGACCTGTTGGCAGACATGTCTGGAATTCCCCCGCAGCCCACCTGGACTGACAGCTGCCACAGCCAATCAGAGAGCAGCTTCATGACGTAATCGCCCCCCCTCTAACCGACCAATCGCCTGCCTGCCCTCGGGGCTGCTGTTAAACTGTGAGATTAGAGGGGGGATTACGTCTTCCCCCGGGCCGGTGAGGAGAGCATGAAGTGATGCTGATGGAATCTGACTGTGTTCGCTCCTGATGAGCAAACATCTGGACTCACACACACGTATGTATGCAATGTACAGGTGACTATGTGTGTGTGTGTGTGTGTGTGTGTGTGCAATACTCACAGGCAAAGTACTGCCAGGGTTGGTAGGTTTGACCGAAGTCGACGGACTTCTCTAGAACCCAAAGGTCCGGACGAGGAGAGTTCGCGAACTTAATCAACACGTAGGCGACATGGAAGAGCTGCAGGGACACAAGAAGAAGACACAATAATTACATTTAATCTGAGATTATGAGAGGAAATATAAGAGGAAGAAGAAATGATTTAAAACGGACACGTGGAGAACGACTCAAAAGTTACAAAACTTAAAATAAATACACCCGTCAACAG
This sequence comes from Clinocottus analis, assembly GCF_023055335.1. Lineage (NCBI taxonomy): Eukaryota > Metazoa > Chordata > Actinopteri > Perciformes > Cottidae > Clinocottus > Clinocottus analis. Next base: position 830,296 of record NW_027176142.1, read on the forward strand.
TACAAATACATTTATATTTATATCACTTTTGATCTGACTGCAACTAACAAGCATGTTCCATATTTACTGCAGAATCCTTTCTTTCTATTCTAGACATATTACGTGAATTAAATGTGAAATTAAATTGTTTATCGCACCGAGACAATTTGATTTAAAATAAGGTTGATCAGAGAAAGTCTGACTGAGTCTGAGCTGGAGGAGTTTTCCTTCATGGTGGCTTAAGGACAATTATTAATAATAACTAAAAATAAATCGCAGATCTTCTCTCTGACGGTCTCATAATCTCATAATACTGTCGGGTTTCATCACCAGCGTCCCACTGAACGTCAGGAAAAGGGTGAAGGATTCAATGTAAAGAGATGAAGGAAACAGAAAAGAACGGAGAGGAATAAAAGTGAAAAGGATGGAAAAGAGAAGGGAAATTAAACAAAGAGAAGGAAGGATATGAAAGGAAATAAAAGGAAAGTAAGAAAACATTCAGACATGAAACAAATGGAAACAAGCAAAGGACGACGCCTGAAAACAAACAGGAAGAGAGAGGAAGGTTTATTGAAATGA
>NW_027176142.1:835853-858353 GCF_023055335.1 Clinocottus analis
TTCACAAAAATCAACAACTGCGCTCTCAAAAAGAAAATCTTTGCTCTCAATCACAAAAGCTAAAAGTTGAGTTTTGGACGTAGTGGGCGGGGCCTGCGCCGCTGGATGAGGCAGGAAAAATGTACACGGCCTTTAAAGCTGATTCTGATTCACAATCTCTTAAAGTACACAACCGCTTGAGAAAATAAGAATGATTGTCACAAGTGGTTTTGGAAAACTGTTCACGAATGTGAGAAGCACTTCATTTCACGACCACCAAACTCTGACAGTTGTTGCAATTGCTGTTGTTTTTGTACTTCAAAAGTTTGGATTGGGTCGAGCGTTGTTGTCAATCACAGGATCGTACGAGTGAACCGTCTGCGGCGTTAAAACAAACGAGCTTTCTTCATCATTTATGTCGACGAGCCATGAAAAGCTGATGTTTTTTATTTTGTATTTCGCTCTGTAAAGCGTCCGTCGGTGTCTGCCGGCGTCTTCTTTTCAAAAGAGGAGAAGATGACACCTTCACGCAAACATCATCTCCACGGCTGTAAATCAACGGCAGAGAAAACCCAACCAACACTTTCTGCAGCTAATGACAGCCTCATGTTCCCAGTAACAACCTCCATACTCCAACCGCACACTTCTCCAGGTGGCATGTTGCTGCCAGCGGCTGAAGATGTGCACAGACAACCTGCCGTGTCACCTTTAACACCTTTAACACCTTTAACGCCTTTGACACATACACATTCATGTGGCCGGCCCGTACATGCTCAGCGAGGGTCCCTTCAGAAATGTTAAGAGTCTTCATCGTTCACTCTTCACATGTTAACAACGTCCACACACAGCAGGTCTCTGGCATGTCGGAGCAGGAGCATAAAGCCGGCTTAAGACTCAGGGATGAGTTGCATTTTAGGGAAGTCACAGAGGTGGAAGTACCGACTTCCCGCTGAAAAGAAAAATGTTCTGACGTGACCGATCAATATATAATTTATTACTGGAAAGCAAAGTGGCATTTAACTTAAATCCTACCGTTTCCTTTTAGGCCTCGTGTTAAAATACTACAGAAAAGACTCAATTAAAAAAAGACAAGCTTTATTCTTACTTCCATATCTCATAACAGGAATGTTTGAGATGCTTTTCTTTCCCCTGAATGTGTATTTTATCACTTAACTCAATGTCACAAAGCATTAAAAACTGAATAAGTTGAGAAATAAATCAGAACTGGTGCAAAAGAAAAGACAAAAGCTTGATGCAGAATAGCCTGTGAAGCTACATTAGCATCACGTCAGCTGTTGCAAACAACACAGAATTACAGATCCATCAATAATATTTCATCCACGTCTGGATTAGAGCATCCTGAGTGTTTATCAGCCAGAGAGGACAAGAAGCTGAGAGGCAAAGAAAGACGAGGAGGCTGGTGAAGACAGAGAGGAAAGAAAAGCAGAAGTGAATATTAGAGGAGGAGAAGAACAGGAAGAGAGATAAGAGACGCGAGGTGGAAACACCGAGTGAAGCTTTTTCTCAGACAGGACTTATCAGCGCAGATGAGGAAGAAGGAGGAAGGGAGGGTGAAGGAAAGGAAAGGAGGGGGAGGGAACAGAAGGATTAGAAGTGAGAAAGAAGGATGACACCTCGACTGCTACTGTGTCTGTCTCCACTGAAAGCTTTTACACATTTAGTTGTAACTGTATTCTACATTTACTGGACAGCTGAGGGTCAAACCAAGAGGATTTTAAAGTTTGCCGTCTTCATATAAATATCTACTGACACGTTCCTGCAACAACAAACTAAAACTAAAAGTTAATTGACATCTTGTATGTTCAGTGTTGCTCACTACATTTGTGTTTATCAGTTTATTTTAACTATATCTGGATCAAACGATGTCTTTATGACGGCACAACACAAGCATGTTCATGCATCTTGGTGACATTTCTCAGAACAGAGAGCAAAACGATGAAAGGATAAGAAAAAGAGGAAGATGATGGAGGAGCAGTGAAGAGGAGCAGTGGAGGTGAACCAGGCCCAGAGGGGACGCTTCATCCTCCAGCTTCTTCCACAGATTGAAGCCTCGTTGCACCATCAACATCCCCCCAGGATGTGGAAACTCCTGCACACTGTGCGTGTGTGTGTGTGTGTGTGTGTGTGTGTGTGTGTGTGTGTGTGTGTGTGTGTGTGTGTGTGTGTGTACTTCAATTGTTGTGCGTTTCAGACCTTGAGAGGGAGGACATCGCCTCACACACTGAACTCCTCGTGTACCTGAACATACTAGTAACAGATGACGTTCAGTCTTCAACGTGCTGTCTGGAGCTGTAAACCTCCTTCTTTCTATGAAATAACGAGTGAGCACGACGTGTCTCGACGCTGAACTGAAGGACTTTGGCTCTAAAGGAGGTGAGAAATGCAGGATTTAGACATTCCAGGACAAATGACCCTCATCACGTCCTCCAGTATTAGCATCACCTCTCTCTCTCTCTCTCTCTCTCTCTCTCTCAACGGGTCAGAAGAGCAGAAATCAACAGCTGATCAGTTTGACGCATCACTCGGTAAAGTTTGGTCAAATCCACGAGCTGCATTTTGACATAAATGTTGAATTTAATTCCTCTCATCGATGTAATGCAGAAAGACTTCAGGACTGAGCGTCATCCACTAACTTCTCATAACAATAACTTACAGCAAACAGCAAGGAATGAACGGAAAGAGACTCCCAGTTTGAGTGTAAAGTTGTTTTCTATCTGAAGGTTCAGACAAAGTCAGCTGACGTGTTGCAGCCCGACGGATTAAACAAGCGAGACGTTCTCCTGGAAAACTTTGCTGAAAACGTTTCAACCGTGTCGAGACTCAAAGAGGAGAGCAGAGAAACTAATGAATATGAAATATGGGCCGATGATGAAAGAGAGCTGGAAAGTGAGGTCAGACAGGAAGGGAGGTTTCCTCTCCTGTGACCTCCACGCTGCTGGTCCTCCTCTTAGATGTTCCCTCCGTGCTTCATTGTAACAGATAGCTGAGGAGAATTCCATGATGAGAGGAGGAGGAGGAAGAAGAGGAGGAGGAGGAGGAAGAGAGAACAGGGAGTGAAGGCTGTCTTAATGAAAAGAGAGGGGGAGGAGAAAGGAGGAGGAAAAAGTGAGAGAGAAGAGGAGTACAGGTTGTCTTAATGAAAAGAGGAGAAGAAGAGAGAAAGGAGGAGAAGAAGAGAGGAGAAGAGAGGAGAAGAAGAGAGGGGGAGTTTGTGGAAACTCTCCAGATAAAGACGCTGATGGGTTAATTTAGCCGAGATGAAAGTTATGCGATTAGTATCTGAGAACACGTCAACGTGAACCTTAAAAATCCTCTTTTCTCCTTTTAATTTGTGATCTTAAAGACACTGATTATGTCTAATAATCTAAATACAATACATACTTCAGGGTAGTTTTGTCTCATCATCACTTTCTTTAACAGCTGACAGGCTAAACAACAAACACACGTTAAATAAATATAATCTGAGTGATATTTTATCTGTAATCTTGCCTCTTTTTTTTCACACCTTGCCAGCTGTGCGTTCATTCAAACATATGTGTTGTTTGAATTAGTTGTACTCATAGAGAAGGAGGGAGGGTTTCAATTCATTAGTTTAGAAGTGAAGCTTCACCCACTCCCCATCTGCAAAGAGGTCAAAGGTCAGGAGCTGTGTTGGATTAAATATGCCGCGAGCAGCAGACTGGAAGTAAAGTCAGACAAGACGCCTCGTACGACTGTACCCGTCACAACATCACCAGGTCAGATCAAAAGTACAAATACACAGAACCTCAACTCAATATAATAGAGTAATATTATTATTTTTAGCCAAATTAAAATGAAGGTTTTACTGTTAACTATGTTTTCTACTCCGTGATGCTGTCACAGGGAACCTGTGCTTCGCTCTCCAGCGGAGCTTCATGGACGTCAGCGAGACGTCTTCTCTGACGCAGACGCTGTCCACCACGCAGACAGACATGTGCTCGAGCACGCCAACTATTCCAGCATGTGTCGCAGCGTCAGGATGGAGGAAGCTGGACGCGCTGAGGCCGCCAGCTGTCGCCTCTAAAGGAAGCAGCACAGTTGCTGCTGCAGCGACCGGCTCGTCTCCCCGAGGACCATAAACACCTCGATGCTTCTGTCTGAGCTGCATGTCTGATGGAGAGGTGTCACAGGGTGTCACAGGCTGTCACAGGGTGTCACAGGGTGTCACAGGGTGCCCACATGTCCACAGGGTGTCCACATGTCCACATGTCTACAGGGTGTCCACAGGGTGCCCACATGTCCACAGGGTGTCTTCAGGGTGTCCACAGGGTGTCACAGGGTGTCTTCAGGGTGTCCACAGGGTGTCACAGGGTGTCTTCAGGGTGTCCACATGTCCACAGGGTGTCACAGGGTGTCCACATGTCTTCAAGGTGTCACAGGGTGTCTTCAGGGTGTCACAACTTGTCACAGGGTGTCTTCAGGGTGTCACAACTTGTCACAGGGTGTCTTCAGGGTGTTCACATGTCTTCAAGGTGTCACAGGGTGTCACAAGGTGTTCACATGTCTTCAGGGCGTCACAGGGTGTCACAAGGTGTCCACATGTCCACAGGGTGTCACAAGGTGTCACAGGGTGTCTTCAGGGTGTCTTCAGGGTGTCACAACTTGTCACAGGGTGTCTTCAGGGTGTTCACATGTCTTCAGGGTGTCACAGGGTGTCACAAGGTGTTCACATGTCTTCAGGGTGTCACAGGGTGTCAGACAGCTGGCTGTGTCCTCTTAATGTGTCAAACCTCAGGTTGCTGCTTCTCACAGGTATTAAAGGAGCAGGAACACGTGCAGAGCTGCACTCTCATAGGTTCTGCTCCTCTACCTCAACACTCTCATTTCTTTCAGGTCTCAGTGTGACGAGCTTTTAAATGTGTCTTTTGCTGACTAATAGATTCATTCATAAAACTCTGAGATCTCCACAAACAATCACACAAAAGCACCACTTTGAGTCTTCTGCTCAGCATGAAAAGTCTGCTTGACAGAAGAAATCTTAGTTGATTAACTCTGAGTCAGACTGGTTGTCGGTTTGGTGACCGAGTGTCTACAAAGCGGTGAAGCTTCATCGTGTTTCCTGCAGTAAAAGAGCTCTGACTCAGTTGTTGCAGCAGCGTCCGCTCAGTTTATCCTTTAAAGTCAACACAATCCAATTCAAAACCAGTCTGAGCTGTTGTGACGCTCAGTGTGCTATCAACCCAATTATGCACACACACTGCCTTCCCCTCCTCCAACGCTGTGAGAGGGTGTGTGTGTGTGTGTGTAGGGGGGGTGTCAAACAGATTGACCCCCAAAACACACTCCCATTCACCATTTTATGACTTAACTATGGGAAAACACTCCCTTGTGCTCTCTCTGTGGACTCATCCCTCCATCTCCATCTCCTCTGTTTGGAGAAGGAGGAAAACATTCTTGCAACTCCACAACTCTCACAGTCAAAACCTTTTTATCTCGTATTTATTTATGCATGTTTCTGTCTTTGTGCTGCTGCAACATCTGAATTTCCCCTCTGGGGCTCAATAAAGCTTGATCTTATCTTATCTTAACTTATAGTGACCTTTGTATTGCAAATACATCGTCTGAACCAAACAAGGAAACAGATAAAAAAGGATGTATGCAAAATAGAAGAACACCAGAGCGCTGGAGGTGCATTAAAAACAATAACTAACTACATTTCACAGCTTATGAGATCTTGAACAGAAAATAAATCCCTTAAAATATGTGAAATAGATATGAACACCTGGAGAGAAGATGGCTGAACTAACAACGATGGATTCAACTGTTTAACATGAACATCAGTGACCTTGGTGTTCATGTAAAGTGAGATTAACTTTAACTCAGTGACCTAGATGCCCCCCCCCCCCTCCATCTATGTACCTATGTCGTCTATCAGCAAAGAAACTCAAACAATCTGCTGCAGTTGCGTTCAGGTAGAAACAATATTTACTGTCGCATTAACAGGAACAAACCTCTTTGTCCGGTTCTTAATCTCTAGCTCGCATTATGTTTCTTTACGTTTTATTCTACGTGTTGCTGCTAATTTTTCATTACCGTTCTACTTTTTATTAATATTACTTGATTCTGTTTTATCTTATTACTTGTAAGCATTGCTGCTGTAATCCTGTAATTTCCCCGCTGAGAGACTAATAAAGGATTATCTTATTTTATCTCTTAGATACACACACACACACACATATATATATATATATATATATATATATATATATATATATATATATGTACATATTTGTATATTTAGTATATTTATATATAGCATATGATTTTTGTGTGAAATGGTCATAATGATCAATCATTGTGTTATGGCAGTAATAATAATAATAAACTCTAATGAGGGTTTCCTTCAGTCCAGGTTTCTGCCACATTGTGTGGTGAGATGTTGTCGTCCACGAGTGTCGACAGACCGACAACTCAAAGACAAAATGTTGCGTCTGTTGCCAGCAAAAAAGCACAAAACAACACTTGTTTATAGCTTAATTTACTCTGAATATGTTGTTGAATAAAAGATCTCAAATGCAAACAAATGTGACTGAAAATGTTGCTTTTGTTTGCAGTTTTGTCTTTTAAACTGTAAACAACTTAAAAAGTGTGTGAAAGTTAACCAGTTAACTAATAAATAGGAATATATACCTCATTAAACTCTACTTCAAAACATCCAAACTATCTCTTAAAGTTTGGATGAATGCCACAAAGACAATAATAATAACTTCTGCTTTATTGGTTTATTGGATCCAAAGTCCATCAGAACATCATGACAGTAAAAACAACCACGTTCTGGTTCTTTCAAGTCGCTCAGTTGTCAAACGGAGTTCTTCTTTCACACTAAATGAGCTCATTGTGCGATAGCTGCAGACATTAGCATGATGCTATTCTGAGTCCGTCTTGGCAGAACCGGAGGAAAGTGGCTCAGAGTCCCCGACGTCCTTCAGGGACGACGAGTCTGGCACAGAAAGTGTTTTTCTGTCTGGGTTTTGTCTGCATGAGCAGGAAGCTGCACACACTCCTCACACACACCGCTGGACGTATAAAACATGAGCAGAGATCTGATCGCTCAATATTTAGACGACATGTTTGACTGGTTAGATGAGAGTTATTGATATTAGCGATTGTCATTTTAGCCTAGCTTAGCACAAAGACTGGAAGCAGGGGCATCTACTAGCATAGCTCCATCAACAGTGATATTTACACATTGTAAACTAACTTTTCATCAAACTAACTTCCATATTTCTCAACAGCAGCATGATTTCAGACGTCCTGTCCTCACACTGAAGTTTCCTACTTAGTTCACTTTGCTAACAACAAACAAAACGCTGTTAATCCATCAGTGAACTGGTGACCGGCCTGCTAGCTAACAGCTAATGCTAGTTTTTACGACGGCGTGTATTCATAGTTCTATATTTATTTGTAGTTTTATGCACAGTGTCCTCTCAAGATGAACCTCCGTCTTCACAGGAGCGTTTATGGCATCCCTGATGGGGGGCTCCGACCGCCGGTTTCTGGTGCCGAAGGGTCTTGACCAATGTTGGTAGAAAATGAATGAGTTCTCTGTTAGTGGAGGAGTTTTGTTTTAATGCAGAATGAGGATCTGACTACATGGAGGATAAATAAAGCCTCTTCAGACAAAGCAAGTGTCTCCTGTTTTGTTTATTTAATCGTCTTTAATTCATTTCCATTGAATCTGAATGTGAGGAAATGAGACAGAAGTATTCTGAATGTTAAGTCACTGGGAGGGTTTAAGACCAACGGCGGGTTGTGAGGCGAGCAAACACAAGAAAAGGCACCGAGCTGCAGCTGAAGGGACGTTTTAAAACCATGTCTCTCTCGAGTCTGTCATGGAGGTCCTGCTGAGCATTAAAGTCCAATTACTCAAGCCACTTTTACAGATGTCAGGGACACATTCGACCAGGACCTGGCGCCATCGTGGAGCCCACCTTGTCAGTAAATCTGTGTTAATACTCTCACTTGAGAGCACGAGCCTCTGCAGATGCTGCACACGCTCAGTTTGCACAGAGCTCGTTACACTGCGTGAGCTGCATTATTCTCACAGGGCGCACAAATAAAATGGCAACGCGCTGAACAGCTGGTGGAGCTTGATCCAACGCTACGCTGGGATTGACCAATCTTGCATGTCTTAGCGAGGGTGAAGTGTCTTTATTTGTTTTTCTAGTTTTCCTGGCGTTTGTCTTTCTGGAAGCGACGGCTTTTCAAACATTTATCTGACTCCCACAGCGTGTTTTAATGGAGTTGGAGCCAATGTTCTCCATCTTTCCACTACTCACATCCACTTCTCCAGGTACGTGCATCCATCTCAGTCATGCTCTTCGTTTATCTGTCTCATGACTTTCACCCTCCAGAAGCCGGACAGGAGGAAACTCCAGATGTTGAGACAAGTGAGGATGTGAGAGGGCAGGTACAGGTGAGGTAGAAAGAGGTACAGGTGAGGTAGAAAGAGGTACAGGTGAGGTAGAAAGAGGTACAGGTGAGGTAGAAAGAGGTACAGGTGAGGTAGAAAGAGGTACAGGTGAGGTAGAAAGAGGTACAGGTGAGGTAGAAAGAGGTACAGGTGAGGTAGAAAGAGGAAGCTAGAGAGAAAATATCTAGAGAGAGACGACGTGATGGAGGTTTACACATCTTTGTGTGTCCACATTGGGGAGTTGAATCCAGCAGGGATGTAAGGACTGATGATGACCTTTGACCTGTGAGGTTGGACCAGACGTTCTGCACGACGTTAGTGACACGAGTGCAGCAGCAAAGTTGCTCCTCTGGGTCCGGATGTAATGAATCAACTAGAACAGAGCTACGTCACACTAAGGAGAAAGCATCATGACGAGCACACAACTATGAACACACACAAACACACACTTCAAAACCAAACCATGGAAGGGCAGCGACAAGCGAGGGAGGCAAACATGAAACATTTGACATTTCAATCAAAGATATGAATGAATAGCTTCTTTTCTATCATCTCCAGCTGGAGTCCTTCTCTACTTCCTTCTCCCCTTCCTGTCCTCCTCCTCCTCCTCCTCCTCCTCCTCCTCCTCCTCCTCCTCCTCCTCCTCCTCCTCCTCCTCATCTTCCTCCTCCTCCTCCTCTGGTGTTTGTTCTTGTAATGTGTTTTTTGTCCATCCATCCTTTAAGTTTGAAGCTTCTGAACTGGAGTTATTGGTTCCCTGAATCTGTGATCAATAAATAAAATGTATTTCTACACAACTATTCAGAGGTTTTAAGCTTTAATACTGACATGTTACAACCTTCACTCACATTCAGTAGAAAATGGAGCTGCAGATGATTGACCATAAGAATCTATAGTGTGATCACATAGTGTGATTCATTGTCAAAGTCAAAGTTATGCATCAGGCAGAAGTGAAGACATGACGTGAAAAGGAAAGACTAAAACAGAAAATGTATAAGTTTAAATGAAACTTACACCAGAATAAAACACTGTGATGGAAACTATGATGCTGCATTCATCCAAATATGTCAAAAAATACCAAACTGGAGCTAAAACCTCCCAACATCAACACACTCTGATAGCAGCTACAACAACACACAGGAGCAGACAACTAAACATGACTTCACCGACTATTACAGAGCTTTGCCTCCATCCATCCTCCTTTATTCTTTATATCAACTTTATCCCTTTTGACTCAATATCCCTTCAAAGCTGAATCACTCCTATTAAGGTCAGATTTCTCTCTCTCTCTCTCTCTCTCTCTCTCTCTCTCTCTCTCTCTCTCTCTCTCTCTCTCCCCCTCTCTCTCTCTCTCTCCCCCTCTCTCCCTCTCTCTCTCTCCCTCTCTCCCTCTCTCCCTCTCTCTCTCTCTCTCTCTCTCTCTCTCTCTCTCTCTCTCTCTCTCTCCCTCTCCCTCTCTCTCCATCTCTCTTTCTCCCCCTCTTTGCTCATTTTCCTCACCAGTACACATAATGAATGGCTGAAAAATGTGCGCTGTGTGTCAGCTCTGGTCTGTGCGAGAGGACGGTTTCAGGGGCGACGTTTAACCCCGAACAAGAGCGACGGACGGGAAAACAGGAAGATGAAGGCCAGTGATTAGATGGTGACATAAATACGAGTCACTGAGGAAGAAGAGGAGCGGAGGAAGTCATGAATGACTCCGACTGTTGATGCTCAAACTCACAGCCAAAGAGCAAAAGAGGGCAAAAGGATTTGAATCAAGAAATAGAAAGAGGAGGACTATTAATAGATGAGGCTGAAACGAGGAATGAGAGAGCAACTGTGGACAGAAAGAGAAAGAAAGAAAGAGGGAAATTCTAGAGGAATAAGACTCGCACAATACAACGGAAAAAAGTCCAGCGATGGTTGTGACACGAGGCCAGAAAACACAATGAAGTCAAATGTTATTTTATCATAAAATGAATCTAGTAAAGTGCCGACACTGTGAATCAGCATCTCATATTGCCAACACAACGCTGCTTCATACACAACAACGTGCACATGATGTTACACAACATAACTGTGAGATGCTTCACCTCCAGTGGCACATTTTTGTATTAATCCTCGGAGAAAACAATACAGAAAAAGACGAAGAGCACGATAGAAAAGCCACGTTATTGTTGAAGTTCAAGGTTTTTCTGTTGAGCAGATAACTAATTGTTAACACAACATACAATAACTTTATCAATATAATATTTATTAACGTTTTAGTCCGCAGCCAAACAGTGGAATAAATCTGAGTCCAAACAAGAAGCGACTAAAAGAGGAGTATGAGAAGCATATTTGATGTCCATCATATCTATCTTTGTCCCCTCTTTTTCTGTATTTCCATCAGTCATCCTCGCTACAGACGAGTCTTTGTGGCTGCTGAGAGTCAGAGGAGTCAAAGAGTCAAATGAAGAGCGATTACGATGCAAAGAGGGAAGAAAAGAGTGGAAGAAGAAGTAAAGAGAGACGTTACGCTGACGAGATGATATCTGGAAAAGTCTCACGTCCACTTTCAAAGAGCGGCGAACACACACACACACACACACACACACACACACACACACACACACAGTGACCTCACTCATACCCATAAGGCCGTGGTGTTTGGGCGTCGCTGTGGTTGGCGTAGACTTCACTGTTTCACACCACGGTCAGTGTTCAGGCGTCCATGAGTTCATCCTGAGTCTGTTGCTGTGTTGATGCGTTTGGCATCAACACGTTGGAGATATTAAACTTCTGACTAACGCAGAATCACATTGTCTGTATTACACAGATGCTGGACTTATGAGCGGGTGATTGGACTTTGTCGTAACTCTCCAACTCAAAAAAAGAGCGATGTGTCTTCGCGTTGCGTCTTTTTCCATTTGTCTTTCGTGTTAAAGTCCTTTTTATGATCCAGGCAACTCAAATGGATCTCACCTGCAGATAAAAGTGTTTGCATTGCCTTCAATCTGTTGCTAAGTTGCACTAAAACACCACAAACACGACAGCAGCAACATGCACACGCTTCCTCTGGCTCTACATGCGAGACTCAGTGTTAACACAAGATAAAAAGCCGTAGTTCCAAGAAATAAAGTACTTCAGTTGTCTAGTTTCTTTGCATTTGTGTTGGAACCTTTATGAAAGTGTAACTCTGTTCAAACAGACCAGCACGAAGCTCAGAATACTGTTTTCATGACGCTGCTTATCCGTCACAAGCACGTTTGATAAAAAGTTGCACGTGGCTGTTTAAAGTTGCGTTGCACTTGCGTTACGGCATCAATAGCGTTTTATTCTGGTTGAGGAAAAAACAAATCAGCTGTGTGTGTCACATCCGTTGGAACGGGAACGTTTCCAGCAGAGTCTTCAGGGCCTGTGCGTTGAATAATAAGTTCCTCTTGACATCCAGCTCACGACACGTTCAAAGTTAAACTGCTTCGGACGTGTTTGGAGTGAACTCAGCTTCACCCGCAAAGAGCACGTCATAACTCAGAGGGTTTAATATGAACCTGCACGGCGCTGCAGCTCAGAGCTAAAGTTAGCTCTGACGCTCAAACCGCATCAATGGCAGGAAGCCTTCAGCTGGCACCGCGAGCGCTCGTACGCAGGAAAACAATGGAACTGCCTCAACACTGCGGGTGTGTGTGTGTACGTGTGTGTGTGTGTGTGTCTTTGTCGGGCAGAGAAACCTGCACACACACCAGAGAGTGTGTGGGCTCTGGGCATGAGACATGAAACACTTCAATCTCTCCAGTAAAAATATAGTTTTTTAATTATTCATGTTGAAACATTGGAGTCGTTGGTCCACGTTGAACTTTTGAAGTTTTCTGTATCATCTTGTGTTTTTTTTGCCATGCAGATAGTTTTGGTTTCATTTCTTCTGGTTTTGTGATGTCTCTTAATGGGATAACTTGACTCTAACTACTCAGAATCAATGCCTCACCTTAACCAATCACCTCCGCCTCAACCGGCAGGTGTAGGACTAACTTACTGACCCCAAACCGCTTTGATTCCAACTGCAGCAATAAAAAAAGAAACTATTTGGTATTTGATTCAGAAATGTGTTTTGTGGAGCCGCTAGCTGCAGCTTCACTCCTTCTGTCAATAACTGAACTCACTTCAACTCACTGTGGAAAGCTTGAAATGCAGCTTCCTGCCAAACAAAAGACTTCTGACAAGTGTGATTTGTTTCACTCGCGGTGGGAGGATTATGGAAAATGAAGACCTCACCTGGAGAACGTGAACGTGCACGAGCGCCGCGACACATTCCCACCTGAAGCCTGCATTGTGCTGTAATGACAGGCTGCAGACACAGACAGACATCCCCTGTTCTGTCATCTCCTCTTCGTCTTTCCATGCCCTCACCCTCCTTCCTCTTCCTCACCTCCGTTTTCTTCCCCACTTAAAACCTCCTTCCTGTCGGCCTCTTCTCCGTGTTCTCGCCCTCCTTCCTCCCCTCTTCCTGGGAATTTTGTTTCACCTTCAACATAGATTGGGGCTCCTTGTTTTTTCCATCTCTAATCCCCTCCTCCTCCTCTTCATCTCCTCCTCCTCCTCCTCCTCCTTCACCTGTTATTACAGAATCTTTCCACTGTCACATACCTGAGGAGTGAAACTGCACACAAACACACACCTGTGAGTGAAAACACAGCATAGATCACACACACACACACACGCACACACACACACACACACACAACGGTGAATTGTGTTGCACTGGATGTGAGCTCATGGGATGATATATATTCTTCCGACAGTTTATCAGGTTGCTGTCGTTCCTCTTTCACCTCTTTCCCTCCATCTTCCCTCCTGGCTGCTTTCCCAGTATACAGAGAAGCTCCAATTAAACCTGAAGGCATCGGATCATGAAGTAACATCCTGTAAAATGATGTTGCCGAGCTTCACATTTGTATATCGAATGCTCAAAAAACACCTCAATCCACCGGTGTGGGTTTTTGCAGCTGTAATATCTGCGTGAAGTAAATAAGAAAACTTTGAGATGTTGTCAAATACTGAAGGATGTGAAAAGATTTAAAAAAAGAAAAGAGGTCAAACTGGTTCTTGTGAAGAGGAGGAGGAGAAGGAGAGGTCATGAAAGAGGCTGAGTGAGAAGAGAGAGAGCAGACGACAGCGAGAGAAAGAAGACAGGAAGGTCGAGCAGATAGAAACGTCTATAATGAGCTTTCTGTTATCTTACAGATAAGCGGCTGCAGAACGAGCAGGAGGAGTTGCTCATCTAAGAACTAATCATCACAAACACCTTCATCCACAGAGGCTGAACAGGTACTTACATTTAAAGAAGATGTAAGAAGAACTGACATATTAAATTGATGGAGAATTAAATCACATTGTCGCTCTTTGTCGATGTAGTAGATAGTCTACTGGAGTATTAATGAGGAGTAAAATGTAAAAGCCTGACACACATTTGATGTGTGTCAATTGGTGAGGAAGTGTAGTGTGTGTGTGTGTGTGTGTGTGTGTGTGTGTGTGTGTGTGTGTGTGTGTGTGTGTGTGTGTGTGTGTGTGTGTGTGGATCCAGGCTGTGCTTGGTACCTGCTGCAGTGATGATATACTGACACTGAAGGTACGCTGACTTTACTGCCAACAGAATTCCACCGTGAGAATTTAAACGGTTCAGCTGCTTCACCTTCACCTCAGAGCCGTGCACGAACTGGTGCACGCGAGGTGCCTTGCTCAAGGGCATCCCAACAGTCTTGGAATCTAAATGCTGTTGCGTTTAGAGGACTTTAGCATCGGGTCGGTGAGCTTTAGGAACCGGCAGGAGTGTAAATTTAAAAGAATTATTTAAACAAAAAAAAAGTTGCCGAAATAATTTCAACAAACATAACAAAGAATGATCTGGAATAAGATAACAGAATACAGAGAAATTAGGAAAAATATAGGATTACATGACATGGCTAAAGGCCTGTGGATGAGACCCAGCAGATGTTACACATGTTCTGGTTCTGACCCAAACTGACAAACTATATTCAGAGTCTGTCCCTCGATGTCTGGATCCTGGATGTTCAGGGACTTTAGTGAAGGAACACAAACTCGTAGATGCTTCTTCAAGCCTCTGAACACAAAGGAAAGTCCTCTCAGGCTGGAAGTCACCTCGTCCTCCATTAAAGGACCTGCTGTTCTCTTGAAAACGGGAGGAAACAAGTTCTCGCTCAGGCGACGCTGGGAAGTTAAAGTCTACTCGGGGTCCGATCACACAAGACTTTGATATATTGATTTTTTTATTTTTTATTCAGTTATCTTGACGCTGTTGTAGGAATTAATAAGAGCAATAACTTCCATATAACATATGCTTTTGAGAATAAACATGATTCACAGAGAGAGAGAGAGAGAGAGAGAGAGAGAGAGAGAGAGAGAGAGAGAGAGAGAGAGAGAGAGAGAGAGAGAGAGAGAGAGAGAGAGAGAGATTAACAGCCTCCCCTGCAGCAGGTTGAGGCAGGTTAACTGGCATTCCTATATCTCCTCTCTTTCATTCAGCCAGAGGTAAAAGGGGGGGGGGGAGGAGGGAGGAGGGGTTTCAACACACTCTGGGCCCTGTCACTGTCACACACACACACACACACACACACACACACACACACACACACACACACACACACACACACACTCGTAAACCCTGGCCTTAGCCTACCTACATTCTTTCACGACAAAACTGCAACCTGGTAACCAGAGACTCTCTCTCTGTCTCTCTCTCTCTCTCTCTCTCTCTCCCACACACACTCTCGCTCACTCTCTCACACACACACACACACACTCTCTCCTTCTCCCTCTCTCTCTCTCCCTCTCTCCCTCTCTCTCTCTCTCTCTCTCTCTCTCTCTCTCTCTCTCTCTCTCTCTCTCTCTCTCTCTCTCTCTCTCTCTCTCTCTCTCTCTCTCTCTCTCTCCTGAAGCCGTCTTCTTGGCGTTGATGCCACCCAGAAAACATGCAGCAGTGCAGGTTGTAAACATTTTGAACAGATGTAATAGATGGATGGATAGATAGATAGATAGATAGATAGATAGATAGATAGATAGATAGATAGATAGATAGATAGATAGATAGATAGATAGATAGATAGATAGATAGATGGATAGATAGATAGATAGATAGATAGATAGATAGATAGATAGATAGATAGATAGATAGATAGATAGATAGATAGATAGATGGATAGATAGATAGATAGATAGATAGATAGATGGATAGATAGATAGATAGATAGATAGATAGATAGATAGATAGATAGATAGATAAAAGGGCACTTCTTCAAGTTAACATTGAACTTGTTAGTCGAATCGCGACATCAGTATTAAATTAAAATTGTTTAATAACCATTAAAATGTTCTTCAGTAACAAAGTCCAAACCCTATAAAATGCCGCCTGCGTTGTTGTCATCCATGATAAGATGATCTTTTTCACTTCTTTCACAAGGTAAACAGGCGTATAAAAGCTTAAACACACAGCGACAACAACAGCTCCCAGCTTCTCCAAGAAGACCTTCGACCCTGAGAGGGAAGCTGACAAGAGAAGGAGAGGAAGCGAATCAAGTGGAGAGGGAGAGGAGAAAGGGGACGATGGAGAGGGATGGGAACCTGAAGGCCATGACAGAAAACACTCCTGTGAAGGACACAAGTGCACAGACACACTGGACGCACAACGCCGCTGAATGCAGCCACTCGAGCGGGAGAGCCGGCACAAAAGAGTCTCCTTCAGAACCAGAAACGGTTGTTCAAGAGCGACGTTCAAAACCACAAAAAGGTTAACTTGGAGCACAGGAAGACAGAGTGACGCTGTTCTGTGTGTGTGTGTGTGTGTGTGTGTGTGTTACACATCTATACGTGAGTGTGTGTGTCATTCTGATGGAGTCGCTGCAATAACAAAAGTCTCTCAATTCAACTGAAGAGTTTTTTTTATGTTTGATTTTTCTCGCGTTTTTATTCTTTCGGGTCAGAGAGCTTCAAGAGGCCGATTCATCACTAGACCAGTCAATGGGCTCGGATGAGTTTCACATTCATTATCAGAGGGCCAGACGCAGCTTTTATTGCTATGAGTTAGCACAGAGTTTACCAGCAGCTCACAAATGTCTTCACTGCAAGTGGCTCTGGCTGAAACCCAATAAGCCTCCTTTCCACTTAAATGAATCATCTGAGATAAATGGAGACGTCGTAAAGGCTGCGGCCAAAATGTTCTGATGTATTTCCACGACAAGTAAAAAGGAGGAAGAGTTTTAATGTTCCATGGTCGGTAGCGGAAATTAAACTGTTTTACAGGAACGTGACCGGGACAGTTTAGGTTAGCTAGTGAGGCTATGTGCTGCTAGCTACAGGTGCGTGACCGGGACAGTTTAGGTTAGCTAGTGAGGCTATGTGCTGCTAGCTACAGGAACGTGACCGGGACAGTTTAGGTTAGCTAGTGAGGCTATGTGCTGCTAGCTACAGGAATGTGACCAGGTCAGTTTAGGTTAGCTAGTGAGGCTATGTGCTGCTAGCTACAGGAACGGGACCGGGATAGTTTAGGTTAGCTAGTGAGGCTATGTGCTGCTAGCTACAGGAACATGACTGGCACAGTTTAGGTTAGCTAGTGAGGCTATGTGCTGCTAACTAAACACATAAAGTGTCGAGCGAGTAAAATCAGGCGGAAAAGCGTTGTGAATATTCACAACTGTTTTGGCGTGAACACGGCATGAGGCGATGTGGCGCAGGTGTGTTTCAGTGTGTAGATTTAAATGAGTACTACCTGTCCGAGGTCCAGGGTGACGTTCACCTCGTTGTACTCGGTGCTGCGGGACAGCGGCGGGCTCTGCCACCAGCGCTCGGTTCCGTCGATGGCGTTGGTGATGGGGTGAGCGCGATCGCTCTCGCCCTGGCTGCAGATGTCACAGTATTGTCCCTGAGGAGACAGAGACAGACGAATAAAGTTTTCACCTTCAGTTGAGCAGGTACACGGTAACTGTTACAAAGCTTAACTGAAACTTCAGAGTCCAGCGTGAAATCTCAACAATCCGTACTTCAGACATCGCTGTTCACGTTTCAGCCATATGTTCCCCACAGCGTTACGCACCGTCCTCACAGGTAATCTTGTGGATTTAAGCTAAGTCCAGGCTTTGATACACCAGGTGAGTCCACTGAGGAGCTTCAACAGGAGAGGAGGATCTAACCAATGAGACGCTTGCTAGAGTCTTTAATTGAATTATCTCATTATTTCTAATAGAAAAAGTCACTTTTACATCTTGTTTTTGCGTTTAATTGCAGATCTACTGTGGAGACTAAACTTCTTGCTCATAGGCACCATGGCAGGATGTAAGTCGTGATGAACCCGCAGTGGTTATTGTGGGATTTGAACCTTCCAACCACCCAAACCAGCGTTTCAGAGTCACAGTAAACAATATGAAAAAGAACTGTTTGTCCCCGAAGCCGCCGGGTCAAGTTACTTATATTCCAGCGGCGAGACGACCGCACTCGGGTTTCTGTCACCGCGAGCTTCTATTGTGTTTCTGCTGGTAGCTTCAAATGTATCATACATGGAGTCTCTGTTGTCGTCTGATGTGTTGTGTACCGTCTGATTTGACTTCATAGTGTACTGCAAAATGGAAAATAATGCAGATTAATGATTCCACAACCTTAATAATGCACGTAATCTATCAATTAGATTATTGTAAACTAGTACCTCACTCAGAGAAAATTCCATAAAGTCAAAATTACGATAATTACAATAAATAAACTTCTTTACAACAATTATTTCCAAGGAACACACATTTAAAGGCTGGTAAAACCTAAAGTGACCAATCACAGCACACATCAGGCTTCAGTGTCTGGTATCTGTTTTTGAAAAGTTGAAATAATTCAGCCATGCGGTCTGAAAGGAGCTTTTTCAGCAATTCCACACAATCTTCAGCTACGTCTCCACACACACACACACACACACACACACACACACACACACACACACACACACACACACACGTAAATGTTTCCTGAATTGACTCATTGCGTCACTGTCTCTTAGTTTTTAGTTCTTCTAACTCGTCTTGTTCTGTGTTTTCTGTCTGTAACTACGTGTTTTTTATGCTGCTGCCGGTCTTGGCCAGGTCTCCCTCGAAAAAGAGATTTTTAATCTCAATGGGACTTCCTGGTTAAATAAAGGTTAAATAAATAAAATTTAAAAAATGGGTATTTCTGTATTTCTCTCTGGCGCGCTGGCCTCCCACACAACAAACAAAGACACAATATTTGGTTATTAAAATCGCCGTTATTAACATTTACTTTCCTCCCTTCTGTCCTTTATCTTCTTCCCTCTTTTCGGGGTCGTTACTAACCATCCTCGCTTTAAACATACCTCACCTCGTCTAGCTAGCATGTCACAATCACTGGCCAACTTAACCTGCTAGTTTACCATTAACTGACTGCTAATAACTCGGCCGACACCACAGGAGGAGCGACCGTGAGCACATGTGACGTCGTGGCCAAAGCATGGAGTCCACTTGGAGTGTCCACGCCGCCTCTTTGGTTTCTAAAGCCTCTCTTCATTCTCGGCTAATCCGGTTTGTTAGTCGGAGCGTTTAACCCGACCGCTCGCGGCTGTGTAAGCGTTAGCATAAACTAAACAAGTGTGGACCTGAACAAAAGAGGTGGGAGATGTTATCACTGAGGTCAGAGGTCACTGCTCACTATCTGGCTCTATTCCACACATCCCCCAAACGCCCTGCACATACTTCCTTATTTTAACATTTGTGTGGATCTTGTTGAGCCTAAAATTAGTCTGTGTACTTCAATTTAGGTTCATGTTACTTTTACTTTCATTCTCGTCACTAAGATTTGTGTCTCCATTACAAATTATGGCTGTTAAGAAACTTGAACAAGAGATTAGTGAGGAGAAAATTAAGCTCTTTTGAGAGCAGGATTAAGTCAATCGAGGACACATTGTTCATTGAGTGAATGAATAAGAATTAATGACTAATCTGAGGTTCATGATTTATAAAATATGATAATAATTGAGACTTATTGGGCTCTGTAGTTGTATTTTAGTGATAAAACAGACATTTGTCTGATTGAAGTTGTTGCAGTTTCTTACTTTTTCATTGCGTTTAAATAAAACTCCACTTATATCATCCTCATAGTTATCCAAATACATCCTTTAATACAAATGGATCACGTTGTCTGTAAAATCTGAGCCCACAAAGCCGTTCACAGCGACTTGGAGACACTAAAGGAGGCAGAAATCACCTCCAGACCGAGGAGCTTCTCAGGATGTGAGCTTTCAAACGGCGAACAACGACGGAGCTGATTTCATACTCAGGTTTGTGAAACCTGAAAGGATCATCATGCTTTACTTCTGCCCGGCTGTCAAACACACTGTCATGCTATTTTGTTCTCTTTTTATCAGTTTTCTTTCACAGCACACGCTCGTTCCTCTCAAGACCACCTGGAAATGAACAACTCTCTCTCTCTCTCTCTCTCTCTCTCTCTTTCTCTCTCTCTCTCACCTCTATTCCCACTTCTTTCCTTCCTCCACGGTTCGGTTAATGAGCAACGCTCTCCGGCAGCATCGCCCTGAGGACCTGGATTCCTCCCTCAGAGCGAGACAAAGTGTTGCTCAGTCAACACCTGCAGCTTTATGTAATCAATCTTTTTTTCCCTCTCTTTACATAACGTGCAGCTTTTCTCATACTTCCGCTAACTTTCTAGCTCACATGTATTTCTGCGTTCAGCGTACATCTCACATGACATCAGTACTACGACTAACAAGGTGCATGTACTTGTTAAAGTACCAGTGACACACATCATGAGCAACTGGTGTTATGAAATGTCCTTTTTTGTGCGTTGTCCTCCAGATGTCTAGTGATCAGTGCGCTTGTGCGTCTCGTGCGGCAACAAGACTTCTTGGATATGCTTCGGCAAAGATGTGGAGATAAATTTCTGGTTTCACTCGGGACGCCGGCCGGTTAAAAGTCTTCTGCCACACCTCACACACTCCACAGGCCTCCTGCGGTTTTTAATTAATAAAAACACTCTGCGGCTTGCTGTCAAATCAAAACAGGATTAACCTCACCACAGAGCAGTGAGTGTGCTTTCTGGTAATGTGTGTGTGTGTGTGTGTGTGTGTGTGTGTGTTGTTCAGGGGGTGCAGTAACCCAACAAGTGGGCCGAGCCACAATAGCGCAGCAAAGTGGGTTAAACCTCTTGGGCCCAAACACATAATGCCCCATTCCTCGAGCTAATGAGCAGATTTCTTGGGTTCATTTGGAGATTTCCTGAGCTGACGGAGCACCGACGTCCCGGCTTCAAGCAAACGGCCTCAAGCAGAGAACGGCAAAGAAAACTCTGATGACAGAATACTTGGTTGTAATTCTCGGTTGAGACTCGGATCAAGTAGTTTAACACCAGAGAGCCAAATTACCAGCTGAGTTAAAGATAATAACTCAGTCAAATTAAATTACTTACTAAACATTCAAACAACACTTCAGACTCCCCTCTGTTCATTCTCACATCTTCATGTCTGATCTCTTTTCATTTCACTTCACAAGGTATTTGTTAGCTTGCTACTTGTTTTTCAAACAACAAACATCAGCCAATAGTTTTCTAAGTGATCGAATCCCTCTGTTCCCTCCTGACTCCTGAATCACCACCAGATTAAGCGGTGAGCGATGATCCTGCAGATGAACTTCTGACTTGAAGACGTCGGTCTCTGTGAGGAGAGGCAACGACAGGTGAGAATACGCCTCCATGTTGTTGCCCAGACGGTTCAATGGTTAACCATGAAACTGCAATGAGCCTTGAGGCTGACTGCCGATGTTCTGGAGGCTCAAACATCAGACACACAACGGTCCCAGCTCATCTTCACATTACAAACTCCTCCATAAACACATAAAGCATGATGTGGTAGTGGATTTTCTGTGGAATCCCCTCCAAGTGAAACGCTGCCTGTCCTTATATAAGTGGCCTGTGTTAAGTGTTGCCAAGTCCTACAAAGGAAGCGGTGCATGAAATAATGACCTGGCAGAGCGGTTGGAGATGCATGCACGCTGCTGACCCCCTCTGTTCAACTCCCTGCTCTCAAAGCAGTGAAGTGTGCAGGTTGGCATTCACAGAAAGTCTAACAGAGAAAAAACTGGATCCAAACATGCAGAAAACTTCTGCAAAAACACTCACGCAGGACATTTCAAAGTAAACTATGAAACGTTAAGATCATAGAGTCATCATGTATCTTGAATCTGATTCCATTAAGTCCTGAAAGTGAAGCAATAGTATGCTGCAAAGGCAACACAATAGGACAATATGATCACATATTATAGGAATAAGTGTTTAATGATGCCAAACACACATACATACGTACTACACTTGTCGTATGTTTGATACTATTGAGCACCATCGACACACTCAGCCAGGAGAAATGACTCTGACTATGAAGGACAACTGAAATGAACATTGACTATCAGGAACTTTCTGGAGAGAGGAAACACATTGTAATTGTAATAGTTGTAATAGTCTATAACGCGTCGCTCACCCGGATGGTCTGGCTCGGGTCTCCGGACACCGGGCCTCCGACCAGCTTGCAGTAGAGGTCCTGCAGGGACCTGCCGGTGTCGTCCTCCCCGCAGGTCGCCGTGGCCGAGATTTTGGTGCCCTCGGCCAGGTTGAAGTACGGCGGGTGCAGGCTGTATCCGTTCACCCCGTTGGTCGGCAGCTCCTGGGCCGAGACAACGTGACAGCAGGTCGCCAACAGCAGCAGCGCGAGCCGCGTCCGGATGCGCAGCGCCGGGCGCGGCGCCGGTCCGCTGGCCATCATCTCCACCTGTTCGCTCGAGCCCGGGACAAGAGGAGCGCGAGAAGTTCGAGGAAGCAGTCGCGCGGAGTTTCGGGAGAAGTGAGACGTCAACGCGCGGAGGAGAGACGCATCTGTGAGGCGGAGAGAGAGAAGGAAGAGAGGAAGGGGAGTTGGGTGGTTTTTTCTCCTCTCGGTGCGTTCAGGGTTCAGTCCTCCGTGTCGCTCCACCAGGCACCTCTTCACTCTGCTGCTCCCTCCCTCCTCTTCCTCCCTCCTCTTCCTCTCCTGGCCCGTC
>NW_027176142.1:863353-965853 GCF_023055335.1 Clinocottus analis
TCATTGTATGGCGAGCTTAGACTCGCCTGGCACACCCTGCCACAGGCAAGGTTTAGCATTTAATTCAGATTAGTTTGGCTCTAAAAGAAGGCGCACTGACAGTGTGTGTGTGTGTGTGTGTGTGTGTGTGTGTGTGTGTGTGTGTGTGTGTTATACAGAGACATAAAGAGTGAAAACAAGAAGAAACAAAACAGCATTAGCGTCTCAGTTGACAATAAGTGATGTTACACATAAATCTCGCAAACTTTGACTTCAATGTTTCTTCCCCTTCAACACACACACACACACACACTTTTCTCAAGCTTTTAAGGCCGGGTTTAAGGCCGCTAACAGTTAGTAATTAACCCGTAAACAGGAAGTGATGCAATTAAAAGGACAGCAGAGCTCATTTACCGTCGTCTGTAATTTCACCCGAGAAAGAACAGAGAAAGAGACGCTTGAGGAGGAGAGAGCTGGAAACTATTGTTGATATGAGTAAATAATAACCTGATGATGCAGCGGTGATTCTCCTCCAGTGAGCAAGTTTCTTTTGGGTGGACGTGCAGATCTACAGGAAACATTTCAGTATATTGGATATAAACTATATTTCAGAGCGCTTCACAATGTGACCTGTGAGAGGTTTTAATTGATGCAAAACAAACATTTCCCATATCTTGCTTCACAGTCAACCGGGGCTTCTGGGAAAAAGAGAGACAAAGAAAGAGAGAGACAAAGAGAGGAGGGGAGTTGATGATGATGACAAACTTGTCCTCTGTGCAATTACTCACTTGTAGGAAAAGAGAGAGAGAAACTGTGGGAACGAAGCAGTAAAGCAGCAGCTGATGAGGATGATGAGGATGAAGACCCTGAACCGCTCTCACACACCTTCTCTGTGTTTAGTCTGAACGCCGGCCTGTCATTCACACGCTCACCTGTTTCATCTGCTCTCTCGTTCTCTGGAGGCCGAAGAGTCAGACAGGAAACACACCGACTGACTTTATACTGTTGGAATAAAGTTTACCAGAACATCTGTTGCAGCTTTGACTTCATCAAACATGTCGGATTTTTACCAACGCTGCATTCATTTGAATGAAAAGTCAGTTTTAACCTGAGATGTTATTGATTTTTTTGGGAAAGTTTATCACATTTCTTTGAACTGGGAGGGAAACACTTTGCTTTGTTTGCCTCAATACTTTTTTTTATTGTTTTGACAAATTGTGTCAAATTGACTTATTTATTTGTTGTATTTGTTTATCTCCACCACTAATGAATTCATTTATTCATTTCAATATTAATAAAATCATGTTGATTTTAAATTCAATGAATGTGTCATGTTATTACATTTGACATCCATTGTAACACAATTTAACACAATGCAACAACTTCAAACGTGTGAAGAGCACAAACATCTGCAGCGCGCCGCTGCCTCCTTGTGGCCAGAAGGAGCAAGCGCTGCTTTTGAGTCCACTCAATGTAATGACGTCTAAAAGTTAAGTTAGGTTTAACATTTAACACGAGCTTAAAATATTGTGTTAGAGCAACTGTTCCAACAACAACTGAACATCGTGCATATTATACACACTGTGAAACTGTAATACTGCTCTCATAACTCTGCATTGTTTTATATATAGTTTTGACCATTAGCATTTACCTCTTTTCTTAGTATTTTATATTTTGGCATAAGTTTAAGTTTGTGTGGAAGGAGGATATAATAAAGTATGATTTTCATGGTATGAAGTAACTGTTAACACTTAACAGTGCATATGACAATATAAATATATGGATATCTTAATAACTTTATACTCCAAAAGACGGCAGCATGCTTTTGTCAAGTTGACATCTAAAGAAATAAAACAATCTTCACTGTTTCATAAAAAACAAAAGTCCAGTCACTCTGAGTATGAACGACATTAAACAACAGTGCAGTTACTGAACACAGTTTATTTCGAGTACAGATCAGTTTAAAACTCTCCGTCCTCCTCGTCCTCGTCTCCAGCACTATCAGCTCCGACCTCCTCGTAATCCTTCTCCAGCGCCGCCATGTCCTCTCTGGCCTCGGAGAACTCGCCCTCCTCCATCCCCTCCCCCACGTACCAGTGGACGAAGGCCCGCTTGGCGTACATCAGGTCGAACTTGTGGTCGAGCCGGGCCCAGGCCTCCGCGATGGCGGTGGTGTTGCTCAGCATGCACACGGCCCTCTGCACCTTGGCCAGGTCTCCTCCGGGCACCACGGTGGGCGGCTGGTAGTTGATGCCCACCTTGAAGCCGGTGGGGCACCAGTCCACAAACTGGATGCTGCGCTTGGTCTTGATGGCGGCGATGGCGACGTTCACGTCTTTGGGCACCACGTCGCCGCGGTACAGCAGGCAGCACGCCATGTATTTGCCGTGGCGGGGGTCACATTTCACCAGCTGGTTGGCGGGCTCGAAGCAGGCGTTGGTGATTTCTGACACCGTCAGCTGCTCGTGGTACGCCTTCTCGGCGGAGATGACCGGGGCGTAGGTGGCCAGGGGGAAGTGGATGCGGGGGTAGGGCACCAGGTTGGTCTGGAACTCCGTCAGGTCCACGTTCAGGGCGCCGTCGAAGCGCAGGGAGGCCGTGATGGAGGACACGATCTGGCTGATCAACCTGTTGAGGTTGGTGTAGGACGGACGCTCGATGTCCAGGTTCCTGCGGCAGATGTCGTAGATGGCCTCGTTGTCCACCATGAAGGCGCAGTCCGAGTGCTCCAGGGTGGTGTGGGTGGTCAGGATGGCGTTGTAGGGCTCCACCACGGCCGTGGACACCTGGGGAGCCGGGTAGATGGAGAACTCCAGCTTGGACTTCTTGCCGTAGTCGACGGACAGACGCTCCATCAGCAGGGAGGTGAAACCGGAGCCGGTGCCGCCGCCGAAGCTGTGGAACACCAGGAAGCCCTGAAGGCCGACGCAGCGCTCAGCCTGAGGGCAGAGCGAGATCACACGTCACAGACGCACAAACGTACAGGCAGAGCGTCACTCAGCGAGCAGAACATCCTGCTGGTTAAACATCGGTACCGACAGCACACATTCATGAGGTTCATTATTATGCATTCAGCTCTCATCAGTAAAAATATTATTGAGCGATTTTTACATTATGACGTTGGCATGAATTTTGTTTTTTGTGAGAAGCTGCAAAAGATGGAAGTTGTTTGAAGGAGATGTTTTCAGAGCAATACAAAATAGATGTTAGAGTGAATTATGGCTCCTTTAACTTTGTAACACAAACTCTAAGCAGCTTATGAAACATAATTACTGCTGTAAAAACACAATAATTGAATTTCCTTATCATTTACACCGTTATCAGATGAAGTAACGACAGTTGATTTTATCAGCGGTGCCATTAAACATTAGTTATGTGAGCTGGTTCAACTGGTGAGTTACTGGTAGTGGAATCAGATTTCATTTGAATATCATAATAATGAGTTCATCCAAATAAGATTGTTAAAATGTTTCCCTCTACCTCGAGGAAGGTTGAGACACGCAGATATAGTTTAATACAATGTCTTATTTAAGTATTAAGTCACTTTTTTAAATGTTGTTCAGGCTTGTACGCCTACGTGTTCCTGCCAGTGAGGAAGCATCTCCTGGTCTGATGGACCCACCAGTTTGCGGGTCCTGTCCAGCACCAGCTCGATGATCTCTTTGCCGACGGTGTAGTGTCCGCGGGCGTAGTTGTTGGCAGCATCCTCCTTGCCGGTGATCAGCTGCTCGGGGTGGAACAGCTGGCGGTAGGTCCCACTGCGCACCTCGTCTGAACAGATGCATTCAAATCAGAAATCACTTCAGGGTTTGATTTGATGAACTAAAATAAAAAAGAGGGAATTGCATCTCATGACCTCACCGATGACGGTGGGCTCCAGGTCCACGAACACGGCTCTGGGGACGTGCTTTCCAGCGCCGGTCTCGCTGAAGAAGGTGTTGAAGGAATCGTCTTTTCCTCCCGTGGTCTTGTCGTCGGCCAGCAGTCCGTCCGGCTGGATGCCGTGTTCCAGGCAGTAGAGCTCCCAGCAGGCATTGCCAATCTGGACGCCGGCCTGACCGACGTGCACGGAGATGCACTCACGCTGGAAGGGAAACGAGCAGTTGGTGACTTTTACATGTTGCCAGACAGCGATATGTTTTAACCACGTCTAATTAGAAGCTCCAGGTCATCGCTGCATGGTGAAGACAGCGGCGTCCAGAGGGAGGAAGAACTAAAAGGACTCTTTGTAAAGTACCAGATACCACAACATCATGACCGAGTCACCTGACACATGCTGCCCATCTATTTATAGCCTTAAAAAGGACATTCAGATGAACAGATAGTTGATTATCAATAAATACAATCATACTGAAAGAAAAACAAATATTAAATAAAAATATAATCTACATAAACAATCTCTGGAGGGACATCATTTTAGTCTACCAACACCAGACAGAGCTGCAGTCAATAGTACATTAAAAGATTACAAATGAAGGGTTTGATTCTTTAAGTATATTTGGAAAACCCTTTCAAAGAGGTGGTCAAAATAGAAAGATAAGACAAAGACTAGGATGATGAATATAAAATCAATACAATACACAAGAACATACTGTTACTAAAATACACTACAAATACATGAAATAAAACAAGGTAAAACACTACACCGAGGAATGTGACAAGTTATTTATATGTTAACCCAACTTGGTTTATATGCTTTTCCATAAGAAAGACAACACTTAAGCTCTAAATCACAACTAAAACGTGACGTCATGACATTGTTTAACTGTTCACGTTAGACTTCATTCAAGGCAACAAAAGCTCAAGCGAATGAACTAACACCAATACGTGTGTGACCTGTGTGATGTGAGCCTGATTAAATAAAACATTAAAACAAACTCCCCATTGTTCAACACTCACCATGTTTCCTGGAGCTGAAGGGGCTGAAAAAGGGGATGACGAGACGGATTTAACTCACAGCTGCGCTTCAAGGAGTGCTGTGTGAGAGGCCGACACCCGCCGCGCCGAGGGAGGCTCTTTATAGCGGCGAGGGGGCGGGACCACCGATCCTATTGGTCGAAGGTCACGAGCGCGTCTTTCCTATTGGTTAAGCGAAGCAAAGGAATCCTATTGGTTAAGCGAAAGCACCGCTCTTCATCTCCTAATGCCCATGACTGTGAGAGCTGTCCTCCACGTTGAACTCTCAAGTTTAAACAAGCAACAAGAAAAGAACATACAAAAAAAAGTTGTATAAGCAAAAAAAAAAGTACAACTATAATAAATGTAAAAGTACATTATGCAATAAAATAGTGAGATTTTTTTCTATATGTTGTCAAACAGTCAACATTTGATGAAAAATAACTGCATTATCATATAATGAATGGACAAAATGTAATAGAAAAAAAAAAACATTTCTTAAGTGTACTTTAGTAAATGTACTCAGGAACTTTCATCCACAAACAGTTTGTGATGTTTTGTCACAAAACAAACAGAAAGGGAGAGATCAGTTAAACAAGTTTCCTTTCACTTACATGCTCATCATTGAGCCGGTTTATATGTCAAGGATAAAAGCGAAATGTAAATACTTGCTGTTTGGGGTTTGTGCTTTTAGGGAATGAGCTTTAAGTTTAAGTTATACAGTAGACTATAATGTTTAAAAGGTGTATTATTCACAGGACAACTTCAGCTTCAATTCGATTTGTCAACTTTTCATTTGTATCGCTGCGACAAACTATAAAAATGTCTCTGCTCTTTATGTCTATGTCAGTCCACAAATATGATCATGGCCACACTCCTGAACTCTTTAGTGCCAGCAGCTGATGTTAACGTTGCATATAAACTCAAGAACCAACTTCTTTTTTTGCACCGCTTAGCCATGTGCCTTTTCCTCACAGTCTTTTCTGCCTCTACCTCCTGCTTCATATTCTCTGCAGCGGTAGATGTTGTGGGCTGACATTCCAGCTCCATCCTCCTCTCTGTGGCTATAAACAACTTGATCTGTCTCTGGGCCTTGCCCCTTGTCCCTGCTGTACCGATGGAGCAAAACCATCGCCTGTACAAGAACAAAAGTGATTTATTTTCATTGGTAAAACTTATTAATGGACTTCCACTATTACTGTATAGCTGTTAGAGTTGTGACACTTTTAAAGTAAAAGTCGTAACAAGGTTTCAGGAGGTGAACCTGTGGAAGGATCATTACCGATAAACGTAGCTAACGTCATGACGTTAACATTAGCTAACGATGAACGTAGCTAACGTCATGACGTCAATGTTAGCTAACGATGAACGTAGCTAACGTCATGACGTTAACGTTAGCTAACGATGAACGTAGCTAACGTCATGACGTTAACGTTAGCTAACGATGAACGTAGCTAACGTCATAACGTTAGCTAACGATAAACGTAGCTAACGTCATGACGTCAACGCTTGATAACGTTAGCTAACGATAAACGTAGCTAACGTCATGACGTCAACGCTTGATAACGTTAACTTTAGACGATCAAGCTTTAGATTAAAAAAAAACTTAACATAAAAAAACAGGGTTGTGGTTATCAAGCTGACTAGTTTAAGATTAAAAAAATCAGGGTGGTAAAGATTTGATGGGGATAACATGACAAAAATATTCCGAAACATAACTTGGATGGCGAGTTACCTTCGTTAGTTAAACAGCATATTAAATTGTTTCTATCAAACAAGACTTACCTCTAAACTAGAGTTCATTGCTGATCCAGTTGTACCGACGGTAACTTCAATTTGGGGCGAAGGGATGAAACATTGGAGTGACGTAGACGCTGGAGACAACGCTGATTGGCCAAGACTCGACACATCAAAGATGTTTTATTTGCGAAGATCACTCACGACGTCCACTTTTCTCCGTGTCTCACTCCGATTTCAGAAACGCTGCCCGGCCAGATTATTGAAACATTCTATATTTGTATGCACCGTTTGAAGTTTGCAGCGCAGAGTGACCGACTTGCTCGATATCGGACAGAATTATCAACTCCAACTTTTCAAAAGGTCCGGACCCAGGTGTAGACCCAAACTGAAGATTATTGCTATGACAAAAACATGATCTAAGATTTAAAGAAGTTATAAATTGTTGGGCATTTGCCAAAATTTTATGTGGACTATACATCATCTGAACAATTAAAAATCATTTTAAAACCAAAACTTGACTAATCTGAAGCCACTGTTCAATAAATTCATGGATGAAGAGTCAACTGGCTCCATGAGTCAGAACATCACAAGTTAATTCTCAAGTCTCATCGTGGAAACATGTTGAAGATCGATATTAAAACATAGAAAAGAAAATTGCCTCTAAACACATAACCGGTTGACATCTTCCATTTGTTGTTGAGAAATTACTACAATGGCAACAAAAGTATTTTTTCCCCCCATTTTATTTTTTTTTACAAAGTCTCCACTGGTGCATCGTCACTTAGAGGGACCTGTGGAACAAGAGGATAATTGTGAGTTGTTGAATTACCAAATAAGACAGATTCACTGACAAACTTCCTGCCCACTGTTCTGCCTTACTCTGATCCTTTCAGACAAGTCTTTTATTCATTAGTGACGCATGTGCTTTTCCTATCGCTAGTCAAAGATTCTGCTTTAACATTTCCAAAAGAATGTGAATTAGAATTAATTTACTGTATAAGACTGTTTCAACAATTACTGCAGTACAACATGTATTCTCCTCCTACCAAGAGAAACAACTTCTGCTTTGAGAGAGAATCTAGCTTGAGCAAACATGAATAATGTATGATTTTAGTACAGCTTCACAGAAACAACCCTCTTTGTTATGAACTATTCCTTTCTGGAACAAGTAACACAAGTTACTAAGATTCAAAAACTACAGCACAACTGTGTTGGCCGTCCTTATTCATGCATGCTGAATTATTTTCATATCAATGAAAAACAGTAATCGTCACATGTATGCCGCTTGAGAACAGGTTCTTACTTTGCGACAATAGAGTCAGTCTTTGCCAGCCTCAAGATGGAGTCATCAGACTCGCCCTGCAGGACCAAGAAAAAAGGGAAAGCTTTCAGCATTTACGAGGAGATGTCCGGGCAGAGGCAGGTTTCGACCGTCAAAACACATTAAAAAAAACTTCCTGTCTTAATTATTGATGAAGGATGAAAGAAAACGATCCCACAAATAATTCAGTACTATAAACTGCCCGACAGCTGAAATGATAAGAAATGTAAATCTGTGCTCATTGCTTCCCGCAGGCTTTGTTAGACTGATGGGTGGACAGTTGACCCTTTAGGGAGGTCAGAGGTCAGTTTTATACTTCACTAGATGTATTTGACAATTAGTTAGCCTGCTTGCTACTTTTTTCGTTTCTTAATACAGAATATAAGTCGACTAAAAAAACTATGATGCATTAAACTGCAGAAAGCAGCCTAAATAAGCGCCATCTTTACCAGCTGCAACGTTATAGTGATGAAAACACTAATGGGGTGCTAGTCTTGGTAATTAAATGGAAAAAACTGGTGTTAAACTTCATCAATTAAAAAAAAAGAAACCTGTGCTGTACATAAGTAACAACTGTCTAATGGTAAAGACAATAAATAAATTACATTGTGCAATGTGACAAACATATCGTCTTAATCCTCTACTCAAACACTTCAACTGATGACTGACAAGGAAACACGTGACGGTGGGAAAAGTACAAATAAAGAGAATCAGCTGACGCTCACCATTCTGCGGATGGCGCCACAGATGGCATAGGTCTTGAACTGACCATTGAAGCGTCCGGTCACCTTGTCGACCTGCAGAGGACAGAGCGTTGGATCAGACCGGTTCAACCAAAAGAACATTTTAAATTAGCCAAAACGAATCAGTACAGCTCGAGGAAATATATCCTTTATTTTTTGTCAGGCATCCAATTTTTCTCTAAATATAAATGGTGTATAAATTATAATATTGCTATATGGTATTTTTCTGTACTTTTTTTTAAAACTATTTAAAAAGGCAGTTAAATATGTTACAACCCAAGATGTATGTTACTCCTGCTAAAAGGATCTTGAGATTTACTGTTTCAAAAGTCTGCCTATTGACTTTGATATCAGATTAATATTAAAGAGATCATTGTTTGTAAAGATAGAATTAAACCCAAGCCTCTCTTGCACTGCTCCATAAGTACATGTGATGTGTATGAAACTGTTGAACAAAAGCATCACTGACTGTAACTGTAAGAGCATTTAGTCTCTGATGACTCACTGCACACGCGCAAACAGCCAGAATGATTCTATCGATTGATGCCAAAACATTTCCAGTTTTCCTTTTTCCATCACAATTGACCATGTTTATTAATACAACTGTCCAGCTTCACGCCGTTAAAGCAACAGTTTTTCCTTCACCCGTGGAACCTTACTCCCATCATGGCGCTATGGTTTACTCATGCGGCTGACTTCATGCAAATATTTAGCACCAACACTGAGCCCAGTGTTTACATGTGCTTTGTAAAACAGGACATGTCACAAAGCCAGTGGACAAATGAGTAGCACAAATAATCTGACATTATAGGGTTAAAGCATACAAATGTCATCTTGATGTTTGGCCTCATGCCAGAAGTTGTTCAGACTTGTACGAGTGATTCAGGAGAACTTGGCAGGTAATTTTATTTTCTCTTAAGAAGAACACACATTACAAGCAGTCTAGATCTGTACTGGGAGTTTACAATTAACCTTATCAAAGTGAAAAATTCAAAAAGAAACTTTTATTAACTGTAAATTATGTAAGTTTGGTAAATCCATTTGTATTCACTTTTTCACTTAATCAGCTGGAAGTTTCTATATTATAATACACCAAGATGACAATAAAAGGTATTGTTGAAGTCTTGATATTTAGTATATTATAAGACTTATTAAATACAACAGATATTAACCATAAACACAGCATAATCACTAGTAGTTAAACAGGACACTAATCTAGTTTAATTCATTTGGATTAACGGAATAAAATAAGACTGAAATTCTCCACTTACCTCAGCAATGTTCATCTGGATGGAGGCATGGTCCTTGGCTCCGATGATTCGGTTGCTCGCAGAGCTGAAATACACAAATGCATTATTATAATTTATTCATCGAAATGAAATATCACCATCGTTCACACAAACATCACAAAAAGCTCTCACCTGAGCCTCAGTTTAACAATTTCTGATGTTCCTTTAAATACATACACATTAACTCTACTGTCAACAGTATTACATTGTGCTATTCTCCAGTCACCCTGTAATAGTGGTGAATGCAACAAGGTATATTTACCCAAATATGGTTATTAATTTCTAAAATTGTATTTTTAATCCACCATTTTATGCTACTTTATACAACAAACTGCAGGATGAAGCGTTTCTTTGAGGGTTGATAAAAGTATCCCACTAGTATCCTTCAGCTAATAAACTGGTTTCAGAAGAAAAATACAAAATTAATCTAGAAAGTTCTAAGGGCAGTCAACACTGTACAATCAATACATATTACAGAGACAGTAATACTAAACATGAAATACTATTTACTTCACTAACGTAAATAAAGGATGTGATAATTTGCACACAGCAACAAGACACTCACCATTTACGTGGGACGTAGAGGTCCACAAATTCACCAGAGTCGTTCTGCATGTTTACAGGTCGTTCAGGTGGTCGCCGAGGAATCTGAAAGAATTGTAAAAAAATAAAATAAATTACAAATTACAAATGAACTGGCGTATATATGGTGCGCTAACTAGCTAGCCGTTAGCTCACGTTCGTCACTACGCTATTACTCTAGAAGACGCTTCGTGTTTTTACGGTCGCTTCTTTACGTGAATATATTTATGTAACGCTATATCACCGGATTAACAAACAAGAGTGGCTTTAATTCAACGCAAGTCTTTAGAGAAACGAGCAATCA
Source organism: Clinocottus analis (assembly GCF_023055335.1). NCBI lineage: Eukaryota > Metazoa > Chordata > Actinopteri > Perciformes > Cottidae > Clinocottus > Clinocottus analis. Next base: position 874,208 of record NW_027176142.1, read on the forward strand.
CAGTTAGCACAGTTAGCTCATGGCGGCCGCATGTGGCTGCTCGCGCACTCCGGGGGGAAACGTCTGACGTTTACACACAATTTCCACCGTCAACGCCCCCCAAAGGCCTTCTACATCTACACCGCCACGTTAACTGAGACACACCTCGCCGAAAATTGCTACTATGTAGGGATATAAAACGTATTTTCACCGTTTTGAAGACGAGAGCTCGACAGACACTTACCGTATACGACAAATGGCCGACAGGAAAGGAAGAGCTGCTGACCCGGAAGAATAAATCTCTCGCTCTCTCGCCCCCTGCTGGCTCGAAGCTGGTACTGCACGCGAGCTGCACCAAATGGCCAAAAGTATGTAGACAGCCAGCATACACACTTTTAGCCATGACATGTTTCACGTTCAGGGTATGTATGTATATGTATATTGATTTATTTCAACAGGGACAAAGCACTCGTTATATTTGTACTATTTGTATCCGACAACGGCTGCACATAGTTTAAACTCATCTTGTCCTTAGCTCCATGAAAGTAAAGTAAGTCTTTTGATAAATGACATTTCAGACAACAGTTTTCTTTAAGCTTTGTGACAACAATTTGAGAAAGCCATGACAAGATCCAGTTGCACAGAGGAAATGTTTTATCAGTTTTGTGTCGAGGAGCCTAAACTACCTGCCACCAAAATAATCTGTCAACCATTTGTTGCACAATACACTGTGATAATACAATAACTTCCAAACATGAAGATCGATCCTATTCATTTTTTTTGTCTTCAAATTGAGAAACATTAAAGCAATAGACAATTTAATTTTTGGATGCAATATAATTTAAATACCTAACAGAAAGTATTTTTCTCAGTAGCTCAGAGTAAGAAAATACATTTAAGGCAGAGGACATTTCTTAGTACTTCGATGCTGGTAACCATCGTCAATATGTAATTCAATATTTAAAGTTTCAGTTCATTCCAAAGATTCTTCCACAGAAAACCAGGAAGACCTTTACGGAGCTGGTTTTGTGAGTCAAAATATTGTAACGGATTTAGGCCTCAAGTGGTTGCCACAAAGCGAGGAACACATTATTGTCTCAACAATGCCCAAACAATGGAAAGTACACAAACACACGTGACCACTGAGCTACTGTAGACAGTGTCTGTATGACTGATACAACTACACATTTTGCTCATGCTTGAATTTCAGGATGTTTATTTAAGGTACAGTCACCTCAACATGGTAACATTACATAATTCACATTATGTAAAATTATTTGTATTGAACAGAAATATTCTGAAAGTGTCAAGTTGTCATGATTACATGATACGTAATAAAAGTGTGTGAACGTGTGCTACACACGTACCACATCTTACTTTAAGGGTTTTTATCCACAAAACTGGATTCCCCATCATAACATTTACCACACCGCCAAAATTACAGGCGTTTAATCTCACAAGATTTCAGCAATAACTGTTTCAACAAAAACATTTCATTCATCCTATCATAAAGGATGGACCTTAATACATTATATATATATATATATATATACTCTATTTAAATGTAACCCATGACTATCTAAAATAATTATACTTTTGCACAGATAACACAAAGTATATCTTAAAATAGTATTAAATTTTTGACCATAATGGAGCAAAGTGGTGGGAGACTGATGCAATCAAGCAAAGAATACAACTAGCATCTCTTTGAAAGTTCAACTTGTTTAAATAATATCAACAAGCACTACGCATGCAACAGCTGACTAGGACTTGTCCTGGTGTTTGACACACGTGCAGCCCACCGCCAGTTGGAAGGGGCACTGGCACCAGGTGGGCCGGTGGCAGTTTGGTATCCGGTGGTAGACGGAGACCTGGAGGAAGATGGGTTTGGCCGTCATGTGCTTCTCAGTGCAGTTCTTGCAGTTTGCGTAAGGGATCACGGAGGGCTCTCTGCCGGCTCGCTGGTCCACGCTGCAGACCGAGAGGGATGCAAGGTGGGAGTCAAGCAGAAGTAAGGAAATACATGCGTAAATAAACTTATTTAATAGTCAATACACATGCATAAAAACTATTAAATAGAAGAGTGGATGAATAGGGCCATTCATAAAAAGATAAATAAATAAATGTTTGATACACAATCCCATTGTTGACGCAAATGTTTTTTATAGTGTAATGTTTTTTTCTTTCGGCAGGTTCTGTCAATTCCAGTTTTAATTATGATTAATACAGGAATTTAGAAACGCTACAGATTTGATCCTCTACTTGTTTTAGCACTTCATTCATGTTCTTTCACAGCTAAAATAAAATGTTTGATATGGTGGAGGGAGGCAAGGTTTCCACATCTCACTTTAGATCGTTTTTCCGTTCTTGCCTTTCAGGAGTGAGAGACGTGTGTGTGTCTTCATGATGTGATCTGACAACACTTTGAAACAGTTTAGCATCACGTCTTAGCATAACCCGATCTCTGGTCTCACTACAAGCTGAAGATGAAGTTCAGATGAGTTCAAAGTAACTCACTTGTACTCTAATTATGTATTAAAAGATGATTATTATTCATTCGTCACTCACCTCATGCTCCACGGTGCAACTGAAGAGTCCTGGAGCTCCGACACGTGTTTGAAGTCCGGCGTGTGATACTCTTTGACCAGTTTACAGTTGGGCTCACACACTGGGCAGCTCCACGCCGTCCCCACCAGGCCCAGTGACAACTGGGAACAAGGAATATGTATAGAAACATGTTGGAGTCACATTGTCAACACCTTTTGCATTTACTGTCTCGCCTCACGACAGAGTACCAGATAAAAGCTGAAATGCTAAAATAAATCAGTCAAGTTTATTGATGCAGTCAAATGATTCCTTGCAGGTGATGTCTTAAAGTCTTAATAATATTTGTGTGTGTCCTGTGATGCAAAATCCCTCCAACTATCAGGACCTTTCTTTGGTAGCTGAAGGCATGAGGTTCAATATTTCAGCTCTGTATTAAAAAACATTCACTTTTTTAGTACAAGTGAATAACCTTGAAAGCGCATTAAGTTCATTTTATTTTAATTAATCACTAAGATGCATCAATCTGTTAATCTGTGCAAAATGATTGGCGCCTGAAAGCTTAAATCATTGTCAGTACTCACCAGAAGAGCCGTGAAGTTCATGTTGAGGCTGATGAGATGAAGCAAAGGACTTGAACACAGTGAGGAGAAAGTGATCTCTCTCCCGATGTCTGATCTCTGTCCTCCGTCACAGAGCTGCTTCCTCTCTTCTCCCCGAGCGGCTTTTATGACGCCGGCGGTGAGAAAGATTTGCATCACAGAGGAATCCCCGTCATCCTGGACCGTCGCCAAGAGGACATCTCAGCTTCATCTGAGAATGCATCGCAACGCTGAAAGCTGAACTATTGGAAAAAGCTAGAAAGTAGAGAGAGATAGAGATAGAGAGCGGTAAAGAAAGAGAGAGGAAGAAAGAGAGAGATTGAGAGAGAGATGAACAGAAGAGAGAGAAAGACAGACAGACAGAAGAGGGAGACAAATAGAGAAGAAGGGAAAGCAAGCAGTCTTTAGTGTATGTTAATTATAAATTTGGACTTAAAACCAGAACCTGCAATAACTTCAATGCACAGAAGCATTAATGACTTAATCTTCCTGTTCAAGTCATTTTATAAGTAATACTTACACTATGTATAAAACACAGACAATCAAACCAGCTTGCACAATCTCCACACTGATGAAATAATCTTTACATCAGTGTGGTTCCTCAGCGTTGTGTTGTCTCCTAAAACATGACACAACAATCACAAACCACGAGAGCTGGATGTAAAAGTGGTATCTCCTGAACGGCTGCCAGGGATTCCCCGTCTATTATGAGCCACTATGCCCGCAGTCACACACATTTGCTTAGAAAAGCCTACACAAACGCCCACGCCTGAGACTCTCCTCATGACATCATCATCACACGCACCGCTACAAGTCCAAACACAGCGACAACACACACCAACAACGAGGGGTAGCTTTTTATAAGATTTACTACAAGACTCAAGATGTTTTTACTGATCACAGATAACACACAGTTATTCTGGGCCATGAAAGGATTACTCTGCTCGGTTTCCTCCCAAAACAGATTTACAATAAACGTAAGCTGTACTGGTGTTGCTCATTGTATCTTTACCCACGATGCATTGCTACAGCATTTGTCTTTTTAATGTTCTGAAGTGAGTTGTGAGAGCAGGTGAGGTTCTCGCTGATCTGCACTCTGAGGACAGTAAAGGTTTTCCCTCTTTCCACGTCTGAGTGCTGCACCCTCCTCCTCCTCCTCCTCCTCCTCCTCCTCCTCCTCCTCCTCCTCCTCTTCGGGATGATAATCATCTCCTTGGTTTCGTTTGCGTTCAAGGAGAGATTATCATCCCGACTCCAGCCCGTCTCAGGCCCACCAGCGATCATTCCAATGACCGTCGTATCGTCTGCAAACCTGATGACGCCAGGGTTTTCCTGGGAGGCCACACAGTCGTGTGTGAAGAGGCTGTGCAGCAGGGGGCCCAGTACACAGCCCTGAGGGACCCCTGGGCTCACAGGGCTGTGTACTCAGGTGTCACACCGAGAGTGAGAGTCTGTACTAAATGCTGAGGTGAAGTCTATGCGCAGGTGTCCTTGCCCTCTCGGTGCGTGAGGGTTGTGTGGATGACGTTGTCGACCGCATCGTCACTTTGGACTGATATACTTGCATTGCTTTGGGGCGCTCTGCTCTCCTTAATGCCATGAGATAGAACCACAGGGGTGGATATATTCCACCCAGCAGAGGACGTACTTCCTGTGTCGGCACCGATGATCGTTTGCATTGGATGTAAATCTCGAGGCGCAGAATCGTCCAATACGGACGTAATTCTCTGGACGCGAGGGCGGATCCCCCCGCGAGCATATTTGCATCTTGACCACCAACACATTGACGACCAGGTCGGCTCACAGCAACACTGATTCATGACGGATCAACAAGCATGAGGTCATGTTGCATTATCCAGGATTCATTTTCATACTCCCTCGGCCCCTTCGTGTTGTGTTGATTCATAACTCGGCCTCACGCTGAAGGTTGGTGACGCTTCTCAGTGAGTCACTTTACTGCTTTCCTCACTTTTCACTTGGCAACTCCAGCCTGAGCATTTAGCTCAGAGTGTGTTTGTTGGCTGGTTAAAATACAGAATGCTGAAGAATTTCTAGACTTAAAGAAATCAGGTGTGGGAGGTCTGTCATGACTTTTCCACTAATCGCCATATTCACACGGCCGACATTTCACTTCAGCAAGTCCTGCTCAGGGTGGTAGGACTGCTTTCTACCTGTGGAGAAGTGGTCTCAGCATCTGATTGTGTAGCTCAAATTAAACACGACAACTGGACTGCAGAGTTGCAGGAAACACCACCTCGTTACGGGACATTAGTTCAGTTGACAAGAAGCTAACGCACTAGCTAACTTAGCATTAAATCATCACTTAAATATCTCGCACACCTCATTGTTTATCTTTCCTTGTTCCACCTTTCCACCTTTTCCCCTACACACGTGTGTTAGGCCTGTGCATCCCTAGTAACACAAGGTTTGTTGTGTTTTTGTTGTCTCCAAAACCTCGTTCTCTTCCCGTGAAGGACCTTGCATGCTTTGTTGATTTCGCGTAATAAAAGCAAAGCGGTCGGTTGTTGGAGGAACAAAAGATGGTCGCACACAGAATGGAAATGACATCAAACATTGTTCATGTTGTTGTTGGTGTTGTCGGGTTCTTCCCGCCGTTTGTGTAGTATTCCTAATTTTCATGTGTGCACACGGGGACTCCCTGCACACACATGGAAAGCAGGACACGACTCTTTATGACTGTTTGGTCTGTGAGTCACAGGTTGCACATTTATCTAGACTTTGACTGCAGGACATCCCTGAATAAAATATCATTTAAATAAACACGCATCGTGACGGCTTGTCACGACAACATTGATCACAACAGTGAGGGCGACGCATGACGACACAAAGACAGACGCACACTTTAACGGAGACGTGAACAAATGTTGTCCAGGTGAGCAGGTTGTCAGCGACAGTTCGGCTGCAAGTGAAGTACAACACAAGTTTCCTGTAAAGTAGAGAAGTGTCCGTACGCGGAGAAACACTCGTGTTTAGAGGATGTTTCTGAACATAAATATTGTTTATGTTTTTTAAATGCATTTATTTGCAATTGGTGGTCAACTGGATGGATGCTTCTCCATCTGTACTCTGATAACTTTGAGTTTATAACCATTTGCTGTGTTGCTGCATTACATAATAAAACATAACAAGCCGCTGCATGCTTTGCATCTGCTGACTCACAAACAAAAATGTACTTACAGCCTTTAAAAAAAACATCAGAGAAGAAGGAAGTAGAGCTGAATGTTGTGTCAGAGAGGAAAAGGTCTCCACAGGCAGCTGCTCTTCTGCTTTCAGAGTCTCTTCTTTCTTTTTTCTGTTATTTCTGATCAGTTTAGGAAGCTTTGTTTCTTTAATGCTGCATTAGAAAGAAGATAAATTATGATATCAGAGTCCACACTCACATTATTTTGCACATCTTGCACGTACAACATATTGTGAGTCTGATCGCTGCATGAATAAAAAGAAACTCACGCGATACGTTTATGTTTTTACAGTTTTAGCAGTTGAAGTTATCACAAAATGAATGTTTGTTTTAACTTGATATGAAAGCAACTTTGAGTCATAAACAGAGTAAATTGTACGGATGTCTGCAGGCTTTATGTTTGCAAGAGCTCAAATATGTTCATACGCTGCTTTTCTGGGACGTTTTCCACTCAGAGTACGACCTCCTGCCCTCAGGGCGGCGATAGAGAGTTCCCTTTTGTCAATTAAACCGGTTTAAAAACTCATTTGCTCCGACTTCAATCAAAATCCTTAACAATGCTGCTTGAGACTGAAGTCTCTGAAATACGTTTTAATAGTGCTTCTACAGTGGTGATGCTTTCAGCATGTATTTTCATGAGGCGTCTGTGTGTGTTTGTTATGGGACGTGTGCAATACTGTAATTGTGGTTTGGCTGGGGATGTATTGTGTGTTTTTATGTAACTTGAAGTATTTGTGACGCACTGCAGAGAGTCCAGGACACATTTCCCTGAGTGGGACAATAAAGTTTTTATTGTATTGTGTTTCTGCGTCTGTGGGTGATTCTTCACTTCGAGGGAAACGTATTGATGTGTTCTTTCTTTTTAAATCATTTTATGTTACCTTTTTACAAGTTAACACATTACGAAACAACAAAAAATAACAAATAAATCAAATACAAAAATACACAACCAACCAGACGAAGACACAAAAATCAAACCAATCATCATCCTCCATATTGAACCAAGACAAGTTTATTGATCTCATTCTTACCACCATTTTATTCTCAATGCATACAGGCCCCCAGAAAAGATGAATATTGATCTATAGATTGATATGTTGACACTTGATTGAAGTCATTTAGGTAATATATTGTTTATAAATAACTCGGCGATACTTTACCTGCATTTTAGTTTTAAAAATATCTCAACTTGACCTCTTGTTAGTGCATTTCATGTCGGCACCACAGAAACTATGGCAGTGGAACTTTAATTTATAATTTAATTTCCCTGAATTTACATTTTGGGACAGACGTTCACACATTTATCACTTGCATGATTTTCTTGAGTTCAATATTACATTTTAAATGTTGAATGTCCAAAATATGCACACCGGAAATATAAAACACACCTGATAAGCAACTTATTATGAAATATGATGACTGATTTTTTTTGTGTTTTTTTTTTTTTTTTTACATTTGTGCAACACAAATGTAAAATAAGGAAGAAATTTGATTGTGCAAGACAAAGCAGAAACTGAGAGTTTGACAGGTGTGTCAATCGATGGGCGACGGGTTTCGATTCGTTCTGGTGGGCGGAAGTTTTATGAAGTTGTGATATAAAAACATTCAACACAAGAAGTAACACGTCACCGAAACCCGTCCATCAAGGTCTCTGGTTTCTACTGAAGGTCGTCCTGCAGGTGGGTTTGTGTCTTTATCACGAGAGCAAATGTATTGTTTGTAAGTAAATTATCTGACTGCAAATCCTAAATATTTGCCCTCAAATCAAAAATCTTTACTCTTAAAAAAAGCAACGGTTTAAAAAAAAAAACGCTGTAAAAAAAAAGCTCAGAAAAAAAGCTCTCTAAAATTTTTTTTTTTTAAAATGCTAAAAAAAAATGCTAAAAAAAAAACGCTCTGAAGAAAAAGAAAAGAAAAAAAAGCGCTAAAAAAAAAAGATAAAAAAAATGCTCTTAAAAAAAAAAATATTAAAAAAAATGCTAAAAAAAAAAAAAAAAAAAAACGCTCTGAAGAAAAACAAAAGAAAAAAAAGCGCTAAAAAAAAAAAGATTAAAAAAAATGCTCTTAAAAAAAAAAAAAATTAAAAAAAATGCTAAAAAAAATGCTAAAAAAACGCTCTGAAGAAAAAATGATAGAAAAAGAAGGAAAAAAAAGCTCTAAACAAAAAACCCCTCCCAAAACTAAAACTGCTGTAAAAACAACATCTTTGTTTCTATTGGTCGGCTCAACTGGTCTGTTTTTGGAGAGCACAGGTTTCTTTTTTTTTTGAGAGCAAAGATTTTTGATTTACTTAGATAATTTATTTACAAACAAGAAATATGCTCACGTCATAAAGACACAAATCTCCCCTTTCCGGTGTCCCAGCATGCCGAGCGGCTCTGCGTGTCAATAACTGTGTCAATGCTCTTGAAGAAGACAAAAAAAGGAAAAATATGTCAAGTTGTAAGAATTTTTATATCCGGTCAGGAAACTGGTTGAACACAAGAAAAGCTTTTTACATCACAAGCAGACAAAGAGCGCCGCGTTACAGAGACGATGGACGGCGTCTGTTCACGGCACAGAAGAGAGAAAAAGATCAAACAGGAACAACAACATCGGTTCAACGTGTTTCTGTCGTCGTGATAAAAGCTACGAACACCGAACAATGTTCAAATCCTCTTGACGATACAGAGACTCCACAATACTTCCTCCTGAAGCTGAGGGCAGCGAGGTCATGGACAAACAAACATGGAGGCCTGAGCGCGGACTCCTCACCGCCCGCTGGACTCTCTCAGGAGACGCCAGCAAAACGCCAGATTACAGATTACAGGGATTAAAACTCAACTCACTGCCTCAGTTGTGCATCCGTTACGTTCTGCTGAGAGCAGACTTCACTTCAGATAACGGAAGTCTGTCAGTCATTTTCTGACTATTTAAAAGCCTGTGTGTGTGTGTGTGTGTGTGTGTGTGTGTGTGTGTGTGTATTAATTTTGTGTAGCATTAGAGGCTGCAGTGTGTATTTTACAGGGGAATCTTACATTCTCTGGTTCAATTCCTTTAAGCCAACTTCAAACCATTGTGAGATAATAACTTAAAATGAACCGATAACATATTTCCTCCCCGTTACGTCGTTAGCATTATGTGCACATAAGCGTTCAGCGGCTGATGAGTGACATCACAGGTCGTCTGCAGTGATGGCTGCTGGACGCATTGGACGCATTTCCAATATTGGAACAATTCTATTTTCTGCAAATTGATACGTGAAATTGTCATTTTGCAATGGTTATTTATTGATTGATAAGTTTATATTTTGAGTTTCTAATAAATCCAGGTTTTAAAACGTTGCAGGTATCCATACTTTGCGTTGTTTTAACTCTTCAGGAGGAGTGTGTTCTCCTTTCTGAGGAATGCTGACAGGATTTAGATCATTTGATCAGACGTCTGTCGACTCAACTTTGATTCTTTTTTTTCCAGCAGGTTTTTGGTTTTAATACAAAATCTTAGAAAACTGGGAGAGGAGTTTGCGCCCAACATTGTGTGTTCTCTGCCTCGTGGTGTTTGACAGACGTTCATGAAAGTCAACCACAACATTGTTTTTGGTTGTTTGTCAAGAAAGTTTCACATTTTCAAAACCGAAAGCTTCAGACTGAACCCGAGAACTCTACTAGAGTTCAACCATATTAATTGATTTTTATATTTTTATGGACACGGCTTACATTCAAAAAGCTTTAGTCATCCCTGGTTTAAAGATCAGAGTATCAGCATCTTCCATTGTTGGATCACCACATTTGTTATCCGGGTAAAAGTGTTTACAAACGTTTCCTCTCCACAACACCAGGAACAGAAACATCAAATACAAACATCGTCTTTCCAAAACAAACATTACACTCATGACAACGACACATTCCTCCAGCGCGTGGCGGCGTTTCCACCGTCAGGATATAAAGGAACACAAAGCTGTCGTAACATTAGCTCCACAACAAACAGCCTGTTTCATATCAATGTAATGAAGAGCAGACACGCTGATGGATGGAGCTGTATCTGCAGCTTTAAATACATATTCCATGAGAGAGAGAGAGAGAGAGAGAGACAGAGAGAAATGAAGATATATATATATATATATATATAAATATATATATATATAATATAGATATATATATAGATATAGATAGATAGATAGATAGATAGAGCTGCTTCAGTGTGCACACAGTATAAACTGGCTTTTCTTTTTTTAAATACTTTGTCGAGCTGTAAGTTTGAGGCGTTTTCTTGTTTCGCTCGTTCTCACCAGGCTTCAGAGGTCAGAGGTCAATGGACTCTGACCTCAAAGCCCTTTTTTTTTTTTTTTTTTTAATGGTTTAAAAAAATAAATACAAAATAAATACAACTAAGAATCACATTTTCACCTCTGAGTTTACTCCACTGGGAATGTTGTGAGTGTGAAGAGTGTTTGGAGGAGAGAACGTCAGCGTTTCTTCAGTCTGACCCCCGTCTGCTCTCAGTGGTCTGCAGGGAACACACACACACACACACACACACACACACACACACACGGCTTTAAGTTTACATCGATGACGGTCTGCATTCATTGTGTGGTTATTTAGTCACAATATTTGTTGTCACGCTAACTTTCACGGCTAATTTGTGGATGGATTTACTCATTTTATTTGTATTAAAATGTAATCAATTTGTTCTTCTTATTTATAATTGTCTTTGGAAAAGACAATTATAAAAGAGAATTATAAAAACACGTCGACACAACTACTAAATATGATCTCAACAATATGCAAAAGCTTCCTGCTGTATTTTCGTTCAATAAAGTAATGTGATAATATACACATCGGGTGATATTCTGAGCAGCAGTCTGACCTTTGAACTCTTCTGCATCTTGTGGGCCGAGCAGGACGCCGGCTCTCTCTCGCCCGACCCGTCTCGTTCCGACTCGCGCTCGCGCTTTCCTGCGACGCCGTTTCTGTTGTGCCAGAGGAGACCTGGAGGTGCAGAAGATGCGAGAAGGAAACCTGCATGAACACCAGAAACACTGCACCAGGTGCACGAGTGAGTAAAACATGAGGTCCGGTTCTTCTGCCGGGAAGAAGCTGATGTCGGTGATGGAGAGAGCCGAGCATCACAGCATGAGGAACGCCGTGCAGCGTTTCTGTAAGACACAGGTGCTGAGCATCCAGGTTTCCTACCTGGCTGCTGAGGAACAGCAAACTCGTGGTAGACTTGGCTGTTGGTGATGGTTTTGGTGGCTTCTGGCACTGAGTGGTATTCTGCAACAGACACGGCAAACACTGAGTGTAAGAAGCTAGAAACGCACACAGAGAACACTGGGGTCAGAGGTCAGAGGTCAGAGGTCCTCACCGTGCGGCTGCGAGTGCGGCTGCAGCTCTCTGCTGCTCGGCTCCAAAGGTTCGTCGTTGTGGAAGTTGAGCAGGATGCCTTTGCTGATGTTGCCCGATGCCACAGAGCTCCCCGACACTGCACAGCGAACAACATATGGACCCATGTGACTGACGGCCAGGAGGGGATTTGTACCACCATCTTCATAAAAGGCACCAACCGTAACAGCAACACACGTTTGACACGTTTCATTTGATTTCTTATTGGCTTACAATGGGAGTTCTTGTTGGTCCCCGGCTGCTGCTCTCCAGAAGAGTAAGCCATCATCCCTCCGGCTCCAGTCCCGTTGGTGGACGGCACCGACGCCAGCAGGCCTGACGACACAAACACACATTTACTTTTCTATCTCGAGGAGAGAGGACATGTTTCATAAAAAGGTACAAGTCTGTAATTGTTTGCATTTCAGAATCGGACACAGTTTATTGCAAAGTGTGTTTGCACAAAGTTTGGGAAACTTGTTCTTGCCGAGCGCTGCACACACACACACACACACACACACCTCTGCTGCAGCACGTCTGCACAACTCCTAGGAAAGAGCCTCCCCGTCTTGTCTAAACACTCATTCTGTATGTTCTGGTGGCACCTGGCATTGCGCTGCGGTGTCGTTAACGGCCGCATCTCTTACTCAGTCCTCTGTATCGGCTCAGCTGCTGGTAGATCTGCTTCATCCTCTCGATGTTGAGCCGGCTGGCCTCCGCGTGGTGCACCATGGGCTTCGAGTAGTGGACTCCTATGATGCACTTGGCGGCCACCTGCACGGACTCCGGCGCGTTCCACGGGTCGTAGATGTATTTAGCGGGGAAACCTCGCAGGACGGGCAGGTAATGTCTGCAGGAAGAGAGAGACATTAGATCTGCAGGCTCGTGTCAACCTGATGAGGAAGATTACAGAGTAAATCGGGGAGGGGGGAGGGGGGGGGTGTTTCATACTTTCTAGTAGTTCAAAAATCAATCTTAAACAGCTACAACTGTGTGTTTTTTTCAATTTAAATGTAGAATTGTGAAATACTCTGTGATATCCTGTTCATTCCTAGAGTTTCCACGACACTCTGAACATGCTTTCATATTATATTGTGCAGGTGCATCAATGCATGTGTCTAAAAAAGCATCTCTGAGTTTCTTTCTTCGGGAAAGATGCCCACCTAATGAAGTCCCCGTTGGGGTCGGTGCGGCGGCCGAAGCCCACGGGGCAGTAGCAGTGGAAAAACTGCTGGAAAAAGGAACTGCAGGACAACCACATCCAACTTCCTGCATTCACGCTCCAGTCTGCATCGAGAAGCAACTCCTCAAAGACCTGCCACACAAAAACAGAGCAGATGTTTTACGTTTGATGCAAAGTGTCATCATGACAGAGAACCTCCAGGGGACACAAACATGGATATATATACATATATATGTATATATTTATACACATATTGGGAGGTCACAATTATTCTGGAAAAAGATGCATCTTTGCTTCATTTGGCGTTTAAAAATGAAACTGACCTGAATATGTAAACACATATTAATAAAGAGCCTGAGGGGGGGGGGTGCTTGCTTCCTGTGATGATGTCATCATCAGCTGTAAAATCCCCATGTGAGCAGCACGGCGGCTGAGAGCTAAACTGAGCACTGAAACTTCACCCGGCTATGTGAACGAGCAAAGTAGCTCGTTCACAAAACACACGGAGCGACTTCATGCTTCATACCTGTCATTTAAATATTTAAGTTATTGTTAAAAAGAAAGCTTGTCCTGGAGCTCAGTCATTTTACATGTTCAGAACGTTAAATGCAGCTCCTTTACACACACATGCAGTCATATACAAGTCTTCTGTCAGCCATTATTGCCTCCTCCCACATGCTTTGCTGCTCCTCTAGTGAACATTCCTGCGTCCTCACCTTCATTCCTTCCTCCCAACTGATCCACAAGTCGCCTCTGGTGAGGAAGCAAGCCACGGCGTGCCTGGCCAGGTGATGGATCCAGCCCTCCTGCCTCAGCTGAGTCATGATGGCGTCGATCCAGGGGAAACCGGTCTTCGCCTCGGCCCACTTGGCGAGCGCTTCCGAATTTTTGTCCCAGGGGATGCGGACGCAGATGGGGTTCCCCTCCATCTTGTCGAAGCGCGGGTTGTTGGTCGCTGTTGTGTAGAAGAACTCCCGCCACAGCAGCTGGCCGTACAGGGAGAGCGGAGGGGAGCTGTTCTTCTTCACCTTCAATAAGAAGAATAAAACATAGTAAAGCCAAATACTGTGAGGAAGCGTTCGTATGTTTCAGGCTTTAGTGAATCTATTTTGAGTTTAATCATTTCAGAGAAGCCCTGATAGGCAAACAACAACACAAATATATTTGCGAGTCAGAATGTTTTCCTACTTTTTTGGAAGGAGATTAGATTTTTTTGCCACTACCTCATGATTTAAATGAGACTAATATAATTCATGTTTTCTTTCTTTGCTCTCAAATCAAAAATCTTTGCTCTCAAAAAAAAGAGCTAAAAAAAAATAAATCTAAAAAAAAAACCCAAGAAAAAAAAACCGCTAAAAAAAGGATAAAAAACGCTTTAAAAAGCAACACAAAAAACACAAAAAACACAAAAAAAACGTTAAAAAAAAGCCGAAAAAAAAAAACGAGAAAAAAAAATTGGGGATTCGCAGTCGAATAATTTCCTCTTAAAAAAAAAAAAACCTCCAAAAAAAAAAAAAAAAACCTCTAAAAAATACACAAGAAAAAATAAAAAAATGAACGCAAGAAACCCACCCCCCCCCCCCCTGCAAAAAAACGCTTTAAAAAAACTAAAAAAAGCGCTAAAAAAAAAAAACTCTAGAAAAAAAACCCTCTCAAAAAAAAAAAAGATTTGGGATTTGCAGTCAAATAATTTACTTACAAAGAAGACATTTGCTCGTGTAATAAAGACACAAATCTACCTTCACAGTATTTATTATGTGTTAGCAAGTTCTGTAAAATAACTTTATGTGACGCACAAATACAACAACACCTGGAAGACTCTGGAGTTCTGATTTGTCAGAAGATATTTTCCACACTTCAGACGAGCCAAATGAGAACAAGGTGCGCGGCGTGGAGGAGGAAACTGACCTTGCGGTAGAGGTCGGTGAGCTTGAAGTAGAAAAGGCGGCAGGACAGACAGCCGAAGCGCAGGTACGGGCTGAGGCCCGTCGGGCTGGCCAGCAACGAGTTGGCGTTCATTCTGGGACGCTCAAAATTAGCCACCCACGCCTGCACAGAGAGACATAACATACATGTGATTATACTGTGTAAAGTGTATTTAAAGCTATGATAAATATGTTCTGATTAACTTCAAGCAGGCCTGAAGACGGGAGGTGCAGTACTGACCTTCCTCTCCAGATGGCGCTCTATCCTGGCCAGAGCCTCGGTCTCTCCTCCCGGCCACACGGCTGTCGGCAGGTCCTCGGTGTCGAAGCCTGAAAACAACCAACTCAATCACTTCCTGGTTGACAACGGGGAGTTGCTCTCGTATACACGTACACTAAAAGAACAACAACGTGTAGTTTAATCCAGACTATCAGCCTCCAACCAGAGATTATGTGGTAGTACATGGCTTTGCTCACTTGCAGGTACTCCTGTTTATAATTCATTATGGATGAGGACCTGATACAATCCATTTTTTTTATGAGTTTTACCTTTAAAAAGGTAGATTTGTGTCTTTATCACGTGAGCAAATTTCTTGTTTGGAAGTAAATTATCTGACTGCAAATCCCAAATCTTTGCTCTCAAAAAAAAAGCCCACCAATAGAAACTCCTGCCTCAGAGCGCAGTTGTTGTTTTTACAGCAATTTTGTTTTTGAGAGCTTTTTTTTTTTGGAGATTTTTTTGGAGAAAAAAAAAATTCAAGCATTTTTTTTAGACCGTTGTTTTTTTAAAGCATTGTTTTAGAGCGTTTTAAAATTTTTTTTTTTTTTTTTAAAGATAGCTCTTTTTTTAAGAGTTTTTTTTTTTTAGAGCAATTTTTTCTGAGAGTAAAGATTTTTGATTCGCAGTCAGATAATTTATTTACAAACAAGACATTTGCTCGCGTAATAAAGACACAAATCTACCTCCATACTTTACTACCACAGAGAATAATTACAAACGAGTCAAAACAAGTCAGAGATGTTTTTACTGCACAAAACATTTTGGGTGATCAAATGATCCTTCTGTGTATCTTCACCCCTGCGTTGTTGACGGTTCGCCATATTTGTAATGTTTGTTTGTGTGCGTTTGTTTTCTCACCCAGCTCCTCCAGGGACGGGACCCCGTACTCGTCTCCGTGGTCCTCGGACACGGGGGTGACGCAGCGCCCCATCAGGGCGTCCGACAGCGTCTCCAACGGCATCTCAGGAGGATCCAGGCGACTGATCAGAGTCTGGAAACGCTTGTAGGTGAGAGGAGGCTGTCCTCCGTTCAGCTCTATGATCCTGGGGAAGAGGAAGGAGGCGAGGACCGGTCACATTTCTTAATCTCACATCCAATTTAGAGTTTAAAAAAAGAAAACAAAAAACTTAAAGACACAACGCCGACACTGAGAGTCATAATTTACCTCAAAAAAAGGGGATTAATTAAATGAACATACATATAGCAAAGGAACAAATAGAAAGTCACATTTAAACAATAACTAATAAGTAGAGTGGACAGTTCAACACGAGCTACAAATACACACAGTGTGTACAGACACACACACACAAAGTGTGTCTGCATTGAGCTCACTTGTCCAGGTCGTAGAGGGTGTGCGACGTCTTCACGATGACCTCCACGCCCGCCTCCATGGCCAGCTTCTTGATGGCGGCGTCTCTCTCCTTCCCAAAAGGCTCAGAGTCGTACTCGAAGGTCAAGCGAGAGATCTTCCACTCCTGAGAGAAAAGAGAGGGATGAGAGTCTGACATCTTCACTGGAGCGTTTATATCTGACAGACACAACAATATAACGTCTGCAAATCCTCACGCTTGAGAAGCTGGAAAGAGTTTGATGAAGGACTTTGTTCAAATGCGATTATTATGAAGGTAGATTTGTGTCTTTATTACGCGAGCACATTTCTTGTTTGTAAGTAAATTATCTGACTGAAAATCCCAAATCTTTGCTCTCAAAAAAAAATCTTTGCTTTAAAAAAAAAAAAAAAAAAAATACTCCCAAAAAACGTTCTAAAAAAAAAAAAGATGCAAAAAAAATGCTCTTAAAAAAAAAAAACGCAAAAAAAAAGCTCTAACAATCATTCTATAAAAAAAAAACGCAAAAAAAAAAAAAAAACGCAAAAAAAAATTCTCTTAAAAAAAAAAAAGCTGGAAAAAAAACCCGTCAAAAAAAAAAAACACTTAAAAAAATATTTGCTCTAAAAATATCAACTGTGCTCTCAAAGAGAAAACTTTCTCTTTTGGGATTGAGAGCTTTGAAAGCTCTCAATCCCAAAAGTCACAAATGTAGTTGTGGCGTAGTGGGCGGGGCCTGCGCTGCTGCATGAGTTTCTATTGGTGGACTCACTGGGGTTTCTTTTTGTTGAGTGCAAAGATTTTTTTTTGAGAGCAAAGATTTGGGATTTGCAGTCAGATAATTTACTTACAAACAATAAACTTGCTCGCGTGATTAAGACACAAATCTACCTCCATACTTATCAACGTTCTGCAGACGCTGACCTTAAAGAGCCGAGGAAACACGTTGGCTGGTTGGCCTCTGATGACGAACAGCCGAGAGTTGAGCTTCTGGAGGTTTGAGTCCAGATCCTCCAAACACTGGAGAAGAAACCTGAAGGAGGGGAGATCAATATGTGTTACTGATCTATTGATTAGATTCTAGAGTCGTGACGTTTGCTATATCCGCCCACATGGATTCATCCCAATCCTTTGCATGCACGTGTGCGTCTGTGCACTGCCTGCTCACCTGTGTGCTTCGCCTGGTCGGCTACTTCCTCTTGGTGTTTCTGGCTGCCTGCCTCATTGTGTGTGTGTGTGTGTGTGTGTGTGTGTGTGTGTGTGTGTGTGTGTGTGTGTTTGTGTTGACTTCCTGGTTAAACATCGGTCCTTATACAACTGCTCTGGCCTATATCTGGTAGGACACACACATCCAGCACGCACTGCTGCACCACAACACCACCCCTAAGCTGTGCAACCTCATTTCTGGTTCACATTTATTCTCTCAGAAGGAGCACAAAGGGACCAATAACTGAACCGTCGGGTGTGAATGAAAAGCAGTAAACCTTGAGAAATGGAAAATATGTTTTTACATGTGAAAATCTTCTGAGGTGATCCTTCAGTTTCAACTCCCAGGAAGTAAAACACCTACACGGAGACTGCAGGAGTTAAACTCTGGACTTCACTCTTCATGAGGTCGCAGTGTGACGTCATATTTTTCAAAAGGACAGAAGGTCACCTCGGTCACATGGAAGAGGAGAAGCTGACGGTTCCTGTAAACCTCAGATTTTGCGTCTTTTGACAAGATTACGACCCGTTTTCTTTTCAAGCTAATGTCACTATGTCACCGACAGGAAGCCTCTCTTTAAGTGGGTCACCGTCACATAACCACGAGCAAGACTCACTGACCTTCATCTCTTGGACTGACTATCCTCACATGTTCTCCTGGACGGAGAAACTATTGATCAACCTCACTTTTATTGGCTTCTGCCTTCGCCCTCTTAACCCAAAACTGGTATGTTTTACATCTCGCTCACTTTGGCTCTTTGTCATTAAATCTACCTTCAACGCCAGATGGTAATGGGATTAAATTAAGAATATGTGCAATGACAAAATGCATTTGTACTAGAATGTCTGCGGTTAAAACTAATCAATCGATCAACAGTTTATGTCTGGAGGTATCAGATAAAGGGTTATCAATGAATATGTTTTAGTCCCCTTATCATAACGTACATTTTGAGAGCTTTTTCAGGATTTAGCAATCCAACATGGCTCTAAACATTCCTTCTTTTTTCAATAATCTCTCCACATAACATGCTGTAAAGCACAGTGGAAATGGGACAACAAGGAGATAAAAAACTAGCATGTAGTTGATGACAAACGACCACGATATTGCCGTTACATTTTGTGAGGATCAAAACTTGAGCTTCCTGGCGGCGGCAGGTCGGATCTCCTAAAAGAAATAACTCCCGAGCTCCTATAGACACTGTGCGCTGACGTTTACATCTGAACATTATTTACATCAACTGTGACGTTATTATTGTCGAACCCGTCAGCAAGTCCAATAACCAAAAGGTTAAAACTATATTAGTAACTGCTTGATGACCGACAGCATATCCTGCTGCAGTTTGGTGCAGAACAGACGGCGCTGGAGCTAAACCCTTCCAGCTGGGTGATGGTCCATACACAGACCTGCAGGTGTTCCTGTCTGAGCATGTGTTGACAGCAGTGTGGACGTCAGTGCCTTCACCCAGATATGTGTTGCACCGTCAGCATTTATCTGCTCCTTTCACTCCATAGAGGAGGAGATGCTTTTCTGCTAAAAATGGGGAAACCATCAGACTGAGATTCCTCACAGTGAACGACGTACAATCTCCAAACCAAATGCAATCAGTCGCAGCACAATGAATATGACTCACGTCATCTGCTGCTTCCTGAGTCATTACAACGACAGAGATGGAATAATACTGAAGCTAAGAACATGTGAATTATTGCTTACTAACTGCTTGCATGTAGAAAAACTGTTTTATATTTATTTTTCATAGCTTTTTGCAACTGATCTGCTGTTTACTGAGCTCATCCACTCCATATTGTCTCTGTTCTACCTACGACTAATCCAAAAATATATAGGTCTTTGCAAGATTGGTTCTAGAAAATATGGACATATAAAATAGAGCGTGACCAAAGTTTTCAATCCTGCATCCTGGTGATGCAGACGTGTGCGTCACCGATGTGTCTTTCATGCCAGTGATCGTTCCCAGTTATAGTTTAGTGGTCAGCTGGATATCAGTAGGTCAGTGACTTCATGTCATAGTGACGAGTCCAGTGTGGTGAACGCAGCCAGCACCTCACAGGGAGAACGGGCCAGCGAGCAATGAACGCTGGAGTTACAGAGCCTCTGGTCTCCTGCAGAGCAGATATGATGGTTCACAAGCAGATCTTTCATTCACATGAACTCACATGCATTCCCTCAGCGAGGGGCTTCATCTCACAACAGAGTTTATTTACACCCTATTTATCCCCGTCGCTTGTAACCTATTCATCCACTCACCCAATCCTATATTTACACCTGCTGACCTGACCTCTATATATACATATATATAAAATGGAGATTATGTGAGCAGAGAGTAAAACAAAAAGGGCGCCCTGCGGCTGTGAAGCGACTGAAGTAAACCCACTTTAGTGAAAGTGTCTTTTTAAAGAAAGGAAATTGTCGTCTGTGGTGCATAAAAAAAAAAAAAACAACCAAAAGGAGTCTTTACAAGTCTTCATTCTGACTCACACAGGAGCCGAAGACAAGACCAACAATTAAGACAAAGAGCACAAAGCTCCAGTCAACCAGACGGCAAATAATGCTTCAAAAGTAGAGAAATGCTGCCACCAGGTTGTGTGTTGAGGAACTGCAGCATCCAGCAGTTCTGCTGTTACTACTTAGACATAAAATATGAGAACTTCTACATATAATTGAGTCTTTATTGTTGGGTTTCTTCTTGCAGATATCTATACATATGGTGTGATGTGGTGTACACTTTACTACTGAAGCCAAATAGTCTTCAAAAACTATTAATACCAGATTTTCTTTTGTGTCCACTCAGGAACAGTAGAAAGCACATCGCCTTCAAGCTTCATATGGTGCTTTTGTTTCTTCATATAACAGTTATGAAGCAACATAATCCTTCATTATGTTTGTGTCCACATGATGAATGTTTCTTCTGAGGGAAACATCCGTCTCTTTAACTGTTAATGCTGTTAATTGCTGTTCAGCAGGTGGTGTATAGTGACTTTTTACAGCTGTGATTTTACTCCGGTTATTGGAATAATTCAAAATGATCAAGTCACCCAGAAGGAAACAAAGTTTGATTTGATGAAAGTGTGAAAACATGAACATAATTCTAGCACAAACATGTTTTTTCTCCTTCCTCTATCCTCTTAAATCATCTCCATCCCCATGAGGTTGACCTTGTGACACACAAACTTAAGACAAAATAAATGCCTCGACAGCAACACAGACACCGACATCCAAAGCGTTGGTTGTAAAAATAGAAAGAAAAAAAGCATTTGGTACATTCAAAATGTCCCCAGTAAATAGTTTTTTATCATCTTACCTCCACCTGTTGACCCCGACGTTGGACGAGCCCGCAAACCACGGGTCCAGGAAGTAAACGCAGCGCACCGTGCCGGCCTCTTTCACCGCCTGCAGTATCGCCGGGTTGTCGTGGAGGCGGAGGCCCTTCCGGAACCAGTGGATCGAATTTGTGGCCATTTTTATTCTGAGAAGAAGAAGAAGAAGAAGAAGAAGAAGAAGAAGAAGAAGAAGAAGAAGAAGAAGAAGAAGAAGAAGAAGAAGAAGGTCAGAGCGGGTCGTAGCAAACTGCGAAGAGATGCCTGAACGGTGCAGACCAGAAGGTATTTGGGCTTTTTTACAGTTCATTTTCCTTCAACAGCATGAAACTCAATGCCTCCCTGCAGGAGACATCATTGAAGCGTTCAAGTTAACGGTTGCCAGCAGCGTGGGATGTGCGATGTGCCAGGAATAGAACAATGTGGTCACTATCACAACGCGGTGGACAAATTGAAGGAAGAGACATTTTTGGGCATTTGGAGCGTGTTGAAATGAACCCGACTGTAAAATAAAACTCACTTTTCATTCAGTGAGTCAACACCAGCAGGCAGAAATGAAAGAACAAAGAGATGCTACATCTTTTTATTCATGTCTACACAGGTTTTGTTTTTGATCAATATTATGAGCAATAATATGAATTTAACTGTTCAGCTTAGCCGACTTATAATATTTAGCTTTTTACCGTTTACATATTTATAGCTCTGGTTATCATATAAAAATACATGAACCCTTAAAGTGATAACCACCAGATGCTTCATGTGTAAAAACACACAGCAGTGGTTTGTTTATTTACAGTATATGTGAGAAACCTTCAGTGTTCAGAACAGCCTACTCATGTCTCGTCTGCAATGTAGGAAGAAACAACTCCGATTTACAAATACCCTGAAAAAAATTAAACTTAAATGAACTCAAACATTACTTTATAAAACTGAAAAGTTGTATATGACACCAGCTGACATGAGCAGGACAATGTGGAATGCATTGTCCTTATTAATTACATTGTAATCAATGTGCAAATAAATACATCTTAATAAAATAATATAATTTGGGAATGCTTAAAAAAAACAACAATGTGACCTTAAAGAAATGGACTAAAGGGAATTTACGTAACTCCACTGTAAACATAAAAAATAAAGAAATAGGCATATGATTCATATTTTTATCAGTCATTCATCGATGCGCTTGACAAAAAAAGAAGCAGGAATGCTTTAAAAAGGCAGTTCGATGGATCCTGCTAGTTAAGTTACTAGTTAATTAACTAGGTCACAGCGTATGTTGTGAATGGAGGCGGAAATTGCGTTCACGTCATGAACTCCACAACGACACAAACTGGAATAAAAGGTACGAATAAAAAAGCTGCTGGAATTTAAGAGTTCAGGCGTTGAAAAATAAACCTTAAGTTAAAGTCTTTGACAAGGAAACAACATATTTTTGGACCAAAACGGGGTCACCGGAGCAATTCTTATGTAAGTTGTCTTCCACTAAAACTAAAATGTTGAAGGGAGCCTCACCTCGCGCCGACTTCTTAAAGGTGATTTTTATGTCCAGCCCCGGGAAATGTTTGCTCCTTCCTGTTTGGTGTTGAGGTGAGTGATGTGTGCCGGTAGTGTGTCTCCAGTTAAAACTGAGGACCACTTTCAGTTAACCTGCTGCTGCTCATAAGCGTTGGACTGACTGCGCATGCTCCATAATCTGATCCCACGCGAATGCTGCCTTCAGGGACAATGGTTCAAAAAATACAGTGTCCATTTATGGACAGCGTCCGTCCACCAAATTTGGCAATTGCGCGGTATACTTGACTTTTTTCGGTGGGCAAAAACAGGAAACAATAACATACCTCCGTGAAAAATAGTTTTTAGGATGATATGTGATGAAAACGATGTGTCCGTGTGAACAGTTTCGTTTTTATTTAAGGAAATACCGCATTTATTTTAGCTTTTGAGCAGATATATTTACGGTGACACTAATAACAGAATCAGAGGATCAAGAGAGCATCAAACGGAAGCTCGAATAGTTAGATTTTCCGCCTGAGAGTCTGTGTGAACCGTTAAATATGTCAGACAAATCGGATCGTCTTATTTACCGAAGTACAAGAACGCTGCACTCAATATGTCAAACGTGACCAGTGACGTACATCCAATCCGACGTTCTGATTGGCCACTTTGCCTCCACGTGTAGGCGAGGATGCCAGGTCACGTTTAAGAGGCATGGGATTTAAGGAAGCATACAAGCTTTTCATTTTTCAGGTTATATTCCACCAGCGGAAATACTCAAGGCAGCAAATAGCAGCTGCGGCTATGATGAACAATGAGCAAAGATAATATCAATAGAAAGCAATTATTTTCTGAATGAAGTCGCTCATCCACTTTATGTGTATTTAAATGAAAAACTGGCCTGAACAAATTAGGATACTCATGGTTTGAATTTTGAATTTACCCTTCCTGTTGACTAGAAGAAGAACTGTAACTCTGAATAGGTTTTACTTTAGATAAACCTTATATAAATGACTTTTTTTTCTTCTTATAATGCATATTTTTCCATGGCAAAATGTAAAGAATATCAGTTTTTTGGTTGTTCATTTTGTGTTAAAACACCCTCCCATTTTTTTTTAACTGTTATTTATTCAGAGAAGTTTCACAGGCATCAAGCAAATGCTGAAGTCCCCGAATGGCCAGGTCAAAAGCACCAACTTAAAAATCTTCAACCGGCAGAAAAGCATCATTTAAACTTGTTCTCCTTATTGTTTAATGAGGATGGATGTGATGAAGAGTGACAGATAAGGGAAAATGCAACCATCAGCACATTACAAAATCTGGTAAATGAGTGTTGTTGACAGATTGTCTGGAAATAGCAACGTGCTACATCTGCTGTGACAAGAGTTTGTGGATGGAGCATGAAGTAGTTATATTCTTCTAATTCAGCAGCTTTGATGTAGTTACTAATTGTCCCCATTTTTCCATAATGCAGTTGCACTTATGCAACAGCACTTGCATGCAATATAATCAAGATGTATATACTATTTTTCATAACACAGCACCTTAAATTAGTTTCTCTTGCTCATATATCTGCTGTGCAGAGGATCCTGGGTCAGAATAGCCAGAAAAGCATGTTGTCCTGCATAATGCAAACTTGGAGCAGATGCAGTAGGGCGTTCTGGACTTTTCGGCTTATTGCATTTGACTCGCGATGCATTGGGACACAGTAAACCCTATTCTGGCATGCTAAGTAGTGTATTAGTATGGGTAACGCATTGCTCACCATGTGTCTCAGCCTAATGACGGCAGTGACCTGGCTGCTGCACCGAATACGCTACACACCTTATGATCACACTGTTTCTTTATGCCTCTCTCCTCCTTGTCCTTCCTTCAGAGTGGTGATCACTGTGTTTTCTGGAGTGATACTAACCAAAGTGAACTCAAATTGAAAGAATATGACGATTACAGTAAGTTTGTGAATATTTCTTTTTTTAGATTTGTGTGTCAGTCAGCGCTTGTTGAGCCATACACACATCCATCAACATCATGGACGCCTCCTTGTGCTTCTTGGCTTGAGGGTAAAGTGCCTTGCTCAGTGGCGCCGCAGACAACTCGAGGCTCTAAATCAATGAGCAGGTCCCGACAGCGTTGTTTGCTTGTCGCTGTGCATCAGCAGCAGCCTGCTCCTCTGTTGCCCTCTGAGTCCAGCTGAGGGTAAACATCGTGTCCAGGTCCAGGTTGGAGGTCCAGACTGGAATGAACCGACAAAATCTCCTGCACCAACCTCCTGAAACACAACAGATAGACCTTTTATGATTTCATCATCAAAATGAGGTGAGATTCACTGACACTCATGCCAACGACAATACTAACTAACTAACAGCAGGATCCTGAGCGTCCTCTTGTTAGGCCTTGTATTGTTTTGGCACAAGCATTGTGTAAATGTACTCTTTAGTCGCATCTGAACTCTGTACGCAGTGATTTAATGTCTCGTTACCTCATCGCCTCCACAATGTTCTTGTTCTCTTTGACCGAAACCTCCATCCAAGCGGTGAAGCCGTTGGCCTTACTGAACCTGTCGATGCTGTCTGCGGACACAAGCCGCTGATCTAGGTCACACTGCAGACACACACAGAGGCAGGAAGATGTTCTGTTGTTATAAAGGGGGAGGGGGGGGGGGGCTCTGAATCTTACATCAAACTAAATCATCCATTATTTGCAGATTCCAATGCTTTCATTTAATGTGAAATTTCAGTCTGTAACCAAAGTGGAAAAAGGACGAGTCTCTCTTAATAAGTAATACAACATGTATTGTATGCATACCACACACACACACACACACACACACACACACACACACACACACACACACACACACACACACACACACACACACACACACGGACACACACGGACACACATGCACACAAAATCAGACTTACAGTTGAATTTGTGGAACCAAAATAGAAAAGATGACCTGAGACATTGTTTGATTTGATATCATTTCCTATTCTAATCTCTTTCTTTCTGTCTTTCTTCTCTTCACTCATCTCTCTGTCATACAATGAATATAGTTTATAGATGAAATGACAACACCATCAGCCTTTAACGCCACACTAATATCTCCTCTTGTTTGTCATATTGTTATCATGCAACACTTCTCAATATGCAGGGGAGCTGACATCCTACAAGGTGTTAATCCATCGAGCAGCAGAGCGTCGCTCATTTATGAATATTGAGACAGAAGGCTTCCATGACGCATCGTTCCTTATTCAAATGTGCCTAATCACCTTGTTGGCCAGCAGGATGCAGGGGATGGAGTCTCCGTTGGGGAGCATGGCTTTGTTGTCCAGGTCCTGTTTCCAATGGCGACAGCTCAGGAAGCTGGCCGAGCTGCTGACGTCAAACATCACGACACAGCCGAGCGCGCCTTTATAATAGATCCTGTTCATGGATATGAAACGCTCCTGGCCTGGAGGGAAGACACAGGGTTCACTACATGCATTCATCCAGCCACACATCCATCCGTTCACCCACACATCCATTCATTCACCCAGACATCCATCTGTTCACTCACACATCCATTCACCCGCACATCCATCTGTTCACCCACACATCCATTCATCCACCCATCTATCCATCCATTCACCTATACATCCATTAATACACCCACACATCCATCCATTTACTCACACATCCATCCATTCACCTACACATCCGTCCGTTCACCCACACATCCATCCATTCACCCACACACCCATCCATTCACCCACACATCCATCCATTCACCCACACATCTATCCGTTCACCCACACATCCATTCACTCACCCACACACCCATCCATTCACCCATACAGCCATCCATACATCCATCCATTCACCCACACATCCATCCATTCACCTGTACATCCATCCATTCACTTATACATCAATTCATTCACCCACACATCCATCCATTCACCCATCCATCCATCCATTCACTCACCCACACACCCATCCATTCACCCATACAGCCATCCATACATCCATCCATTCACCCACACAGCCATCCATTCACCTGTACATCCATCCATTCACCCATTCATCCATTCACCCATCCATCCATCCATCCATCCATCCATTCATCCATCCATCTTGTACCTGCGATGTCCCACAGTTGCAGTCTGACTTTTTCTTTTTCCGACCAGAGCAGCATCTTCACAGAATAATCCACTAGATATTAAAAACATGAGCGAAGTAGAAGTGAAAGTAAATAAGTGAGAAGTGAGACGACAGAAACAGAAGTGAAGACAGATAAACATGAAATTGCTCAAAATAGGAAAAAAGAAAATTCCACCAAAATGTTCTTCTGAATTCTAGATATGTGTTTTAAGGCCTTTACACACATGAAGCATGACAAGTAAACAACAAACAAACAAACAATCATCCAAACACAACAGATTCAGCTACAGGACGACTTCTGATAAAAAATGATAAAAAATGATAAAAATGATAAAAACAGCAATTTAAAACCAAGGCTAACTAACAAAATAATACAAAATAAAGTCTCATAAAATACACAAATCGTTGTAAGAGGATGATTCATACTTTAGAGAAAGACCAACACTGTTTGTTTTGTTCTGTTCATAAACTTTGATGTTCATAACATGTTTATAATTTATATTATTTACAACATGTTTCTGATTAAATATGAAGCCAATGAAGCTTCAATGAACAAAGAAAAGTTATGTGAGGAAAACTGTAAAGCTTTCATTGATCTGACAAAGCTTTTACCAGATTTAATATTCACACACACACACACACACACACACACACACACACACACACACACACACACACACACACACACAGCTCACCTCCCATCGTCATCCTGTAGGTCTTGATGAATTGTCCGTTGACGTATCGATGCACGAAGGAGGATTTACCCACATTTCCATCGCCAATTATCAGTATTTTCAGCAGGTGCTCGTTCATCGCCGTCCTGTCAGATGACGTCACGCGCCGACGGCTCAAAGTTCAAACGTCATGTCAGGAAATGAGTTATTTTTATGCTCCTCAAACCAACACTCACGCACAACCCACCTGGACTTTGCTTCACCTGAGCGTCTCCCTGCAGCGTTGGACATTGAACATGATGTTTCCCTTCAGTCCTTCTGAACTCAACGGATCCGCTCAACATAAAACTGCCTCTAAACAACTACATTTGTCTTACAATCAATCCATTTCTCTTTAATGTGCCAACTCTATACCTGGAATATGTTTTCCTAACTGTGACCAGCAGACTGTCCTTTTCTTTGTGGCGCTCAGGAAGTTGTCAACGCAGCACATACATCTTGAGACACGCCTTCAGGAAACAGGAAACTAGAGCAGTTTCTCTTCCACATTGTTCTCTTGCACCTCATTGTTGGACATATTACAAACGTACATTGCATTTCATTTAGCTGACGCTTCTACACAAAGCGACAACGAGTTCAGACTCAGAACAACAAGGAATATGACACAAAGATGAGGACAGTGGAGGAGGAGCTGTGGAGGATAAATGGACGGTTTTAATGTCATCATTCATACACTGATGCTGCCGCCTGCTTATCAGGACTCACTAACATCCACACACTGGAGGCAGCTTGTGGTTTAGTGCCTTGCTCAAGGGCACATAGACCTGGACTCGCTCTGATTAAAGGACGATTCTCCACTGAGCTACAGGCGCCCTGACGGCTTAGTACATGTCTTTATTTTAACTTTTCATCCATCATACACAATGTCCTCCATGCTCCTAATACACACACACACATATATATATATATATATATATATATATATATATATATATATATATATATATATATATATATATATATATATATATATATAAATACACTGGGCTATAACTACCGTACACAGTTCATTACAACAATGCTTCTACACATACACACAATTAAAGAAAGTGGTTGAAGATAATGGATGATATTCATACTGTAACTTGAATAAAAGAAAGTTTAGCACCTTAATAGCACTTAAACCTTAAATGTCTCTTACTGACAGCACTTTGTACTTTATTAAAGAAATTGTACTTTATTGATTGTTGTTCTGAGTTTGTACTCGTGGTTGAATGAACTTATTATAAGTCTCTTTTTTATAAAAGCGTCAGCTAAATGAAATGTAATGTCATAATCAGAATATCAATACATGAAAAAGCTAATTTTAAATAAATATGCACGACATTGTGTACTATTCTGTATTAATAATGTAAGAAAATCTAAACTTACAAACTAATGAATGAACATTTATCTAATTGCTTACAAACAATATATAAAGAATTATAACAATACATTAATAAAGTGAATCCAAAAGGTTTTTCCAGCACGTTGTGACTGAACACTGTTGAAACAGCGTCTCCATGAATTTATTTCCTTCATTTCATTTTGACATGGAATCACAAGATATAGCAGAAGGTCACATGTTTTATTTCAACATTCAAACCCACAGAAGCTGCAGCTGGAGCTCCGGCTGCTACGACGACGCGCAGTTCAAAAGTAAATCTGAAAATGAGAACCAACGTTTTCGAGCACCAATTGTTTCCTTTAGACAGAGGAGAAGACGGTGAGTACAAATAAAATGTATTATTATTATTATCATTAGTTAACTTTGAGCAGCGAGGCAGCAAAGTTTCCTCCAGGCTTCAGGATGTCGAGCAGCACTTTGGACGTTTCTGCTAACAGCTGCTCGACCTCATGTTTAGTTCCACTGAGTCAATGTTCAAGTTGTTTCATTACATCAGTCTATAAACAGCACGCGTCAAACGTTTGGACACTTGATATGTTGATGTCTTTTGTTTCCTTCAATGATCAATATTTCATCATTTTCATAAACGATAAAGCTCTTTCTGGAAACACGATCCTGCGTTTTGGCTCTAAATATTTTGTCTCTTGTCGTCTGCTCAGTGTGGATTGAATCGTTTTACACTGTGATTTGTTTGTTCATATTTTATATGATATTTATTGATCCAATTCCAATACTGCTGACCCTTAACTAGCTTTTCTATTAGGATGTTTTGAGATTATAAATATAAAACACACCTGTTAATATTCCATCTTTTTACGAGCATGTCTGTGCACTAACCTCTCGCCTGCAGCTTGTTTTTCATCATCATCGTCTTCATTCTTCTTCCTCTTAGTAACACGTTGAGTGGAAAACTAAATTTATTTTTATTTCCCACAGATTCACCATCAAACAGGAACATGCAACATGTCAGGTTGACCTTCTTCTTCCTCCTCATCCTCGTCCTCCTCGTCCTCTTCCTCCTCCATCACGTGACCTCAGTGTCCGTGCAGGAGGCGGACAGCAGGCCGATGGAGGTCATCGTTGACAGCTCTGCCTGCAGCGCCACCTGCGGGCTGGGCATTAAAACTCAAAGACTTTGTTCAGTGAAAGACGAAGAGAAAGCCATCGAAGAAGACGAAGAGACCAGTAGTAATGAAACAGAGGTACGACAGAGAAGTCCTGAACATCTAACACCAAGACTCATATGTAACCCTGATGAAGGGTTCAGCATCTTCTGGTGAACTCCTTCACTTATGAAGCTCAAGCAGAGACATCCAGGCTGCTTCATGAGCAGATGAACGTGTGTAACCAGTGTGTTGTGTGTGTGGGAGCAGGTGCAGGTGTCGCAGGCTTGCCGTGTCCGGAAGGTGAAGTGTCTGCAGTCGTGGCAGTGTGGCCTCAGGACCAGGACGCTGACCTCCGGAGACAGACTGGAGATCGACTGTCTGGGAGAAGTGATGCAGGCGATGGGGAGGTTCTCCTGGAGGTGAGGAGGAGGACGAGGAAATGTTGGATTATTTAATGTTGGATTAGGAACTGGTCAAAGCAGACGACGGTCTCAGCGTTTGTTGTCATAGTAGCAGCACCACACACTTTACAGACACCAAAGAGAATAAACTAAACACACTAAATGAAATAAAAAAATAAGAAAATAAATCAAATAAATAAATACAAAAATAAATAAATAATAATGATAAAAAATAAAAAATAAAATAAAAAAAATAAAAAAATATATGTATACAAAATAAAATAAAATAAAAAAAAAATATATACACATACAATAGAATACAAATAACTGCAGTGTATCAAGGAAATTAAATTAAATGTAAACAGAGTGTGCAAAATGTGCAAAATATGTCAAATATAAATACACAATAGAGTACAAATAAGTGCATATATGAAGTGTAAATCAACATAAATATAGACGTGAATGTGTCAAGTGAATGTTTCAGGGTGTCATGGCGTTACGCAAGAGGAATCATTTCCTCCGATGACTCGCTGTTCAGCCGCTGGGATTCTCCTCTGCTGGACCGAGTGATCCTGGACCCCATCAGGGAGGAGGACGCAGGTGAACACTCATGCGCTCACACTCATGCGCTCACACTCATGCGCTCACACTGAATATACTTCAAGTGAATGAATTAAAGAATGAAGCATCACTCACGAAGTCTCCTTCAGGTACTTACCGCTGCGTGGTCCAGGACGTCAGCCTCCACCGGGTGAAGAAGGTTTACTGGGGCATCCGGGTTCTGCCCGTCGGGTTCCTTAATCTGGACTACAAGAGCTCTCTGGCCCAGTGGGACGCTGGAAAGCACCACAACGACACCGCGGCAGACCAACAGCAGCTGCAGCCTCTTCCTATCATCGTACGGTTCAGTAGTTACCAGACACCAGATTAAGACACCAGATTAACAGCTAAATGATTCACATTGAAGTCAGTGAACGTCGCGGATGAAGCCGACGTGTTGATCGCTCTCACCAGCAGTTCATTCGTTCAGGTGCTGACCAGTGTGAGTCTGTCTTCTCTCATCACCGGACTGACGTTCCTCTGGTACTGGTTGAAGAAGAGGAGGGAGCGCATGCCGCTGACGGGCGTCAGAGTTCAATGAGTTCAATAAAACATCTGCTCCACATGGATGATGTCTCTGAAATGATGCCCTCAAAAAAAGACGATGGAGGTCGGTTTCCAACAGGAAAGTGATAAATAAATAACCACTTTGTAAAGCAGCTAAACTATAAGCTCAAGGCTATAACACATATTTGTTAATATTTGTTTTATAATAACAATTCTGCAGCTGCTTCTGCTTTCTGTGGCGCTTCAACTCATCACTTAGCATCTTAAATGTTCTCCTTCACCGCTCTCATGGGATCATTCTTTGGCAGGCAGAAGTTTCCAACAAGTAGCTCTGAAATGTCGCTCTAGCTGTTCAGCAGCAAACAGCAGCGGACTCCCAACAGACAAACGGCCTTTTTCTGTTGAAGGAGCAGCTTGGAAAGCTCTTCAATCTGGGCCCCGGAGACGAGCTGGTGAACAAGAGGAGAGGAGCGTTTAGCAGCGAAGGAACCAGATGGAGAGAGAGCAAACATGAGCGAAAAGATAGTAGACTCATAATCAATGTTAATACTGGATGTGTAGATAGACAAACCCTGGATAAGCGGCTGAAATGGATGGATGGATGGATGGATGGATGGATGGATGGATTGTCAGTGTTCATACATTGTGACCAAGACTTTGAACCTCAATGTAAACCTCAAATGTGTTGGTTAAATGAAGGAAACAGTTTGGAAGTTGTTCCAACCGAACTGGAGGGAGGACGCATCTAATCCAGCACAATAAAAGCATCTATGGAGGTGGACTACGGCTGACAAAGAACCATAAAACAACCGAGTAAGAGCAAATGAAAACACTCACTCTCCGGGCGTGACAGGAGAGCAGATAGTGCGTCAGGTGTCTGTTCACCTCTGAGCCAGCAGGTGGCAGTGTTGCTTCATTAAAAGGTTCTGACGGACAGTTCAGCACCAGCACGTTTGAATTGAGCTTCTCCTCCGTGAGCAGGATGCATGATGGGAGCTGCCACAGTGGAGCGAATCTCATGACGAGGGAGGAAGACGAGGGGATCTTCTCGGAAACAAGAGGATGAAGCTCAACTCGGTCATCCTCAGCGCTTCATTAACCGCAAACCGTTGAGTTCTGGGGCGATGAAGAGTCCTTACAAACAATACTCAATGTAAATATTAGACACCAACCAAGTCTTTGAGTCATAAATGTTCATAGTTTGTTAATGAAAAAAAGAACAAACATCTTCTGGCATGAGGAAATGAGTCTATTGCTAATTAGTTTAGCAGCTTTTCAGTGTTAAAAAACAGCTAATAGCTGCTAATTCTGGTGAATAAAGGTAACAAAGACAGATTTACTAAGAGCTTAAAGCGCTGCACCGCCGCTGTCCTTTATGAAGACCCAACTTTGAATAAAATGGTTATAATTAACTCGCCTCATGCATCAGAAATACATAACACTGTTCATATAGAGGTGGGATGTTTCTGCTGATACTTGTTGTGCTGATAGTGCATCTTGTTTGAATAAAACTTTTAAGTGCAAGACTATGAAGGTAAAATGCTCTGAAAAAAATGGTCCCAAAAAAATAATTTGCTCTCAAAAAAAAATTTGCTCCCCCCAAAAATTGCTCTAAAAAAAAAGTACTTAAAAAAAAATGCTCTCGAAAAAAAACCTGTAAAAAAAAAAAATGCTCTCAATAAATTGCTCTCGAAAAAAAAACGGTAAAAAAAATTTTTTTTTAAGCAAATGAATTTTTTTCAAAGCAAATTTTAGTTTTGAGAGCATTTTTTTTTTTTTTTAAAAAAGTGCTTTTTATTTTTGGAGAGTGTTTTTTTTAAGAGCGATTTATCTTTTGGGCGAGCGTATTATCTTTTTTAAGAGGGTTTTTTTTTTTTTTTTTAGAGCAAATTGTTTTTGAGAGCAAATTTTAGTTTTGAGAGCATTTTTTTTAGAGCAATTTTTTTTACCCTAACCCTAAGATTTGGAGATAATTTACTTACGAACTAGAAATTTGCTCTGGTAAAAAAGACACAAATCTACCTTCGTACAAGACTTTAACATCTCAGAGTCTTTTCTCACTGTAGTATTGCTGATACATAAATAATCTGAATATCTCGGCCAGTTCAGGACAATAACAGCGTGACTTAATAATCAACGTCCTTACAAACTGAGGCACAGAGAGGAAGGTGATGATGTCTTCGTCGTGTGTTTTGGGAGGAGCAGAGGGGCTCGGGGGAAATAACACAAATGCAATTATGATGATATGCTTACCGTAATTCATTCATTTCCTGGAGGAACTTGCTCCGTTGAAACCCAAAGAACGTCATTTCCCTCCATGCGCTCATTCACAACATCCGTCTCCGAGATGGAACCGTTGTCCCGGCGCTCGCTGCACAAACAATTTAATTACCGCTCTATTGAACCATCGTAGGACACATTATACTCCGCCATTGAATCAGCACATGCACGATGTCTTCATGAAGAACGCCTCCAAAGGAGATCCTGAATGACAATGAAAGAAAAGAACTGAGGTGCAGGATGCTCATTACTACAATGTTGAGCACTCAATGTCTCCTTTATGACCTGTGAACAATGACTACGGCGACAAATTCAGAACTTTTTAAATAACTCAACAACACTTTGATACACAAAAACTGCTCCCCTGGTGTAAAAGCTGCACAGTTCATCTTCCTCACCCTCTGAGGTTGTGTTCAGTCTTCGTCCCGCGTCATCGCGCTGGAGAACTTTCTCTGAATGTCTCGTGACGACGCCTCGGGGTTCAGGAGGAAGTTGAAAGCTCGCGGCTGCTCATACAGATGTGGAAGGCGTTGTGCGTCGGTACGAGATGCCGAGGAGCGCGACAAAGAGTCAGCGTTGGACGCCTCGGGAACGAGAACTGAAATATGGAGATGCAATGCAGAGACTGAATGGTCGACATGGCGGTGCAGCTGATTAATATTGCAGCTTTCATGCATTAAATATGGTCGCGGCCGGGCTCGGTGACACCGTTCCAGACTGTCAAAGCAAAAAATAAACGTTCTCTCAAATGCAAATCGATATGGATATCATAGTCTCAAAGCACGAGGGCCGCCGTTTAAACAGGATGTGCAGAATGAAGCCGGCGGCATGTTCTGAAAGTCCTGCAGATTTTAATTATATGCTTCTCGTTTATGGACGTTAAATGGTTTCTGAGTAAAGAACCTGAGAGGAGAAAACTGCAGATGGCTTTAATTAGGTTCAGCTGCTTAAATGGTCATTCATAAACCTGGGGCATGAAGGGTTCGAACAAAGAGACTCCTCCATCTCTATTTCTGTCCTCTGGACTCGAACATCGCCACGAATTATGTCCTGACGACCGCGAGACGATACGATCGGCTCTCGGTTTGATTGTGCACAAAAGATGTGTCATGGCAACCACTGATGGCAGAGGACTCCAAATTACAGAGGACGAGATCCATCATTACACAATCTTTCAGTGACGGTGACAATGACAATATTCCAGATGTTCACACGTCTCACGTCGCTGCAGAGCTTTCAGCACAGCTGGAAGAAGCCGATGAGATGAAGAACGAGGCCGTCGATCAACACAACAACCAAGCTCTCATTTTGACTGTTTTTCTGTCCATTGACCTTTATTCTTGTTTCTGAACAGACATGTTGTGTGAAGTGAAGCTGATGTGAATCAAAAAGGTTCTTTCTAATGTTTTTACAAAATAAAGTCTGATTGTGTAGACGTCTATTAGAAAATAACCGACTTCTCACAATGTGTATTACCTTAATAAACACTGTAGCACGACTTCATGCTCACAATTACTAGTTCCAAGTAAATAAAATCAAATAAATAGTAAAGTAACGTCACAGTAAAAGACCCGTTTATGGTCCGGAGACTTCTTCTTCTCCTTGAGGAGAAGACAGAGCAGCTCATTTTACAATAATGTATTAATTTTAAGTGTCTTTTGAAATGTCCAACCATCAGAACAGTTTATCTGTTTTATTCTTCTGGAGCTGCACATGAGAGGCCAAACTGTTTTAACACAAACTGTGTCTATCTTCTGGAGAGGACTCTGTCTCCAAAACAATTATATTCATACACAGTGAATAAAGAAATCCATGAAGCAAAATATATGAGCCCCCAAGTTCCAAGAAAATACATGAAAATGTATTTTTTCTTACTTTTTAAAGGAAGAATAAGTCCATCACATATTTGTTGGTCGTCTCTTAACCTTTTCTGAAGCGTCCGTTGTTTGTTTCGCTGCCTCTTCTCTCCGGTTCCCATCGCCAGAGCAGCAATGACCTTTCTGTGAAACACTCGTGCTCTTTTGTGTGTGAGTGCATCGCGTTGTTTAATGTCACTGTGGTGTCCACAAGAGCTTCTCCAGCAGACCAGGAAACTAAGAGAGGACCGCACACCACAAACCTCGAGCCGGAGCTGACAGCGGAACAGACTTTAAAGCAGATTTGCGCGAAGATTTTCAGAGGATTTCAATTTTAAAATGTCAACAGAGGAGATGAAACCATCAGTTTCATAACACCGAGCTGACAAAACTCATCACAACAATTTATAGTTAATGCAGCAGTTGATTTGAAGACGTCTGTGTATTGTGCTGCATTGATATCTACTGGAGTTAGCATGCTAACAAGCTAGCTGGTGCGTCTCTTTAGCATCCAGTCTGCCCTCAGTCCAACATGGAGGATGAAGGAAGAGAGCTTTGAGCTGCTTCACAGTTTATTCCTGGCAAAGTGGAAAGACCAAACAAACATATGAGTCATTTTCTTGTTTCTGCCACTTTGATTTAATCCAGTTTAATATCAAGAGATCCATGAACACACACACAGTCATCTTCAGCATATTCTTGCTCTGCTGTTGGCTTTTACAATAACTCCTCACTACATTTTCAGTGCATGAGCTGAACAGGAGCCGTCTTCTTGTAATATGGAGTTTTTTCTCACAAAACCTGAAAGACATTCTTTAATAGCACTTCTGATACATAAAACCTATGAAAAAGCACCAAGCACTGCTCGTGTTGTGTCTCCTTTGTGCTTCTGCGGCTGTTTGCAGACCTCCAGCAGCGTGCAGGCAGACACACAAAGCACTGCAGCGGAGGGCGAGTAGCATCGCATCTCTTTTTCATTTTTCATTTCCTTTGACAGATCGTTTGTCAGGTGGACCATGATCGATGCATCAGCCGTGATTCAATAGTTTCATGTAGGTTTTGTCCTGACACACAAAAACACACAAAATGAAAAGACGAGAGGATGAAAAAGGAGCTCCTCGTGCCTCGACTTGATAAAAGAGAAGCAGAAGAAATGGAGGTCTGTGTAGCCTCCTTATACAAGCTCCTCTGGGTGCTAGCCGTTGCCCTCTGGGTGCTAGCCATCGCCCTCTGGGTGCTAGCCGTCGCCCTCTGGGTGCTAGCCGTCGCCCTCTGGGTGCTAGCCGTCGCCCTCTGGGTGCTAGCTGTCGCCCTCTGGGTGCTAGCCGCCGCCTTCTGGGTGCTAGCCGCCGCCCTCTGGGTGCTAGCCGTCGCCCTCTGGGTGCTAGCCGCCGCCCTCTGGGTGCTAGCCGTCGCCCTCTGGGTGCTAGCCGCCGCCCTCTGGGTGCTAGCCGCCGCCCTCTGGGTGCTAGTCGTCGCCCTCGGGGTGCTAGCTGTCGCCGTCTGGGTGCTAGCCGCCGCCCTCTGGGTGCTAGCCGTCGCCCTCTGAGTGCTAGCCGTCACCCTCTGGGTGCTAGCCGCCGCCCTCTGGGTGCTAGCTGCCGCCCTCTGGGTGCTAGCCGTCGCCCTCTGGGTGCTAGCCGCCGCCCTCTGGGTGCTAGTCGTCGCCCTCTGGGTGCTAGCCGCCGCCCTCTGGGTGCTAGCCGTCGCCCTCTGGGTGCTAGCCGCCGCCCTCTGGGTGCTAGCTGTCGCCCTCTGGGTGCCGCCCGTTGCCATCTGGGTGCTAGCCGCCGCCCTCTGGGTGCTAGCTGCCGCCCTCTGGGTGCTAGCCGTCGCCCTCTGGGTGCTAGCCGTCGCCCTCTGGGTGCTAGCCGCTGCCCTCTGGGTGCTAGCCGTCGGCCCCTGGGGTGCTAGTTGTCGCCCTCTGGGTGCTAGCTGTCGCTCTCTGGGTGCTAGCCGTCGCCCTCTGGGTGCTAGCCATCGCCCTCTGGGTGCTAGCCGCCGCCCTCTGGGTGCTAGCCGTCGCCCTCTGGGTGCTAGCCATCGCCCTCTGGGTGCTAGCTGTCGCCCTCTGGGTGCTAGCCGCTGCCTTCTGGGTGCTAGCCGTCGCCCTCTGGGTGCTAGCCGCTGCCTTCTGGGTGCTAGCCGTCGCCCTCTGGGTGCTAGCCGCCACCCTCTGGGTGCTAGCCGCCGCCCTCTGGGTGCTAGCTGTCGCCCTCGGGGTGCTAGCCGTCGCCCTCTGGGTGCTAGCCGCCGCCCTCTGGGTGCTAGCTGTCGCCCTCTGGGTGCTAGCTGTCGCCCTCTGGGTGCCGCCCGTTGCCATCTGGGTGCTAGCTGTCGCTCTCTGGGTGCTAGCCGCTGCCCTCTGGGTGCTAGCCGTCGCCCTCGGGGTGCTAGCCGTCGCCCTCTGGGTGCTAGCTGTCGCCCTCTGGGTGCTAGCCGTCGGCCCCTAGGGTGCTAGCCGTCGCCCTCTGGGTGCTAGCCGCCGCCCTCTGGGTGCTAGCCGTCGCCCTCTGGGTGCTAGCCGTCGCCCTCTGGGTGCTCGTCTCAAGTGCTTCTCAACAGCATCACAGCTAGCCAAAAAACTGGCGTCCAGCACTGTGTCGCGCGTCGTCTCTGAAGTCTGCCACGCATCGAGGTCGCCCCCCGGAGGAGGATTTCATGTCTCCTCCCCAACGTCTTCAAAGTGGACTGACATCGCCCAAGACTCCTCAAAGATTCATAACTTTGTTGTGTCAGAAGCGCAGATGGAAAGCATGGAGCTGTAAAGTATAACAAGATCTGGCAGTCTGTCCGTCGTTAAAGGCATCACGAGTCGCCACGGGCGTCCACATCCATCGCTGCACTTCCTTCCTGTCTCCACGAGGAAGAAGAGGATGAAGAAGAGGAAGACGCAGCTGAAACAGCTTCAAGATGTGAAACCTGATTAAAAACTAAAGTAAAACCGCAAAATTTGTCAATCAGATTCATTTAAAAAATATTGTATCATATATTTCAGCAGTTAATGTAACTATGTAATTATTATTAGTATTAAAGTAAAGTTACATACTTCAATACATTTTCAAGAAAAAATTATATACATTTTTACAGATTTGAAGCTTAAAGATTTAACAAACTTCGTCTGCGGCTGATGGAGAATTGTTCAAATACGATGCAAAATAAATTGAAATATGACATGTTTACACAACATGTACACACAAACTACACACACCCTGAGTGTGTGTGTGTGTGCGTGTGTGTGTGTGTGTGTGTGTGTGAGGATGAGTGAACTGCTCGCCTCTCTTACAGCACTTATCCGTCCTCCTGGCTCTCTCTGCTCCATCTCAAGGAGGATTTGATGGATTGTAATTTCGGCCACAGATTTCTCTTTTCTGGGAAACTTTTCCAAGGTGTCGGCAGCGACGTGCTCCTCCATCTTGTGTCCTCGTCATCAACACCACGCTGAGCAGCTCTCCCGCGGCGCCATCGAGGCGAAGAAGCATTTCACCGCGGTCTGGACGGTGGTCGCCATCAGCGCCCTGAGGCCTGAAGAGGAAGATGATGGGCGGCTGCATGCACCATTAGCCCCATGGAGGGTCTGCTCTTCAGCCGAGGTCCTGGCGAGGCGGCCTGACACAGATTACACAGAATTGCTCGGCAACTGGGGCGATTTGCTCAGCTCACCCGGCGGGGATGGATCCTCTTCGTCCAGCTGAAATGACATTGTGACGTAAAGTAAAGGAATCACTCTGCAGGACATTTTAACGCGCTGTGAAACAGCCTCAACTCAACAAAGATGCTCTGTGACCTCCACAGGTGAAGACGACCTTCATTGAGATGATTGGCTGTGTGGTTACACTCGACGCTGGTCATCGGTGACACCAGGGCACATTCGGCGCGAAATTAAATTAAATCCTGCAGGTTCACCAGAAAGTTCCTCGGCTCAGACTGCAGTGCACACAGACGCACACAGACACACAAACACACACACACATCCAGCTCTGCTGCTTCCTCCTGCAGCAGCAGGACTGAGCTGCAGCTTTTCTGAAGGGAAAACAGGATTATTCTCACCACACAGCTCCCTGCAGCAGCTTTAAGGTCTCACCTCCACGACTGTTCTTCTGTGTTCTTCACATTCAACACAGTTGAATTCACACGATGTACAAACACCAGCAGATGCCATCACATTGTGCTTTAGGAGTTGGGCAAGGCAAGTTTATTTGTAGAGCGCATTTCAACAACAAGGCGATTCAAAGAGCTTCACATAAAACTAATAAAAGCAGATTTTAAAACAGTTTAAAGTCTGGTTGACTTAAAGGCAAACGCAAAAGTCTCTACATACCACTTTACAGTAATAACTCACAAAAATGGCTGCTCACTGTGTCACATTGAGAGGAAGAAATGAATCTTCTGTAACAGGTTGTTTCAGAGCACGGCTTCCCTCCAAACAGCTGCGACTTATTTCTTATTTTCACAAATGTGCCTGTGAGAAGCTTCGCTTTCGGGTTACAGCCTCGACATTAATCTCCAGCTCTTCAGTCGTATCCTTCCAGGAACTGTGACGAACACGAATAGTTTCATAGTCATTCATTTTCTTCAAACTGGTGCACTGTGTTGCTGTTGTTGTTGTTGTCGTTGTTGTTGTTGTGTGCTTGCTGCTCTCTGCTCGCTGTGAAGCATCTCTGGGGCTTTTGTTGCAGCTCTGCGAGCTCCACAGCAGAGGTGAGAGTTGGACATGAATCAGGCGTCAACTGACGTGTTTTTCCAGGGTCGCATGTTTCTACATCGACACACAAGACGACAACAGTGTTAATGTGTCGCTGTCGCTGCTGGTAGAACCTGAAAGAGGCTCAGAGACGCTCACACATGTGCTGGAGGTGTTGCTCCTTCAGTCACTTTGCTCAGTTTCTTCCAGGTGTTGCCTCCTCTTCCTCCTCTTCCTCCTCCTCCTCCTCCTCGTCACTCTGCTTTCTCATGCTGTTTGTGTGCTTTGTGCGATGGCTGTGTCTTCAGGTCCGTGGGATCAGGTCAGCTTGTTTTCAGTGCACGGACAAAGCGTTTCACCTTGAATGTCAGGAAATGTCAAAATAAATTGACGGAGGAAGATTTAAAAAAAAAAAAAACCTTGAACCTTTGCCGGCGATCTGCAAACAGCTGACTGTGGCTGAGAGACCAGAGACTAATGATCTAAAGTCAGCGATGATGTCAGGGATGATGTAATGCACGCTGGCAGTGTGCAACGTGCCCTCTGCCACGTTGTGTAGTGGGAAAAT
The DNA here is from genome assembly GCF_023055335.1 of Clinocottus analis. Taxonomy (NCBI): domain Eukaryota; kingdom Metazoa; phylum Chordata; class Actinopteri; order Perciformes; family Cottidae; genus Clinocottus; species Clinocottus analis. The sequence goes on from NW_027176142.1 coordinate 914,913, forward strand.
ACACAAAGCAAAAGGCAGAAGGTGTGAAAACAGCTCAACTTTATCTGGTTTGCTCAGAATTCACAGAGCCTGATGCTCATCAGTCTCGTCCTGCTGTGACTCAGCACCATCGACTTCTGATGAAACACAAACACACAACCTGCGTTGTGTTTGCACGGCAACGGCTGCCGGCGTTAGATGTGTTTGCAATTTTAATAAAGAGAAGACTGTTTGTATCAACGTTAAATTATTTGAACAAAATACAGTTTAGCTCATGAGTTAGCGAGTAAAAGGAACCTGCTAACGACTGAACTCCACTTCAATAAGAACATGACAAACGTAAAAATATCCAGATATATTTTCAGTTGAGATTCGGACATCATCCCTCCTTTTTATTTTTGGAGCGTTTTTTTTGAGAGAGCGTTTTTTTTTAAACCGTTTTTCTGAGAGTTTTTTTTTTTTAGAGCATTTTTTTTTGGAGAGCGTTTTTTTTTGAGAATTTTTTTTTTAAAAGCATTTTTTTTTAGAGCGTTTTTTTTTTTAGAACTTTTTTTTGAAGCGTTTTATTTTTGAGAGAGCGTTTTTCTTAGAGAGATTTTTTTTTTGGATAACTTTTTTTTATAGCGTTTTTTTGGAGAGCGTTTATTTTTTTGAGAACTTTTTTTTTAAGAGCGTTTTTTTTTTGGAAAGGTTTGTTTTAGAGCATTTTTTTTTGAGAACTTTTTTTTATAGGGTTTTTTTGGAGAGCGTTTTTTTTTTTTTTGAGCGTTTTTTGCTCTGTGAGCAGCAGAATGGGTTTGAACAGTTTCTATTATTGCTTCTTCTGTGTTGTTGTCGTTAACACTAATATTTTACAGCTGCCTCATCACAAGTCACTTTAATCAAGAAGAAGACTCCTAATGTTTCCGGTCCGGCATCGTCTTCCTCCCTCGTGTGAACCTTCCTCTTCTGAGTGTTTATTCTGACGATGAAAACCCAACATTTCCTAATTATGCTGCTTCAAAAGCTTTTAAATAACAAAAAGGGGACTTTGTGAATATTTTAGAGGAACATGTGTCTGTCGCATAATTAGCTTTGTGAGCAGCTTTTCTTCAATAAATCAAAACTACTAATAAAACAACGAGAACATTACAAAGAACTTTGATTGTGAAGAAATGTTCAGGGAATAAAAAAACATTTTCAGCTGCTTCTTTCACCACAAAATCTATCAGATACCAGATCAGACAACACACACACACACACGCACACGCACACACACACACACACACACACACACACACACACACACACACACACACACACACACACACACACACACACACACCTTCTGTGACTGTCCCCAATTACTGAGCAGGTGCACTTGGGCAGGTCTTCTAGAAAAGGTCATCCATTGTGTGTGTGTGTGTGTGTGTGTGTGTGTGTGTGTGTGTGTGCGTGTGTGTGTGTGTGTGTGTGTGTGTGTGTGTGTGTGTCCAGTGACAACAGAGGACACATTTCAATGACATTTCAGTTGGAAGTTCTGGTTCTGGAGCTGACTGTTCGAGTGTGTGTTTGTCTCCTGAAGTAACAACAAAGTTCATTAAATCAATATTTCTTCATGTCTGACATCTATTGTATATATGAATATATATATATATATATATATATATATATATATATATATATATATATATATATATATATATATATATATATAGATAGATATGCACTTTATTAACCCCAAGGGGAGATTTGTTGTCACAGAAGCAGCGCCACACACTTTACAGACACCAAATAGAATGAACTAAATAAAATAAACACACTAAATAAAATAAAAAATGAGAAAATAAATTTATTAAAAAATAAATTAAAAAATAAACAAAAAAAATATTAAAAAATAATATATATATATATATATTACTCAGCATCAGCTCTCTCCACTTCATCTTGTTTGTCCTCTTTTGTTCTCGTTTAATTGGTCCTCTTCCTGTTTTCCTGCTCTCTCTCTCTCTCTCTCTCTCTCTCTCTCTCTCTCTCTCTCTCTCTCTCTCTCTCTCTCTCTCTCTCTCTCTCTCTCCCCCTGCTTTATCTTTCAAAGGGTAATTAAGAGAGAGCTGTATGTCACGAGCATTCTGTGTCATGATTCATGAGCATAATTTCTTTCAATAGCGAGGCTTTTGTCTCGTCTTCTTCATCACATGAAACCTTTTGATGTGATGATGAAGAGTCACCGTATCCACTGCAGAGAACAACACATTAAAATGTTCTCATCATCATCATCGTGAAGGCTGCGCTGCTACGACTTGTCTTACTTTTTCTTCTCCATATTCTGATCACAAAGACATTTCATGATAATTGAATTATATATTATTTGAGTGACTCGGAAACGTGAAGACTCATTTCAGCCCTGCTGCATTTCTCTGTGTTCTGCCGTGAATATTAAATAGTTTATTGTTTATATCATTATTACTTTTTTTTCGTGGTGGAAATGGGCTTCCAGACAATTACAATGTGAGAGTTTCAACAATGGGAACATTTAATTGAAGTGGGTAAGAATTGGAAGCATCGATGCTTCCTGAATCTTTTTACTTCTTTGTAAAAAGCAGAAAGTCGTCCTCGACGCTTCAGTCGGACTCAACTCCATCAGAGACGATCGCTGGCGGGAAATTGCCACATTTTCCGTTAATGTGTGAAGAATTCATGTGATTCTCTGTCTCTTCAGAGGGCGCCGCTCTAATCCATCAGAAGTTCAGTTAGATCTCACCGAGAGAACTTTTAATGACTTGAAGGCCGCCCTGCTGAGCGAGGACCGAGGAGGATGGAGTTCATGGTGACGCAAAGATCTGCAGAAAGACACGACGAGCTTTAACAAGTGAAGAGATATGAGAATCATACTGTTCATAAAGGATACAATGTTACTTATCGAGTGAGAAACATCAAAAGAGAAAGAAAACAATATAACTAGCTCATAAATAACATACTTTCTTATGTAACCCTACATGTGTTGTCACAGGACACAAACCTGTGAAGGTTGTTGGGTTGTGTTTTCAGCTCAGAGGTCACACAACAAGCGTTTGTTGGACGGAAACACAAAACACTCGACGGAGACAAATGCGTGACATTTTCAAGAGTTTATGCTTCAAAACTCACTCACGCTAACATCCATCAAAGGCCGTCGTGTTCAGAAGCATCCTTCACTTCCAGAGAGGGAGGGGCCCTCCAGCTGGGTCCTCACACACACACACACACACACACACACACACACACACACACACACACACACACACACACACACACACACACACACACTTGAACTCTGACAGAAACAGACAGATGGAAAGATGAGTATTGAATAAATGAGGCTGTGAGATAAAGTGTGTATTTTATAACTGATTTATTCGTGGAGAATTACCTGTAAACATTTACAGGTAAACATTTACAGGGTACGATTACATACATGTACATCATAAATATTCTGCATGTAACCACTGACACCAGGACAGGGATGCGTAGGGGGCGGGTCCTCGCTCTTGTGAGGACCGAGTCAGCTGAGCCTCCAGATTATATTTGTTTGTTTCTGGTAAAATAAACGGATTAATCTGACAAGTTCAGAACGTTCAGAACGAGCGTTTAGAGTCGACGTTCATCGACATCTCCCTCCAGGAATTCACCTCCATCTTTGTGTCCTGATCCTCCATCAGACGGGTTTTATAAATGCTCATATTTGTGGATCACAAATACGAGCCAAACGTTCTTCAACAGGATCCATTGTTCCTGTTTTTAAAAACAGAGGTATTACGCTATGAAAGCTGGAATGAGAGACTCTGACAGGATGTGGTTAGCGGACCAATCACAGTGTTGAGGGCTGCGGACGGCTCGCGTAGCTTTGACGGAGAGTCAGAAAAATAATGGCCGACGCAGGCAAGATGGCCGACGGGACGACGCATGCAGGAGCCGAGATGCTGCCGTGAACGTTTCCCATGTGTGCAGATGTAAAAACATCTGTTTCAGATCCCACTGTTGTGGTGCAGCTGCAGTAAAGCACCAATAAAAAGGATCCAGCATCTAATGATGTTGTTAGTATCTCGCTCAAGGTCCCAGGATGAAGTGAACCAACAACAAAGCAAAGTATTCTTGTTTTTATTCATCATTATTAGGGTTGCAAAATTAAGGGAATATTCAAACTTGGAAACTTTCCACGGGAATCAACAGGAATAAACAGGAATTTTGTGGGTAATTTAACTGTATTTATTTTGTCATAAGCAGACATGCATGCAAATATTAATAACACAACTTTTAAAAATTACATTTTTGACCTTTTGTGAGTAGAACTTTATTCTTTCATTGAACAACAAAAACATGAACGTTGAATAAAAAAAGGTGTATTCCGTATGATCACCACCCGCCAACACAAATTACTTTCTTTAGTGTTTTTCCTGAATCCTTTCAGGTCTAAACGCTTTATTCCTGGAGTTCATAGTTCATAATGAAAATGTTGAACTAAGTTCACAGCTCCAAAAAATGAACTAGTTCAGGTATTTTTTCAATATGTTGCAGCTGTAATTTAAATCTCTGGCTGCAGTACCGCTCTTGGCCTCTACACAACTCGGCGCTCTCTCACTCTCCAAAGGGCTGAAACGTTCAGACGCAACACTGATGACAAAACGTCAAAAACAACAGAATGTTTTATGTTTATGTTTCTGCAGACGATGTTCAGGGTCCATCCAGCTGCATTCAGGGTCCATTCAGCTGCATTCAGGGTCCATTCAGCTGCGTTCAGGGTCCAGCTGAGCTCGGCTGCATCGTCTTGTTCTCAACTACATTTAACTTCCCTGTTTTATGCTTTTGCAAAAAACGTTACCACATTTTTTTTTTCCAAAATTCCCAAAATTCCCGAAGCAAACTTTCCAGAAACTTTCCGGAAACTTTCCGCCCCTTTGCGTTTCGTTTCCTCGTATATTTACTTTGTATTCTTGTTTATTTTTCATGTTGTTTTAATTGACTTCTTTTTCTTTTTCTCATGTGGACTCGTGTCTGAAGCAACAACGTGTGACATCTCTTCCCGCTGACTCCTCTTCTGTCTGATGCTTCTCCTTCACAGTCTCGCGTCGTCGTCTCTGAGACGAGATCACTTCTGGCAGCTGTGATTACGCCTCAGCACTGCGGCGCCGACCGAAGGTCTCCGTTTGTGAGCCGCTCTGAAAGCAATAATTGTCGTATTGAAATGGAGTCCGTCTGGCAGCTGCAGTTTATATCCAGTTTCATTTCCAACGCTGTTATTTCTTAAACCGCGGTGTGCAACGTCACCTCATCCCCATTGAGCTGTGACTGCAGTGTGAGTGTTGTGTGTGTGTAGAGAGCGAGTGAGTCTCTCTGGACGGTCGTGCAAAAGACTTGTTGCTGCATTGATGCAACAACGTGGAGGGCGACAACTTTGACTTTATTCTGAGTTTGCTGTGTCAAATTCAGCAAACACTCTTGAATTCAGATGACAGTGAAGGGCCAGGTTGAACATGATGATGAGCGTCAGTGAGAAATGTGAAGTGGCTTCATGAAGTATTTGGAGCTCCTCCTCTGACTGATGGTCTTTTTAAATGAGTTTTATTCTTTTCAAAAACTAACTTAATCACTAATGAAACAGCTTAAGAGCTCGTTCCTCTTCAGGTGAGAGATAAACCGCTTCTTAAACATTTCGTTTTGACCGTTTTAAATGTAATTTTTAGCCGTTAAACGGCGCACTCCGACTTCCGGTTTCACCTTATTTTTCTCCTTCAAAATAAAAGCTCCTTACAACAAAACATGAAACCAAATACATTTTGCTTTTGGCGGACCAAAACATGCAACAAGAAACAACAACATTGATTGGTAACTAACTAAAGCACATATTGAGTTACTTCCAGTGTTAATAATCCCGTGAGATTATATCAGGCCTCATATTTCCTGAAGTCCTCTTTCGTCCCTGAAGGAAAGTTCAGAATGAAGAGACCTGCTGAACATCAGGTCAGCGCCGTGTCACCTGAGGGGCGTATTGATTCAAATCATGAAGAAATGTTTTGCAACAGAAAGATAATCGATGGCTGCAGGTGGGCAATAAATTATAAACAACACATTTGCAACAGTGCAGAGAGGATGTGCGTTAAAAGATAGATAAACCCTGCAGGGAAGATGTTTTACAAATATGCTAACATGGTCAATGATTAAAAAAAAACATGCCACCTTGAATAAATCATAACTTCCATTAATTATGCTCCGTCAAAAAGTATGAATGCATCTGCAGGGAGTTGAGAATAAATAACGATGCTCTTCTTCTGTTGGCTGGGAAAACATTTGCAGTGACATATTTACAAAGAGTTGTTTCCTGGCTGATGGTTCATGAGGATCAACACATGCAAACATTCAAAAAGTGTGCAACCATCATAGATATGAACACATGAATAACTATAACACGCCAACTATGACAAGTGATGATGTGTCAGTGTGTCTCATGATTAAATAAGATAATGTGGGAATATCATTTGGACTCTGGTACGATTTTATTCACCATCTTCTACTTTTGTAATGTATTATTTATTCTAAATGAGTTCGCCTGAAGGTCACTGGTTCAATAATGTTCTGTTCAAGGGCCTTGGAGTACATTATTGAACGATAAAGCGCTGCCTCTCGTACCTTATTGCTTAATTATGTGTTAATGTTACACCCCAAACTATGATGGTGGTGGCAGAGCACTGCTGTCAGATGAATTTAATCATTAAGTTAATGATAAAACATGTTTTATCTGTGAAATATATATTAGTGTGAGGTTTATAAATAGTTGTCATTGAGCTCGTCTGCGCTTCAGGGCCTCCACTGTAAAAGATGAAGCGCTGATTGTATCTCGTATGCAGGATTATTGATGCAGGCGGAGCGCCTCCGTTAATGTACTCACGTTTTATTTCCTCGAGTGTCAGTTTTTTTGTTGCTGGCGTTGGATGAATTATTCATTTCCCGTCTGAAAGCACAGAATAAAGATTTCACCAAAACCATTAGTGCTCACGGTTCCCCGCGGTGATTCATCCAACGTGCTAATCACAGCATTGATGCTGGAGGGGAAATAATTGAATGCCTTGATCTTTACTTACAACAGAGGACCTTTAGTGAATAGGTCTGCAGCACTTAGGAGCCTAATTGTCCTCACACACACATATATGAACACAGCAGTATACATAATGTGTGCATGACAGGGTGATGAACACGTGCACACAACACAACACCTTCTGCACAGGAAACATTAAAAGGTGGAAAAAAAAAAGTCTTGAGTTGAGCTGGAAGCAAGTTCATTAAGTTCCTCACTTCATCCAACTCCACATGAACATGATCGACTGTTTGTTTAACGCTCACTTAAAGCCGGGCTTCATGTGAGCGATTCATGTGTTCACTCGTTTGTGAGTGAAGAGAACGACGGCGTCTGGAGCCTTCGAGCGGAACGATATAAACCAGACGTCTCGAAGGTAAACCGGTGAATATATTCAATTATTTTTGGAGGTCTTTTATTTTAGTGGCTAGAATGTTTTTTTCTTGCCGCTCTCGTCCAGACGCTTCAAAAACACACTGCACAAAACAAAGGTAAAGAACAGAGATGGAATCGATCTTTAAAGTCCTCAAGACTTCACTTCACTGCAAAGCTTATTGTGATCATGAAATCACCGAGAGGCTCTTTGAAGAAGACGCTCACTGAAGACAATTTAGTTTTAAAGCTGAAGGCGCAGTTACGTCTTGTTGACAGAAACGATTCAGAAAAACATTTTATCACGAAACAGAAACGCTGAACGCCTGAAGGACGACGAGAGATTACGTTTGTCCTTTTTCCTCGACCCCTGATGTCTGATTTTAATTTGAATTAACTCTTAAATTAATAAAGATAAAACTCTTCCTGGATAGGGAACAGGTTTTTCACAGCACACACTGTGCAACGCATGATATTTGTTGTGTTGTGTTTGTGTGTGCAGCGTGTTGAACAGAGAGGCTTGTGCTCTCAGCTGGAAGTCATCGCTCAGCAGGATATTGATCGCTCAGCAGGGTATTGATCACAGCCCCAAACTGTGACATGTTCATCGTCTGCTGCAGACAGAGGGATCCAGGTGGAGAACATGTTCCTGATGCTACCAGAGAAAAGAAAAGCAGAATAAAGAACAGGAATTAAAGAATGGGAGGTTCTCGTTTGCACTTTGCAGATCCAATAATCTGATGTGACTTCAAAGAACTGTGGATTAAACATTCATAGTGTCACAATAACAAGAGAAACTTTAGCTGCTTTACCTTCAGGCGCGTTGTCCTCAGTACAGTTTGGTTATGGAAAGCTGTGTGTAGAGCGTGCAGGAGGAGGAACAAAGTAAACAAATTAAACAAATGACAGATTATATAAAATGACATATTTTGCCATTCCTTGATTATTCTGATGATTCTCAGCTCTTTGAAGCAGAAGTTTCAGAACATCATCATCGCTCCAGTTAGACAACAACATCAATAAAACAGCAGAATGTACGTCGATAGTCTTTTACATTAAAATCAAAATCAGAACTATATGAACATTCAGGCCTCATGTGGCTCAGAGGTGAAGATATTCATGTTGAATAAAAGACGGTACATTTATTTAAGTCTGATAAAATCTCGTGTGACTCGCTTGTTGTGGAGATGATTTCAGGATTGGAGTAAATGTGTGAAAACGGCTTTTAGTGAATTTAACAACGCAGAACTGGAACGAAAGGGATGGAAAGTGTAAATATGTCAAAACACAAATTACAATGACAAAAGCAACAACGTCAGGTTGTAAAACGTTTCAGAAAAACACACAATATGAATGAGAAAGCTTCGTCTGTGGCTGTTAAAAGTGAAACAATACAGTTTATTTTACATGGATCCCTTTGATGTCATCATAAAATATTACAACAGAAGCAGATGTGTCTTGTTTCTAAAGGATGTCTTTATAAAATATAGCAAATCATAGCTGAGATTTATTCAGCATAAACCACCACGATCCACAAGCTCAGGACTTCCCTCACGGCCGCAAACGTACCCAGGAGGTCTCCACCAGAGCTCCACCAGAGCTCCACCAGAGCTCCACCAGGGCTCCATCAGGGCTCCATCAGGTCTCCACCAGGGCTCCACCAGAGCTCCACCAGAGCTCCACCAGGACTCCATCAGGGCTCCACCAGGACTCCACCAGGACTCCACCAGAGCTCCACCAGGGCTCCACCAGGACTCCATCAGAGCTCCACCAGAGCTCCACCAAGGCTCCACCAGAGCTCCACCAGAGCTCCACCAGGACTCCATCAGGGCTCCACCAGGACTCCACCAGGACTCCACCAGAGCTCCATCAGGGCTCCACCAGGACTCCACCAGGACTCCACCAGAGCTCCACCAAGGCTCCACCAGAGCTCCACCAGAGCTCCACCAGGGCTCCACCAGAGCTCCATCAGGGCTCCACCAAGGCTCCACCAGGGCTCCACCAGAGCTCCACCAGGACTCCATCAGAGCTCCATCAGAGCTCCACCAGGGCTCCACCAGAGCTCCACCAGAGCTCCACCAGGACTCCATCAGGGCTCCATCAGAGCTCCACCAGGACTCCATCAGGGCTCCACCAGAGCTCCACCAGGACTCCACCAGGACTCCATCAGAGCTCCACCAGGGCTCCATCAGAGCTCCACCAGGACTCCATCAGGGCTCCACCAGAGCTCCACCAGGACTCCACCAGGACTCCATCAGGTCTCCACCAGGACTCCATCAGGGCTCCACCAGAGCTCCACCAGGACTCCACCAGGACTCCATCAGAGCTCCACCAGGACTCCATCAGGGCTCCACCAGAGCTCCATCAGGGCTCCACCAGAGCTCCACCAGGGCTCCACCAGGGCTCCACCAGGGCTCCATCAGAGCTCCATCAGAGCTCCACCAGAGCTCCACCAGGACTCCATCAGGGCTCCATCAGGTCTCCACCAGGACTCCATCAGGGCTCCACCAGAGCTCCACCAGGACTCCACCAGAGCTCCACCAGGGCTCCATCAAGGCTCCATCAGAGCTCCACCAGGGCTCCACCAGGACTCCATCAGGGCTCCATCAGGTCTCCACCAGGACTCCATCAGGGCTCCACCAGAGCTCCACCAGGACTCCATCAGGGCTCCATCAGGTCTCCACCAGGACTCCATCAGGGCTCCACCAGAGCTCCACCAGGGCTCCATCAAGGCTCCATCAGAGCTCCACCAGGGCTCCACCAGGACTCCATCAGGGCTCCATCAGGTCTCCACCAGGACTCCATCAGGGCTCCACCAGAGCTCCACCAGGACTCCATCAGGGCTCCATCAGGTCTCCACCAGGACTCCATCAGGGCTCCACCAGAGCTCCACCAGGACTCCATCAGGGCTCCATCAGGTCTCCACCAGGACTCCATCAGGGCTCCACCAGAGCTCCATCAGGTCTCCACCAGGACTCCATCAGGGCTCCACCAGAGCTCCATCAGGGCTCCATCAGGGCTCCACCAGGGCTCCACCAGGACTCCATCAGGGCTCCACCAGGACTCCATCAGAGCTCCATCAGGGCTCCACCAGAGCTCCATCAGGGCTCCACCAGGGCTCCACCAGGACTCCATCAAGGCTCCACCAGGGCTCCATCAGGGCTCCATCAGAGCTCCACCAGGTCTCCATCAGGGCTCCATCAGAGCTCCACCAAGGCTCCACCAGGACTCCATCAGGGCTCCACCAGAGCTCCATCAAGGCTCCACCAGGGCTCCATCAAGGCTCCACCAGGGCTCCACCAGGGCTCCATCAGGACTCCATCAAGGCTCCATCAGGGCTCCATCAGGGCTCCTATAATCATATCAGAGGGACAATAGTCACCATGGAGTGAAACTAATGCAAAACACGCGTGTTCCTTCGTACGCAGGCCTCTCAGAGGAGCAGCACGTCTGCTAATGGATCCCTTCACTGAGATTCTCATTTAAACCCCAATCAGCTTCTGTGCACGTTGCTCTCCTGATGAAACTCCAGCAGCTGCTCCTCCGTCAGCTGGAAATGAATTGTGGGTCAATTAGCGGAGCGGCTCTGTGGACGTGAGGTGAAGCGTGCACGCCGTCTCTCAGTGAGTCTTAATGAGAGACGGCGCGTTATTGGATCAAACCCAAACGAAGAGGCGATCGCATTCCTTCACAAACCGTCCGAGCTTTTCCTCTCAGAGGAAATGCAGCGTGGGCTTTAGAAAGCGTGCAGGTGTGTCGGTGCAATACCTGGACAGCACGAGCCTGAAGCTCGACGCATGCAGACATGATGATGTGGAGATGTGTAAATGGAATATAACTGAAATAAACATGGATTTCTTTCAATAATCTGTCTACAAACTGGACCGTAGGAACGCTCCGGATATGTTCATATATATATATATATATATATATATATATATATATATATATATATATATATATAAATAAAATGTCATACATTTTTTCTTTTTTCTATTATTTTTATTTATTTATTGTGGCGGTGATGGGCTTCCATAGCTCTCGGTGTTGAATACTGAAATCATTTCATTATATTCTCCTTTAAAGGACGTTGGTACATATAGTTTAGTCTGTATGAAGCAGCTGCTTCAACGTTGTCTCTAAAGCCTCTAAAGTGTAAATTAAACTTCTATTTTATTTGCACAATCACTTCCTGAATGGTAAAAAGCTGACGTCTTACTTTACTCCAGTACATTATTTTTTAAGATTTACTGTCAGTTTTTGAAATTGTGCCTCTGGTGAATAACGCAAATCAAATTTCACAACTTGAACAGATTTCATATCAAGTCCTAAAGAGCAGCGCAGAACATAATTAAATTTCCCGTCACGTTCATTTCCATCGTCTTCTATGAGATATGAGGAAGCTCAGTTTGGACCAACAAAGTAATGAAAACTTAAAAACACTAATAAAGAACCCAAAAAAGAACTGAAAATCAAAAGTAAAGTCTAAAACAACACAAAGCTCCTCAAACGTCTCGCTGCATCCACGTCTGCATGATTGGATGGAGGATATAATATTCCATAGCTATGTTGAAGAGTCGGATTATTTAGTGCCTTTAAGTAATTAAAGATGCACTGGAAGGCACCGCAGTGATGCGTTCTAATCTACTCAGATTAAAAACCACGCAGCAGAGTTCTGCAGGTTCTCTTGCACTTCTATTGAGGCTTGTACAAAACAATAATCCAGCTGTTATGAGATCTGTATCTTTATATTACACATCTGTGATTAAAATATACATAATATAAGTCCTTTATCTTTTATTATTCATCATCACAAAGTTTTGAAACCTGGAGAGATTCATATAAAGTTGCACTGAGATCATTTTTAAGGTCTTCCTGCCTTATTAGTTCAGAATAGTGAAATGAAATGAAATTCAGACGGTGGTGCTATTTCTTCCAAAAGCTCATTGTGTCCTTTTATCAGCTGGGAACAGAATCCAATTACTTAAAATATATATATATATTTTTTTTTCATAAAGTAGAAAGAAAAGTGAAGGAGAATTGAGCGCGCTCATTTTCTTTAATATCAGTTGCAGACATGCAGAAAAGAAGCCTTCATACTTATAGTGTGAGCTTCTTTTTTTACTTCAGGTGGAAGTTGTGGCGTTATGAGCAGCCGAGGTCTTCTGAGACGACAACCACCAGACTTTATACCAAATATTATGAAGGCTCATTAATCACCCGGACTTGAAGCGTTGTAACCAGAGTCACAGTTAGCATCGTGCTAATGGACGCCTGGAGCATGTTGTTGGTACGCTAACTCTAAACTTCTTCCATCATCGTACACAATTTAAATATGTTTTTCTTAATATCAGCCCGAGTATAACAGAACAGTGTACAGCAAAAAATAACCTTATGCCTCTTTATAACATTTCATAAAGAACTGGTCCCCTACATATATATATATATATATATATATATATATATATATATATATATATATATATATATATATATATATATATATAAATATATATATATATATATATATATATATATATATATATATATATATAATATATAATATTTATAATATATAAATATAAAATATATAATAATAATAATATGTCTATATATAATATATATACATATTATATATACATACATATATATGTATATATATTATATATACTTATATATATATAAGTATATATAATATATATATATATAACATAAGTTAAAGGCTTTACACTGATTAACCAAACACAACTTGATTTATATTCACTCGTATTTATTTATTTTTTTAAATTCCATCTGTATATTTTATTTCATCTGTAAATTTAATATTATTCTTGTTACAGCTAAAACAAAATTTGTTATTCCCATTCTATTGTTTATTCATATTACTTGTTTCTTTTATCTTATTACTTGTGAGCAGTGCTGCTGTAATCCTGTAATTTCCCCACAGATTGACCAATAAAGGATTATTTTATCTAATTCACTCGTCACGAGGAGAACAACACGGGTTAGTGAAGCCATTCAGTTTGATCCACTGTTGCTGTGTTTTAATGACTTTACCAATGAAGGTTTTCATGCGTACATGCAGGTGTCCACACGTCTCCCATCCTTGTCTGTGTGTGTGTGTGTGTGTGTGTGTGTGTGTGTGTGTGTGTGTGTGTGTGTGTGTGTGTGTGTGTGATCTTGGTCACTGGGCAGAGTAATCAGCCGTGTGTGTCGTCTGCTGAGTGGACTCGTGTTGTCTCTAAACACAGCTGACAGGAACAGCTCGGTCGTCCTCATCAAGGAGCCCAGGAGGCTCAGGAAGATCCGGACAGGACGTCACTGCTGCATTGTGGGTACAGTCACTTTGGTGTTCCTGCTATGTTCCATCACTTATCGTATCATTCCACCTTTTCACACCTTTTCTACACACTTCCTGTTATTTCTCACACTTCTTGCTAACCTCTTATTGTCTGAGAAGAGCGACTGTATATTTTATATTGTTGTCTCTCGGGAGCGGAGACTCAGAGGTCCCAGTGTAACACAATTATGTGTGTCAGTGTTTGTGCATTCAAGCAGGCAGGCACTGTCGCTCACTGTGTGTGTGTGTGTGTGTGTGTTTAAACACACGTCCGCCTCCTTGAAGAAGATAAGGTAGCGCCAGCCTGCTAGCATTCACTGGCAACAAAAGGGAAATGTCATGTTGTGCCGTCCGGCCGCTGCCGTCGTTTCTGTTGCGTTAACTCTGAAAAAGGAAAGGAAATGAATTCTGCACACGTCCACTGACGAGGAAAGATAAACACAGACATCTAATTACAAAATGAAACCGCTGCTTCTTTGTCATGTTCGAACACGCAGGGCATTGAGACGGAAAAAGAAAGAAGACCCTCCTGTGTGAGACCGCCTTCACCGGTCCGGGCTCAAGATAAAAAAGTAAGGCTAATAAAGTAGCATATTTAGCTCCAGGGTACGTAGAAACATAGGAATAGACGCCGAGATCATTCAAATCGGGGACATGCAAACTGTTTTTTGAAGAAAACTTTATTTTTGGAGACCCAATTGGTAGCCATCTTGAAAATAACCGCCATCTTGGATTTTGGAATGGCCAATCGAGCAGATTTGACCAAATACCTCGAGAGAACAACTCCACCAAATTTAATGCTTGAATCAAAATTTGCACGATTCTAGCTAGCGAGACACTTTAGCTCGATGATAAATACACTGAACTCAGTTGTGATGTAAAGACACTTTGAATAAATCAATCAACACAATTACAAAGTTCATTTCCAACAGTTTGTGGGACTAAAAGAAGTTGCAGCAACATCCCAAGAGTCCTCAAGAAGCAACCTGCAACGACTCCACGTCACCCTGAGCAGACGTTGCATAACCTTTTGGGTTAAAATGATGTGTTGTTACTGAAGTAAACAAGTCAACAAATGAATCAATGATGACTTTTCATTTCACACGGGGAACAAACCAGATCTATGTCTGTTTAAAGAAACACTTTGTTAAAATGAGTAATTTGGTGTTTTCAAAGTCATTCTCGTGAGGTGACACATGCTGACATCTCTCTGTTTGTTAGAAATCTGAAGCCTAACTGGCAGGAATCACACGCGCCTGCAGGTGAACGTCGCTGCGTTTCATCCGTTATTCAGCGCTTGGAACATGAACCTGGGTGTGTGTTTGTGTGTTTACTTTTGGATTCAACGCTAACAATACAGTCCAATCTGGAAAATCCATTTCCTGTGATTGTGTAACTGCATTGTGCTCCAGGGTTGTCAGAGGTTGCATCATCAGACTCAATGTGGGTCAACCTGCCCGAACATCGACCGCAACCCGACTTCTTGTTTAAAAGCATTTACTCATCAATTCTGTCACGGCGGCAGCGGAAGAGAAAATAATCAACATCATGTCTGAACTATTTCTCTCTCTGTGTAAAAGTAACGGGAGTCACATTGAGCAGGAATGGAATACATTATCCATAACAATGTTTTAATCAATGCATCATCACCTGAAACTAAGACTTACAGTGTTTTTACCTGAAGGTTCCTGAGGTTCTCCAACACGCCTGCAAAGGAGCCGAGAGGCAAAGTGGTTTAGTTGCAATGTGCAACACACCAACAGTATAATAACATAGTAATACAGTATAATAGCATAGTTAATACAGTATAATAACATAGTTAATACAATATAATAGCATAGTTAGACAATATTAATAGCATAGTTAATACAGTATTAATAGCATAGTTAGACAGTATAATAGCATAGTTAATACAGTATAATAACATAGTTAATACATTATAATAGCATAGTTAGACAATATTAATAGCATAGTTAATACAGTATTAATAGCATAGTTAGACAGTATAATAGCATAGTTAATACAGTATAATAGCATAGTTAATACAGTATAACAGCATAGTTAATACAGTATTAATAGCATAGTTAATACAGTATAATAGCATAGTTAAAACAGTATTATATCATAGTTAATACATTATAATAGCATAGTTAATACAATATAATAGCATAGTTAATACAGTATAATAGCATAGTTAATACAGTATTAATAGCATAGTTATACAGTATAATATCATAGTTAAACAGTATTAAGTCTTTGGCTTGACCTTCACTGAGCATGTGTGCAGAAGCTGATGCGTTTGCCGCTGCAGGAGAACAAACAGGTCGGTGCTCACCTCAGTTCCTCAGGTGACTGGGTTCCTCAGGTGACTGGGTTCCTCAGGTGACTGGGTTCCTCAGGTGACTCGGTTCCTCAGGTGACTGGGTTCCTCAGGTGACTGGGTTCCTCAGGTGACTGGGTTCCTCAGGTGACTGGGTTCCTCAGGTGACTCGGTTCCTCAGGTGACTCGGTTCCTCAGGTGACTGGGTTCCTCAGGTGACTTGGTTCCTCAGGTGACTCAGTTCCTCAGGTGACCAAGGACGAGCACGTCGGGCTCAACGGTTTCCTTGACGGCTGCAAACAGTCGTCAGTCATCCGTGAAACAGGCTTTTAACCAAATGAAAGCCGGATCACTGGAGGCTTTCAGAGGCTCCGTGTTCAAGATGTCTACTCAAGAAACAAGAAACAATCTTCTCCTTTTGGAACTCCTCATATGACTCCAACTATTCTCTGGTCTTGAGACTTCACAATGTGGCTGAAACAAAGAAAAGAGCAAAGTGGAAACTCTGAACAGGAAGTGCTGAGCAACCCAGTAGAGAGGTTTGATGTATGGAGGTAGATTTGTGTCTTTATTACACGAGCAAATTTATTGTTTGTAAGTAAATTATCTGACTGCAAATCCTAAATCTTTGCTCTAAAAAAAGAAATCTCTAAAAAAAACCCACTCCTATAAAAAAAAGGCTATTAAAAAAAAGGCTATTAAAATTTAAAAAAAAAATCTCTAAAAAAAAAACTAAAAAAAAAAAAAGTCTTTTTTTTTAAGAGCGTTTATTTTTTTTGTTGAGTGCAAAGATTTTTTTGGAGAGTGAAGATTTGGGATTTGCAGTCAGATAATTTATTTACAAACAAGAAATTTGCTCTTGTAATAAAGACACTAATCTACCTCCATACAGATGCTTCACTGTTCACAGACCGAGACGCTGCAGTCACATTCTGGGTAATTTTCTAGATTTGGAAACTGTCCGTCTGTAACTCAGACACACACACACACACACACACACACACACACGCACACACACACACACACACACACACACACACACACACACACACACACACACACACACACACACACACACACACACACACACACACAGCTGTCAGGTTAACTTTGTGTTTCATCCTAAATGACTATGACAGACGGTCTGAGCCATCTGCCAATCTGCAACCTTGAGACTAGTGTGTGTGTGTGTGTGTGTGTGTGTGTGTGTGTGTGTGTGTGTGTGTGTGTGTGTGTGTGTGTGTGTGTGTGTGTCTGTGTGTGTGTGTGTGTGTGACTTGTTTGTGTGTGTGACTTGTTTGTGTGTGTGACTTGTGTGTTTGACTAAGTGGAAAAGGTACAAAGTGAGAAGAACAAGGTGACATGATAGGGAACAAACCTTTCCCTGAGAGGAGGACTTCCTGACCTCTCGCTCTTCCTTACAAATTGTTCTTCTATCTTTTATTTCCTCTGTTTCCTCGTTTTCTCTTCATCCCAACATTTTCTTTCCGTCCTCTCACCGCCTAAACTCTCTCTTTCACCCTTGTTGTTTCTTCTTTTCTTTGTTATTTTATTCAGAATTCATGAAGATTGTCCGGATTATTTAAGTGAATTCAAACCAACACAAACAGGGAAATGGATTATAATCCTGAAACTAAATAAACATTTTATGCTTTTCCAAAAAACTCCAATCAAACTGAATATTATATATATATATATATATATATATATATATATATATATATATATATATATATATATATATATATATATATATATATATATATATATATAATTACACAACACAGATATTGAGTGGATTTGACTTCCTTATTTCATGTGCGATCTGTCCTTTCTCAGGGTAACACACGGCCTCTGTTACATGCTACATACTAGTGACATGAGACCGTCTCACATGACACATGCAGACTTCACACGGTGAAACAATGAAACACCTCCACGCAGGTGAGGGGATGCAGCAGGACAGCAGCTCTGCCGTGGGGTCACGACTCACATCCACACATTTTCTCAGCTCAGTTCAAATCAGATTAGGGTTTTAATAATCTTCACGCAATGGCAGATTAAAAGAAGGCAGTGTGTGTGTGTGTGTGTGTGTGTGTGTGTGTGTGTGTGTGTGTGTCTTTTAATGCTCGGGTAATTTGCGGTACAGAGCCTTGCCAGAAGGTGAAGTCTTCTGGGAGAAACAGAGCGGCTTTCAGAGGAAAGAAGCCGTCGGCGCCTTTGTCTTTCATCTCCTCTCCGCCTCCTCTGACACGTCTGTGAGGTGTGTTTGTGTGAGTCGGTGGAGGATTGTGTACTTTTAAGAACCCGCTGGAGTTCAGAATCAGAATCAGCTTTAATGTCCATGTACATTTTCACATCCATGGAATTTGACGCCGGATTCTGCGCCTCATACTTGTTCACAATTTTTTTTTTATTCATTGAAGCTTGAGATCTTAAATAAAAAAGTGCTGGACTTCAAAAAGCATCAGGAGATGGACAGTAAGAAAAATAAAGATAAATACAGCATTTTTTCAAAATGATCACCTTGATTATGTCTGTTGTCATTATTTTTCCTCCGTCATCATCGCGTCTCATGAATTTTTTCCTGGAATCTGTTCTGCAACGTCCTGATGCGTCTCCTGCTGCTCGGGCCTGCGTCCTGCAGCACAGGTGTGTTTCACCTGGTGCACCTGCAGCCCTCCTCCCCTCCAGGCTGTCTCCTCTTTTGTTTGTGCTCTCATTCCGCCAACGCTCCCTTCATCAGCTCTTTCTTTCATCCTTCCCTCTTCTTCCCACAAGTTCCCCTCCATCTCCCTTCCCTCATTTCTATTTTCTGTCACTGCCTTCAAATGAATCATTTGACTCATGACTGACATATTTTGGGGTTTTATCACCTACAGAGTGCTGACCTCAATAAATCTAAAATAAAGAACTTTTGTACTTAGTTCATCACGTTTCCCTGCGTTTCATCGCAGGGTGTAAACGTCACACTGATTCATATGGAGGTAGATTTGTGTCTTTATTCCCTGAGCTCATTTATTGTTTGTAAGTAAATTATCTGACTGCAAATCCCAAATCTTTGCTCTCAAGTAAAAAAATATTTTCTCTAAAAAAAAAAGCTATAAAAAAAACGCTGAAAAAAAAACTCTTAACATTTTTTTTTTTTTGAGAGCACTTTTTTGTGTTTTCCTTTTTTTTTAGAGCAAAGATTTGAGATTTGCAGTCAGACAATTTACTTACAAAGAAGACATTTCCTTGTGTAATAAAGACACAAATCTACCTCCATACTTTACACTATAACCTTCTTATAAATACTGAAGGAGCATCACTTCTAAAATGTAAAAACTTTCTCTATTCATGGACCTTTTTCTGCTCATTTGCTTCTTTGTATGTTTCTCTCCATGTTTGTTGAGCTTAATCCTAACGTCTGTATTTTATTGTGTTTCAATGTGTGTTTATCTCTGGATGTATCGCGGTGGGAGAGTGGAGAGAATAAGATGCTTGTATTTGCTCTTGTCTTCAATTTGTTTTTAAATGATATCTGGATTCTTTTGCAGCACAATTTTAATGAAAAAAAAACATGTAAAAATGCGTAAATTTAACATTTCATCGTACCCATTACTACATCTACAAATTTCACATGACCAGTGAGAGCAACATAAATACATGAAGACATATTTCTTTGGTGAAGCGTCTGAACCTAATAAGACGTGCAGCTGGTCTCCTGCTTCAGAGCATCATCCAGCATCTCCCCACCTCGCAGACCTGCTTCTGTAATCTCATCACTTTGCTCCTGGACGCCAAAATACTTTTCATTAAACGGCCGCGGCGTTGCGTCCAGATATCCTCGGCTGCTTGCTAATGAAAAGAGACATTTATGAATATGAAAACGGGGTTTCACGTCAGACAGTGTGTGTGTGTGTGTGTTTGTGTGTGTGTCTGTGTGTACTATTGTGACTACAGTTGTTTGTCAGGGAGTGTGTACTTTGCTGTTCATGCGAATGTGAATAAAATTGGTCCTGAACCACAATAATATGAACAGTATCAGTCGTAATGTGCCAAATGAAAATTTTCATTTTTATGCAGATGATACTGTTATTTACTGTGAAGGTAAATTTGTGTCTTTATTACGCAAGCAAACTTCTTGTTTGTAAGTAAATTATCTGACTGCAAATCCCAAATCTTTCCTCTCAAAAAAAATTGCTCTAAAAAAACAAAAACATGAAAAAAACACTATTTAAAAACAACAAAAAAACGCTTTAAAAAAAATAAAAAAAATAAATCTAAAAAAAAAAAAGCTATTAAAAAAAAACACTCTAAAAAATAAATTAAAAAACACTCTAAAAAATGTGTAAATTAATTCATCAGCAAAATGCTAAGAGCTACTGGCTAACTGTTCCCAACGTCCGTCTAGAAAAGGGAAAAAGGAGTTTGAGGTTTGCTGCAGACTCATTTGGGGCTGTGGGAGCTGTTTATTTTTGTTGGTCTCTTTGTGTGTTTACAAATAGATTGAAAGAGCTGGAGGAAGGTTCATCTGCTTCCAGAGGTTTTTGACTGAGGTTTGTGCAACTAGAATATGGAGAATGGAGTTAGTTTGACTCAGGCTGTGATCTAAAAACGTTCTGTCACCGTTTAATGTGCTGCTGCTGTCGGTCTGTTCCTGACTGAAGCAACATGCTATGTGAGTTCATGCGGCTGTGAATGCATGTGCGTTGTGCGTCCTCACTGACTTCCATGTCTACACAAAGAGTTTGCCTCTTGCAGCGCTGCAGCCAGCAGGGAACCAAACGATGCATCCACATGCAGCGTCGCTGCGCGGCGAGGAAGCTGCGTGAGTCTCTGGAAGATTCTCACGTCCACCTCACTTTTAAAAAAACAGCCAAATCCTCTCTTGCAGAAATGTCGACCTTAACTTGATACCACACACCAGCAATTCCCTGAAGGGCGGTGAAGGTTTTGACATGTTGTGCTCCACGTCATGCTTCTATCGCCGCAGCAGAAGATAAGTGGAGATGAGCAACAGTCGCCCACAAGCGACCACAGTTGGACATGAAGTGTTGTTGAGCTGCTTTTAAAGCTTCTGCTGGACTTGGCTGACGAGTCCTCGCCGCATGCGTCTCCTGCGTCGGTGCAGCAGCTGCAGGATGGAAGCGAACCCGTCTGCAGCGGGCGGGCCGGCTGCCCACGTTCACTGAACCAAAATAGTTTTTCATGTCGGCTCCGTGGACAGAAATGAAGTGTTTTTATGAACTGATTCGTTGATTTTATTCCCCTGCACACCCTGAGGATGGAGAGGCGTCTGCATAGTAACAACACACGGACTGGGATCCTGATCGGTCAATGTCAGCTGACAGGGAATTACTTCTTAAGCCAAAAATTAGATGCAAACAACAAAACTTACACTCGTGGTTGAAAACCAGGATTTTTGGACGAAGAGATGCAGCTGATAACGATGCTCATGTTTTCACCAAGAGGCTCAAACTGGCAAAAATCATAACACAGAGCAGAAAAAAACCCTGTTTTTTAAGAGCAAGCAGATAAAAACAGAAGAAGATGAAAACTTTACAAAGACTGTGACATGAAAACCTTCTGTACTGATAATGTTTGCTCTACTTTATTTGAAAAGACAGACTGCGAAAAAAACAAAAAAACAGCTGAGATTTATTCTGTCATGTTTGTACTTTAATGTGTGTGTGTGTGTGTGTGTGTGTGTGTGTGTGTGTGTGTGTGTGTGTGTGTGTGGAAGCAGTACAGGATTTGTCAAAAATCCCCAACGGCAGTTTTTTTCTCAACCACAGCGAGTAAAGTGAAAGAAGAAATAAAAACCACAAACACCCGACAACACGAGTTTCCTGTGATGAACGCTGCCGACAGCGAAGATGCTCCATCCTCCTCTTCCTCACTGAGTCCTACAGGTGTTCACACCTGAACTTTACTTCCAGAACTGAGGGCGGAGGCAGAAACATCCATGGAGTCAGTTTGTGGCTGTGACTTCACACCCCGTGAACACACACATTTGTGTTAGTGTCTTCGTCTGGATCAGCGGTGTTCAAGGTCCGGCCCGCGGGCCGAACGCGGCCCGCGTTATTTTATTCATGGCCCGCCAGCTCTGTCAGAATAAATAAATCATAAAGTTAAAATACAATTCAGGACTAGGAATCACACACGTGGGATCGTACATCCTAAAAGCAAGAAAACACACAACGCCTCGAAAAATGACACATCATGATCACAATTCATTTATTTTGAATATTTAATAGTTTATTTAGGTTGCTAACCCAAGTTCATATACTACACTTGACACATACAATATACCGCAGCTCTTTGTTCTATTCCCTTTGTTACTTTTGTCTACAAACAACACAATCGCTCATGAGCGCTAACTTCGTACCGTTTCCTGGTTTGCGTGAAGATCTTAAATCTACGATGTGCAGAAGGAAGCAGCCATGTTTTCCCCTGAAAGCACTTCTACGCGTCCTTCTACCTCCTCCTCTAAGGAGCCGTCACTTCTGTCCGCTGGGTTGAATCCCAGAGTGGGAAACGTTTTCAGTTTGTAGAAACAAGCTGCATCTCCGCTGACAGATAACAGCTCGAGCGGCTCAGTTATCTCCTGCAACACAACGAAGCAGCCGGCTGCTAAAAGACGAGTTAAAGCTCTTGTTCCCCTGAAGAGAGAAGAGCAGCTCGCCTGCATCACAAGCTGCTGGACCTCGCTGTGTGTGTCTGCTTCTACTGCAGCGACCACACAACCGCACACATCTGTACAGGGTAACACACATCTGCACAGGGTAACACACACCTGCTCAGGGTAACACACATCTGCACAGGGTAACACACACCTGCTCAGGGTAACACACATCTGTACAGGGTAACACACATCTGCACAGGGTAACACACACCTGCTCAGGATGGAGGTCTGATGACGGCTCGATGGAGACGCATGGTGTGTGTTGGTCTGCTGGGACAGGATGACAATATGAGACATGCTAGTGATCAAGAGAGTGTGTTTGTGTGTTAAAACATTAATATTCCATGAGTGTTTTTTTCAGCATTTTTATTTTGCCTTTTTTTCCGAGCTTTTTTTTTTAGAGCTTTTTTTTTAGAACGTTCTTTTTTTGAGCGTTTTTTTTTTTTGTGGTTTTTTTTTAACGTTTTTTTTTTTTAGAGCGTTTTTTTAGAGCATTTATTTTGGAGTGGTTTTTTTTTTGCGTTTTTTTTTTAGAGTGTTTTTTTCCAAGCTTTTTATTTTAGAGCGTTTTTTTAGAGTTTTTTTTAGAGCGTTTATTTTTGAGCGTTTTTTTTAGAGCGTTTTTTTTTTTTTTTTTTTAGAGCGTTTTTTTTTTTTGTTTGACAGCAAAGATTTGGGATTTGCAGTCAGATAATTTACTTACAAACAAGAAATGTGCTCGCGTACTAAAGACAGAAATCTACCTCCATAGCTCTGAGCCAAAAGCTCTGTTCATCCGTGCAGTAAAGAGTCAAAACATTTCCATAAACTGATCACATTTTCAGAATCCAAACCGTCTCTTTTGCGCGTGAAAACATGAACAGAATTTATTAACATTGCTCAATCTTTCTTTCTGAAGTAAAGTTTTATGCTGTAAAAGTCCTGCATTGAAAGGTTTAGTTCAAGTGAAACACAATCAGCACGATGGACTAAAGTGTAATGTTTGTGTAGCTTTCAAGTCTGTGATGTTGTGTAAGAACGGAGAGTATTGCATCATATTTAAATTGTAAAATAATTTGTTTAAGTAAAATATGAACCTTCACAATAAGGTTAGTGAAATGCATTGACAATCAAAGCTTTACACACACACACACACACACACACACACTCACACATTGATTATTGATTATTCATTATTTTCTCTGCGATGTGACAGTGGTGGGGTGAAGGAGCGCTGCAGTTCTTGACATTGAAATTACTTTCATGAGAAAGAGAAGAAGCACTCGTACAAATGGATTTAATCCAAAGCGGCTCGTACCTTTGTTTCACAACAGCCTCAAGTATTCCAGTAATAATGACTGAGTTATTGTCATGATGTGACCCAGGGACGCACAACACAAAGCAGACAACAGGGCCAACATCTCAACACCATCAGCAGAACGTGGTCCTCACGTCGATGTGTCGGCTTCAACAGTGCAGACTCATAACATAAATCATAACACAGGAGACGGCTCGTCAGGGCCGTAGTGAAACACAATTATTAAATGTTCTCAAATCAGATAAATCATTTTCCTGCTCATGAGAAGAAAGACGGATAAACTAGCTTTCACATCCGCGCCAATAGACGGAGAGCAGCGTCACCTTTGAGTCGTTTATTAGTTTTATTATGAGCAGAATATGATTTTGATCAACATCTGTTTTGTTATCCGTGTAGTTTTTTTACTACCAGTGATAATAATCTATATGCACAAGTGGACACGACTGAGTTGAAGATAAACTAGTTCAGTGTCAAATATAGAGCTCAAAATTAAGAACAAAAATAAAAAACTTACTTTGAATCCTGTCATGCAGCTTTTAAACCTGCCAAACGTGTTGCTGCTGAGGCGGTTCTGTGTCATAAAGCATCTGACGGGAGGAAACACACACACACACACACACACACACACACACACACACACACACACACACACACACACACACACACACACACACACACACAATTGACTGCATTTAATTTGCATGTTTTTATTCATAGTTTTCATAAATGTGTTATTATAAATCAAATCACACCCTGGAGTTTGTTCTTGTATAAACGAATCATGCCAGTGGAGCGAATTAAATGTTCATTACATGTAATGTTTAAATGCTTGATGAAGATTAAAATGTTCCTATATTAGATCGTTTTTTGCATTTATTAAAACCAAATGTCACCGAATGATCTTATTAGCAGCAAAGCAGCGAATAAAGAAATGTTCTTTTCTCTATGGAATATATTAACCTCACATTGACTCATGCTGGGGCACACACACACACACACACACACACACACACACACACACACACACACACACACACACACACACACACACACACACACACATAATTATGCCACTCCAAACACAGGTCATTTGTTGCTCTCTGATCACAACTAATTAACTCCTCAGAAGCCAAACTGTGAAACTGTGTGTGTGTGTGTGTGTGTGTGTGTGTGTGTGTGTGTGTGTGTGTCTGTTCGCCTGCTTTTGAAGCATCAGGAGGACGACGGCTCCGTCCTGTAGAAAACCTTTCAACATGTTTCTTCATATTGTTCTGTCAAAGCGTTTAATCTCACGGCGTCCTGCTGCTCAAACGTGACATTTTAATGAGAAGGGACTTTGTAGTATCTCATGTCATGAAGTTCAAAGGGTTCGTTTGTCTTTAAACACAATTAGTCGTGTTTGTAGTCGGAGCTATGAGGTGAATTCATCCTGCTGCTTTTGGACAAAAAGCTTCTTATTCAGCTCTGAAGCTGTTGTGAAAGAGACAAACTGGTTTTATCTGTTTTATACCTTTGAATTAATTAATTAAAAACCTAAAGATGTACCATAGTGGGCATTTCCTGACATTAATGAACGCAGAACTTAAGTAAACTGCATGTGTATTTACAGTTTTGTGAGTCCATTGAAGTCATCACATCATCAGTTTGTCAATTGACAAAACCTTAAAGATGAAAGTGAACAGCTGACTTGTAATCGTGACCAGAGAAGATGAGATAAGATAAGATAAAATAAGATAAGATAATCCTTTATTAGTCCCTCAGTGGGGAAATTACAGGATTACAGCTGCCCTTATTAAACGAAATTGAAACTAGAGATAAGTAAGTAATATAAATAAACAGTAATAAAAACACAATTTAACAAAATTAAACAATAAGAAACAAAAAAAATGAAATATACAGATAGAATGAGAACAAACAGTAAAACATGTGTTGAAGAAGAATCTTCTGCTTCACACTTTTCCTTTTCAGATTATTTGACTTCACAGAGTTGACCTCCGACCTCTTCCGGCGACGTCGGCGTCCATCTTTTATTTTCTCTCCTCACGACGTCACACATTGAGTTCTTTCCTCTCACAGCCGAGAGGGACGAGGAGGTGGAAGAAGGAGGTTTATTGATCTGCTCCAGATTGATTTTCTCGTTTAATTTATCATAAGATTGGTCTCAAGTGCAGCTTCAGATAAACTGAATTTGTGTCAGTGGCTTCATCTCAGATTTAAACATCTGTGTGTGTGTGAAAGTTTACAGTCGAGTATTTATTTAGTTTTGTGTTCAATCATCACGTCTTCAGAGTAAAACCATCAGTAACGTGATGAAGAAAAGGTGAAGAAATGAAATATCATAGTTGTGTGAATGTTCATGGGGTCAAAATGTTTAATTTCAAGTTACATAAACATGTTTTACTGAAACTATGAACATAACACCTTCTAAATGTCTGTGAATATAAAATGTTTTAACAATGTAATGATTTACATGTCAACGCCGTCTTGAAGACGTTAATGATCACACTATTCATTATTAATATTTCATGCACATCATGAAGTATTTACAATAACCCAGAAAGCTGCTCTCCTTCAGACGGGATGAGTTGAAACACGAGTCCAGGATTCTGTTTCCAGAAAGACTTCCAGCGTTTAGCTTTTATTTGGGTTTATTTAATCATCTGTAGTCCATCACAAAAACACATTGCATGCGCAATGCATGCTGGGTAGATCAGACCAGAACTAACAGGAAGTATTTTGTTCTGTAACTTCCTGTTAATACTTTTAAGGCAGCTGAAAACTGTCGGACATTTTGTAGTTTTGAATGATCGTTTCCAGACGAGAAGCAGCTCTAACGAGCTTATTCTCTTTGTCCCTGGTACAGAAATTAAATTCTTATGAATGAAAGTATTAAAATGCTCTTTGTCATTTACCATTATTCTTTGAATGAGAAACGTAACCAAACCCGCTTCTTTCTCCCTCATCCCTTACCCCCCTTTCCTAATCCCTAACCCCTCTTTCCTCATCCCTAACCTCTCTTTCCTCATCCCTAACCCCTCTTTCCTCATCTTAACCCCTCTTTCCTCATCTTAACCCCTCTTTCCTCATCCCTAACCTCTCTTTCCTCATCCCTAACCCCTCTTTCCTCATCCCTAACCCCTCTTTTCTCATCCCTAACCCCTCTTTCCTCATCTTAACCCCTCTTTCCTCATCCCTCACCCCTCTTTCCTCATCTTAACCCCTCTTTCCTCATCCCTAACCTCTCTTTCCTCATCCCTAACCCCTCTTTCCTCATCTTAACCCCTCTTTCCTCATCTTAACCCCTCTTTCCTCATCCCTCACCCCTCTTTCCTCATCCCTAACCCCTCTTTCCTCATCTTAACCCCTCTTTCCTCATCCCTCACCCCTCTTTCCTCATCCCTCACCCCTCTTTCCTCATCTTAACCCCTCTTTCCTCATCCCTAACCCCTCTTTCCTCATCTTAACCCCTCTTTCCTCATCCCTCACCCCTCTTTCCTCATCCCTCACCCCTCTTTCCTCATCTTAACCCCTCTTTCCTCATCTTAACCCCTCTTTCCTCATCCCGCACCCCTCTTTCCTCATCCCTCACCCCTCTTTCCTCATCCCTAACCCCTCTTTCCTCATCCCTCACCCCTCTTTCCTCATCCCTCACCCCTCTTTCCTCATCCCTCACCCCTCTTTCCTCATCCCTCACCCCTCTTTCCTCATCCCTAACCCCTCTTTCCTCATCCCTCACCCCTCTTTCCTCATCCCTCACCCCTCTTTCCTCATCCCTAACCCCTCTTTCCTCATCCCTCACCCCTCTTTCCTCATCCCTCACCCCTCTTTCCTCATCCCTAACCCCTCTTTCCTCATTCCTCACCCCTCTTTCCTCATCCCTTACCCCCCTTTCCTCATCCCTCACCCCTCTTTCCTCATCCCTAACCCCTCTTTCCTCATCCCTCACCCCTCTTTCCTCATCCCTAACCCCTCTTTCCTCATCCCTCACCCCTCTTTCCTCATCCCTAACCCCTCTTTCCTCATCCCTCACCCCTCTTTCCTCATCCCTTACCCCCCTTTCCTCATCCCTCACCCCTCTTTCCTCATCCCTCACCCCTCTTTCCTCATCCCTCACCCCTCTTTCCTCATCCCTAACCCCTCTTTCCTCATCTTAACCCCTCTTTCCTCATCCCTCACCCCTCTTTCCTCATCCCTAACCCCTCTTTCCTCATCTTAACCCCTCTTTCCTCATCCCTCACCCCTCTTTCCTCATCCCTAACCCCTCTTTCCTCATCTTAACCCCTCTTTCCTCATCCCTAACCCCTCTTTCCTCATCCCTCACTCCTCTTTCCTAATCCCTTACCTCCCTTCCCCTCTTCTCCTCCTCCTATGAGTCTATTCTCTTTGTCTCTGGTACAGAAATTAAATTCCCATGAATGAAAGTAATAAAATGCTCTTTGTCAGTGTTAGAAAACGTGTGAAGTGAAATGATGAAAAGTTGTTGAAGGAACGCAGCAGAACCCAAAAATATTGCCTAACGTTTTTTTTTTTATCTCGGCGGTTTTAAATATTTCTTCAGGTTCAGGAACTTCAGAAGAAGGGAAGTTCTTTAATGACACTTCAAGGGATCATTGTGGGAAACACAGTTGCCTCATGGCTTCTCCTCAACTGAAAAATAATCCTTTCATCTGTTTAATTCATGACATAGTTTGAGAAACAGAGTTTTGTTCTACATTTGTTCTGTGTTTTCTGGTCGTGTGGCCCCAGAGATGTTCTCCACCTTCTGTGGTGCTACATCAGTAATCCCTCCGGGATTAATTAATACCTTTTTATATTATTCCAATTATACGTTTTCAGCACGGGGCTGGATTTGAACTGGGAAATATAATGAATCCAACCATTAAATTGAACAAATTGTCTGTTTCTCCAGACATTGACGCATCGGATAATAAGCAGCTGCAATGTGCCGTCTGCTGAACCCCAGCAAGGAGTCTCATTACTGTCAGCAGGCCTCTGATACATGATGCTGCTGGAGGAGGAGATGTCTCCCACTCTTTATTATCCTGCAGACAGCGTGTGACCAAAGACAAAAGGCTCAATCTCAAGGTCGTCCTCTGCAGGGAGGCTGTGAAGGGATTGTTGAACTGTCGGGAGAACACGAGGCAGATCCACAACCCAAAGGTTGGACTTTAGATTGTCACTTTGAGGAGCTGCAGAGTTAAATCTGAGCTAACTAGCTTAGCTTTCTGACATCAACCTGGTCCTCAAAAGAGAGATGGACGGGGTTTCTGCAAACAAGGAGGCTGTTCTCTCAGAGGAAATGATGATGGTTCATGACTAAACCTACGTTTGAAAATATACTTCATGCAAGTAATGAGAAGCAGCTCAAAAGGTATCTAGAAAGCAGTGTTTAAGAACCCAAAGTGCCCCCAAAACTGGGGGCAGAATTCTTCATCAGGAGCTCTTCCTCACTCTCCAACTCCTCTTCCTCCCGTGAATTGAGACCAAAGCCACTGATGTGACATCGCAATAAAACCATAAATATGACTCAAAAGGCTCAAAAGTTATGAAAATATCAATGTGTATGTCCCTCGCTCGATGCCTCACATGATTGGCGCCTTTCTGGAAAGTTTACGACCGTCAGACTCCGATAATTGCGTCAAAACATCCGTCAGACAAAGCCTGAGCAAGATGTCCACCACATCTGAAATATGACTTACTTATGCATAAAACGATGCATTTGGTGCATCTGCTCAAGCAGAGCCTCTCTGTTGTGGGACCAGAAGCGTTCAAGGTCCAGGAAGTAAGTTAGATCTCAACCTACGGTTCACGAAATCTGCACTAAATTAATTAAAAAAAATATTTGACTTCACTTAATCAAAGTCAAACTTTGCAGAGATATACTGATATATATATATACATATATATATATATATATATATATATATATATATATATATATATATATATATATATATATATATATATATATATCTTAACTCGTCTCCCACGTATTTTCTGGATATTAAAACTTTAGAATTTTTGAGTGGGTACATGTTATTAATGGCGATTACATACTTTACATAGAGGCTTTTACTATATATTTTAATTAATTGAAAAGGTAATTTTGTTAAATTAGCAATGTGAAATCATGATAACGTGCAAAAAGTTACAATTAACTAACGTGAGGAAAAAGAAAGAATGAACAGGAGAGGATCATTCGTGCAGAAGACGATGCGACTGCACGAGGAAGCGATTGAGTGAAGTGGAGAGAAACATCGACGTAGAAACTGAACAAAATAAAACCGTTTGTGACAAACATTAATATGTAGAGCGAATCGGAGCCGTGCAGAATTGAAGTGAGAAGAAATTTGATGAAGCATGACGGCGGGAGAGAAGTGTCTTCAGACTTGTAGACGGAGAACACTGCCAGTGTTTTATCACTATTAAGAAGATAATATATGTAAAGTGTGGCTCCAAGGACGCTCAATCAGTCCATCAATTTGGCAAACACACTTATGGTTCAGAGACGACAATTTATATAGATTTTGACGCAGCCCAGTTGCCGGGGAAAAATATTTGCCTCGTACATTTCTGCCATCGAGGCAGAGCAAAGGACGACTGTACGAACGTATTCTCAGTCGCATTCTTTGGACCATTTCTCAGTGTGTAATATTTAATGCTGCAACAAGAGTCTATCTTAGCCTCAATGAATATGGGAATCACTCCATTTCATAGATGTCCCATACTTTCTGGATCCATATGTAAGTCGGGGGTCCGGTTTCAACCATCTGATGGTGAAACCATTCAAAGCTGCTCTGAGCTGTAGGTTGAGGTATTTTTTTTGTCCCTCGTCCTCGTCCAGTATTGCTTCTCTGGGGTTTTGTTGTAATATTTCTTTGAGGGCATCAAAGACTTCTCTGCAGTATTTTAATTCATGTCATAGCCAGAATATCTGTGTGTGATTGGCAGCTCTCCTGCAGGTCGGCGTGTGTTAGCTGCTCCTTCTGGTGTTCTGGAGAACCTGGGGATTATTTCCATCCCCTCCAGGTGTTTGAGTTTGTAACTCGTGTTTGCACATTTTCCTCCCAGGTGACATCAGAACAAGAGGACATCGGCATGTCACGGTTTGTATTATCAAAAGCTTATTCTTGCTAATAATGCTTCACATGTTTGAAAATGCTTGGTGAGAAAGTGGAGCGAAACATTCATATGCAAACAGGAAACCAGGCGACTGTGAGACATCATGCTGGAACAGTAAATCAGAAAATGTGTAAACATGTCAATCATATTAAATCAGGAGTATTTGTGTATTTAAATCAGACTATTTCAGATGAGCACTGCACACAAAAATACAATCCGGTGCTGAAAGCAACAAAAGGAAATGACGAACAGTTGCAAGGAGGCAGAAAGAGAACGAGTGAGAAATGAACATGATGTGAGCTTCTTGGACGTTCACTAAAACACTAAAAGACTAAAAGACGAGGGGAAGTAAAGGGCGGGCTGAAGTTTGTTGCGGGATGGTGAACAAAGTTGATGCCAAAACATGAAAGAAGATGGAACGGAGAAAGTGTTGAAGGAAAGACGGATAAAAAGGTGAGCGATGGTGTTCAGGGCTGAAGGTGGTGATTAAAAGGACGGAGACCAGAGACTGATGAGAGAGGAAGAGGAAGAGCAGGTCGGGTGGAAGAGAGGAAGGATGAAAGAAAAGTGGTCTGTGAGATAGAGCAGAAAGTAAAGGTGGAGGGAGGGACACATGAGACTAAACCAGACAGCAATAATGCAGAAATTGTGTCACATTGAAAAAGTCAAAAGCTAAACAAAAGTCTGACAAAAACTCAGATGCCGTTCGGTTTTCACGTTGCCTCACTCAACCTCGATCAACCAAATTATATTTAAATTAAAAAACTGGCATGAGTCTTTTCAAAAGTGCGATCACTGAAGTTGTTCCACGTCTGATGCGTTCACTTTATTATTCACGACAACATGATTGTAGCTTACGTAAAGCAACACTAGTTGCATTGCGTTTGGTAGAAACACTGCAGAGACGAAGGACGAGAACAAAGCAGCGACAGATGTTACTTCCCCAAATTAAACATCGTGAATGCACAAACCATCAGCAACAACTACACAAAAGCTGAATGTGAAACCTTTTCTCAGTAAACTCAAGGTGACTTCAATACTTAAGACAAAGCCCTTTCCACTCAGTCCACAACTTGCTCTTCATCTCACTGCTTTCCACTGCAATACTTCTTACATCCTTCAGTCTTCTTCTTTATTTGAAAAGTGTTGAAGCAAAGTACTTAATCCACAAGCTGTTGAAATAACGCTTTAGTGCGTATTGTTCCTTTAATTGAAAGGGAGTCGGTACAATGAACCAAAGCTGTAACTATTCTCAGACCTGTATTCAATCCAAAGCGTTTATTGAAAATCCTTCACTTGTGATTACTGACAGAGAATCCACAACACTTTCAAACCCTTCTTTTTAAATACAGAGTGGGTAGGCAGGATAAAAGAAGAGAGTGAACGAGGCCGTGATTTGATTTTGCAAAGAGCAAGAAAACCAAAGGTATCCTGAGATGAAAGCAAAAGTTGACAGAAGTCCTGACGTTTTTCCAGTATGGGGTAAAACTCATAGTCCAACTCCCAGAAAGCAGCTCATTAAAACAGAGTATCTGAGGTCTCGTCCCCTCAGAGTGAAGCTCATTAAACTTTCCGCCACTTCCCAGCGGCCGCTACGATAGCTAACGCCGCCGCCGCCAGACAGATACGAGGAGGACATGTGGAGAAGAGAGACCAGTTTCTGCAGAGAGACGAGATGCCGGCAGGAGACACAGTGAAGGGCCGAGCGAACAACCAGGATGTGCAGCCTCACACGTTAGTGTGGAAGTGACCAGCTGGATGGAGGTAATCATGAATATAAACTGCCATCCGCTCCTATCGGGGGCAACTTTTATTTAGCCAATATTTCATTAACGGGGTCCATTCGACTGCTCCGGCTCCACTCGGGGAGTCGCAAAATTAATAAGGTATTTTTTTCTGCTGTCCAAAATCCAAAATGTCTCTGAAGTCAGAGGACTGGGCACCGTCATGGCTGCTGGTCTTGTTGTGGGGGAACCTGCAGCGCTCACTGTACACTTCTAATCTCATGTGAGGGATTATTTCTTCTTTGGATGCAGTGACTCTGAACCAAACTGTGAGTTGCTGTGAAATGATGTACTAATCTTTTAAATCCAAACACAATGTTTAAACTGAATTATAGGCCTTATATATATTAAATGTTGTACGGTCTTTCAGTATTGTCTCTCTCTTAAGTGCAAACTGTTTGCAGATTGTTTTAGTTTTAACATTTTTATCGTACAATTTAATTCCAAAAGAAAATCCTACCTGAAGAAGAGTCTAATCCTACTGGGTTTATATGGAAGCCCATTTACGCCCCCCCCAAAAATTAGGAGCAAAAAAATTAAAAAATAAGGAGCAAAAAAAATAAAAATAAAAATTAGGACCAAAAATAAAAAAATAAAAAAATCAGGACCAAAAAAAAAATGAATCGAATTTTTTTCCTTTTTTTCTGTTGCCTTGTTTTTTTTTGTTCACTAAAAAAAACAGTCAACAAAAAACAAAGAGAATGAAAAAAAAAAAACGTTTTCTTTTGTTTCCCGTTTCCTTCCAGGAGAGAAATGAGAACTTGACTACTGATATCAAATGTTAAAATGTTTGTGTCAGAAATGGGCTTCCATAGATTCATGAGTGTCAAAGGGAGTTTTAAATGACAGAGCACTGCGTCGCAAAGTAGTCAACACAATGCAAAGACCAGATGTCAAAACCAAAAGCTGATGTTTTGGACATTACGTCATGCTTTTGGGTTTAGCAACAAACATCCAGAACAACACGCCACAAAGCAACCCGTCAGCGTTTGAAGAGAAGTGTTTCAGTTTAACATGCAGAGATGCACGTGTTGTATCTGACGACGTCTCCAATGCTCCTCATCCTCTTGAGTGTGCATGTTTTAATCCAGTAATTTGTGTAATGACTGAACCAGCAGACGGGTTTGAGAAGAGTCCTAATGCAGCTTTGGTAAAGTCCTAATGAAAAAGCATGCGCAGGAACATTAAAGCAGTGCTGCCTTTTCTTCCAGGACTTCTTATGTGTCTTCACATCGCAAATACAAATTATGTTATTAGCTTCAAATGAACTCTTCGGTTAATAAATAAATATATTCCTTTATCAATTCCCAGTGTGGAGCGGGAGCAAATAAGGCTTAATGCAATTGCACACAGACATTTGGGCAATAAGAGCCACGCACAAATAAACAGCAGACGCGGTGAAAATGAACCCGAGCAGGTAAACAAACACAAGAAAGCACTCAGTGTGTTTGTCTCTGCTGGTTTGTGTTCAGCGCCTTTAGCATTAGCGCTAATCTACCAAACCTGCATGGTTGTGCCTAAAGCTACTTTCTAATTCTGTTCCTAATTATAAACGCGTCTCGTCTCTGTTGCGAGTTTAATTCTGTCGTCTCGCGGTGACGATGACGGTGAATTTGGATGTCAGAACTCTTTGGGAAATGATGTTATGACATTAAATATCTTGAATATAATACCGGAGTAAAACAGATGATGTGCTGAGTGTTTCTAAAATGGGTTTGACGAGGATTTTTGTGGTTGTGCCAACAAAGAAATATGAATAAAATCTGCATCTCCGCCCTCGCCACACCTGTTCTCCTGTAGTACCTCCGCGCCCCACTAGAGGGTCGCGCCCCACAGTTTGAGAGCCACTGAGTTAACATCAGGCAGCCCCATCAAGGAATCGGATTAGGATGCCAGGAAACAGACTTCAAAAATAATTGTAGAAGGAAAAATGTGATTAGCGGTATCTCTGCCGTCATAATGAATCTTGTCTTCATCCTTTCTCCGAAACACAGCTGCTGTTTGAGTGAAACACGGACGCAAAGCAGAGGATTTGAAAGAGATGAGAGATCAGATAGACACAAACACACAGCAGGTCCACCCTTCCCATTATCCACCCACGCCTCGGTAGAAATGATTTCTGCAATCATTCTTTCATTAGTCGTCTAACGGCCTGGCGATGGTGCCATTATTGTCTCGAGAGAGAGAGAGAGAAGGAACGAGCATGAGCCCAAAGGCTGGTCAGCGCTGATCAGCAATGAATTATTAATCAGCTGGTTAAAATTCATCACCTTCTATCAACTCAACCAACAAAATCATCTGAATAACAACAATTGTATTCTTTCTATAATGAGCTCAGTGTGCGAGGTGACACTGCTTCTGTCTTTCAACACACCTGAACGTTTGACGAGCATTAAATATGACACGTTTCCAGGAACAGAGCCGGTCATTAAATGTCTGGAGATCTCTCAACGAGTCAGTAAGCGTGTTGACGACGTTTCCATCGACCGATGCGAAAACCAGAATGTACAAACATTCACGGCTGAAGAAGAGGAGTCGTTTAAGGGAAGATGAACTTCACTAGATATACATTTCATTTATGCAGTTCCAGGTTGAATTGGTTTGCAGGAACGTTGTCACGACTTTGAGTAACTCTGATTGGAAAGACTTGATGAAGACGCCACTTTTCTGCTAAATCATTGCAGCTGAGAGCGATGAACCGTTCTGCATACTCGACTGTGTACTATGTGCAGAGATACTAGTATGCAGAGATACTAGTATGTGTACCTGCATTTGTTGAGGCAGCCAAATAGTGTACTTCTTTTGAAATACAAAACATGTGTGTAACAAGCGTTTTTAATGAACTTAGGAGATTAAAATGTTGTAATAATTATGTACAATATGCCAGCTTGTATTGGGCAGTGCTGTGAATGCATGAATAACATGTAGTTTTACAGCACTTTGAGTGGTTGGAAGACTAAAAAACTATTAACTCCACCTTTACATATTTATTTTGTTTCACTTATAAAGTGTTTACCATGTGTGTATTTAAAAAAAAATAAAAAAAAAAATGCATGAAACACAGTTGTAGTTTATCAAACGTCTGAAATTAACTTAGCTATTTAAAATAATATAAGATTTTGGGGAGTGGGGGTCGACAAATGAGTTGTGTTAGACTTCTGCTCGGTGTCATATACTTCTAAATATTCTTAAACAATGGAAATGTATCTGAAAATTTAAAATTATGCTTAAGACATTATGCCTTTGCACATCTATAATAAGAAAATTAGAAATTATGTGAAAACTGTAAAAGTTACCAAAGGCAAAGGTCTGATTGTCTGATGATGAATTAAATGACGCGTTCATGTTGCAGCAAGGACATTTGCTCATTGACTCTCTCACTTCATGTGTCTGCAAATAAAGATGAAGAAAACTAAATGACAAAAAAATCCACCCCGAGCATTGACGCTGTGAAAAAGGACAAAGTCTGGATTTAAGTGCGATCCTCATGTTTCATGGCAGCTTGTCGTCTGGAGGTTCATCCACTGCAAACCACACTTTAAAAATCACAAATTTGTGGAAGCAAAACATGGAAGATTCTACTTTTTGACGTACGAAAACTTCCATGTATTGGCCTTAAAGGCTGGTGCGCACCATTAGCAGACTGACTAGTTATTAATGTTTGTTAAAGTATGTAGATGCAGCTGGTCTGACTCTTGTGGGGTCCAAACTAGAGAAGTGTGTGTTTGTGTGTGTGTGTGTGTGTGTATTGACATTATGTTTCCACAACAAAGCCGCAGCGACCCCATTTTGAAATCTGCTTTTCTGATCTCCCATTCTGTCAGAACTTGCTAGTAGAGAAGCCAGAAACATCGGGTCACATGTTCAAAGACTTTTTCTCCGTCTGTGATAAAGAAATTAGGTAATTAACACATTCCAATTGGGAATCAAAGACCGCAGCTTGTTAAGAAGGAAACAAAACCTTTTTGAAAGCACAAATATGTCATCTAAAAAGTAGGATCCAGTTTGTATTTTAGCTGAATCGTATAACCAGCAGAGCAAGACAGCAAGCGCTCCTCCGTCCATCAAAGAACATTTGCAGCTCTATATGAGCAAACATACTTTAAGAATAAAGGGATTAAAGATGCTAACCTCAGGCTAACCTCGTCACGCTGCCATGGACTCGTGTTGTGGAAGCACTGTTGAAACCCGCAAAACTCAATTTTAAATGCTCTTTAAGAGGCGAAGACACACAATACATGAGACTGAATTTTAAAGACATGTTTAAGACGATGCACACGCCATTGAGCTCTCAGTCCTCAGATGACTCTGTGAAGCTGGACGTTGACACAATGCTTTATTGTCAGCATGCTGCCGTGCAGTCAGACTGCATATATAATCAGTGGACATAGTTATTCTGACTATTGATACTATAAACACATTTATACAATACAATGCACTATTATTATTGCTAAATAATTCAAGTTGAAGCATATCTGCATTATCTTCCTTTTTAAAACCTGGAGGATGCTGCCTGTTCGCCCTCGCAGAGACTAACTTATTGATATTAAGCTTAAAATATGTTGAGAAGTCACATTCCTAGTGTTAAAGGCACATTCTGTAATCTGCATTACAGCAATATTCAAAGTTTTGTGTTAATATCAGTGTACTTAAAAAGGTCCAAAGATGAATGGCTGCAGTTACAGAAGCTTTCACACTAGAATCTCAATATATTGCTAAAAACATTCAATATAAATTGTGTTGATACATATCTTTGAGAAACTTCTGTTATATCTAGTTTTGACAACAATATTTACACACTTATGTTCTCATTCTGTTTTTTATTTCCCTGGTACTACACACAACACGTTACCTCGTATATAAATTAGCTGTCATTCACTTTATAATTCTCTTTAATTGTGACAAAACTAATCATGCTTACAAATATAATTGGAAATCTGTTCCTGTAAACACGCTGCCAGTCTTAACGAGCCGCCTGTAATTCCTGCTAAACATGCAGTGAAGACAAAGACAGCGTGAGCTATAAATACAACATCTAGAAAATCCTAAACCTGACAGTCTGATCAAGGTTGTTTGAAAAGAAAGTAGGTGTTCCCAAAGCTATCCCAAAGGAGATCTAAAAAGTCTTGGATCCCCTATGAATAGGAAAGGATGACTCACAACCCTGCTGCAAGGTGCACATGACAGGCTCACAACACAAGTCGTGTAATCCTAAATGCTAAAATGGTTCCTCCTTCCCCACATGTCAAGGACAGGTGAGGGGTCAGGACAGTATAGGTGTTCTTGAAATACACAAATGGAACGGATTTGTCTGATGCAGCAGGCTGAGCAACACCGGCCAATGCACATCTTTGTTCTTTGAAAACGAACATACTTTGTTTTCAAAGTACTCAGAACCTTTCTGTGTTTTTGTGTTTTTAAAGTACCCAGAGACGAACAGAACCGGACAGAGCGACGTGACTCCAGCTCAACTGTCACTTCAGTGGAGGACGAGCCGGAGTCTAGACCTAGATAACACACTTTTAGACCTAGCTAACACAGTATTAGACCTAGCTAACACACTTTTAGACCTAGCTAACACACTTTTAGACCTAGCTAACACACTTTTAGACCTAGCTAACACAGTATTAGACCTAGCTATCACAGTATTAGACCTAGCTAACACACTTTTAGACCTAGCTAACACAGTATTAGACCAAGCTAACACACTTTTAGACATAGCTAACACACTTTTAGACCTAGCTAACACACTTTTAGACCTAGCTAACACACTTTTAGACCTAGCTAACACACTTTTAGACCTAGCTAACACACTTTTAG
This sequence comes from Clinocottus analis, assembly GCF_023055335.1. NCBI lineage: Eukaryota > Metazoa > Chordata > Actinopteri > Perciformes > Cottidae > Clinocottus > Clinocottus analis. The sequence goes on from NW_027176142.1 coordinate 953,707, forward strand.
ACCTAGCTAACACAGTATTAGACCAAGCTAACACACTTTTAGACCTAGCTAACACACTTTTAGACCTAGCTAATACATGTTTAGACCTAGCTAACACAGTATTAGACCAAGCTAACCCACTATCAGACCTAGCTAACATAGTATTAGACCTACCTAACACACCTTTAGGCCTAGCAAACATACTATTAGACCAAGCTAACACTTTTAGACCTAGCTAACACAGTATCAGACCTAGCTAAAACACTTTTAGACCTAGCTAACACAGTATCAGACCTAGCTAAAACACTTTTAGACCTCGATAACCTCCTTTCAGGCGAGGGGTCAGAATAGTATAGGTGTTCTTGAAATACACAAATGTAACGTTTCTTGAAGTACACAGAAGAAAATACTTTTAGTCACATCTGTTCTCACTATACATCTTAGAACCTGAGTGTTTGTGGAGGAGAGCTCAGTATTTCATACATGTTTGAGATCACAGCAACAATGATGTCGCCACATTAAGTCATCACCAAAGATTGTTATAGTTCACAGCGAAAGGGTTAACACATTGCTTCATTCAGCATCAGGTGCAGAAAGACAGAAAGAAACCAGAATGTGACTCAATTACACCACAGCAGGCGTACAGCGAATGCTGCTGTAATGTATGTTAATAAATGCACGACAGGTGAATCAGAGGCTTTTTTTAAACTTCAAATCTGTTTTGTTCTGTCTTACATGCCAGAGGCTTTTGTTATGAGCAGGTTAGATTACTACAACTCTCTGATTATGGGCCCAAAAATCCTTTACAGGAACTGTTCCTATTTAAATCTGCACACATTTAGAGCAGTCTGGCAGGAAGGGATGTTGGTAGAAGATGATCCTTCACAAAATTTGCGATAAATATACTTTTTATTTTACTTAAAGGCAAACGACCAGAGAGAGCTTTTAATCACACTACAATGCATTACAACAATGATCATGATTGCATTATGAAAAGATTACGATGTATAACAACCATGGAATTTATAATATACTGTGATCCCTGAAAAAAAAATGTCAATGAGTGACCAGACCAGTAAAGCTACTTTTCCTTGAGCCAGGATACTGTGAAAAAAATCCATTTGGAGATGAGGAAGCACACAGGGGATTGAAGCAGAGCTGCAAACTACCAGGAAATAGAAAGTAGAGGAAAAGCAATCGAACCGACAGGGTGAGATTATATATGATGAAAAGGTAGAAACCGAGGTGTCGGCAGTTAGTTAAGAAGAGGGGGCGGTTATGACCGATGTGAGAATACGTGACAGAACAGAGCATATGAGAGAAAAGAGGGAAGTAAACAGGTAATGACAAAGCCGAGAGGAGAAGGAGGAAGAAGAAGAAGAAGAGATTGGAAAGGAGGTCAGAGAGAAGATGAGCTCAGAGGTTAAAGACAACCCGATGGTGGGGATGTGAACAGAGAAGAAACGCCAATAGACAGAAAGTAAGAAGAGAAAAAGAAAGGGAATATAGCTGATTTGGGTATTTTGTTAAGACATAAAGTAGAAGTAAAATATATTTATATTTTCCTGAGTATAATTCATAATGACTTTGGTGAGTGTCACCACGATCATTTTATTTGTTGTGTTGTCAAAACTTTATTGATCCCAAGTCTTTTCATCAAACACCGTCGGATAGAAAATGTCCAGCACTTTAGTTTAAGACCAAAAATCCGCAAAACTAATTACATTTCCATCAACATTTAATGTGTTAGCATCTGGCAGCAACCTCTGCTTTTGAATCTAGGAACCTCAACAAAGACCACTCTTACTTTACTCACTCCTGTCAAGTGCAATGGAAATAAAGTTTGTCTGAATGACACAAGGCTCAAGTATTGGGCCTCAAAACACTGATCTTTGGACTTGGTGCCTCCACAGAAACATGTGATACGTCTGAGCAGATTTATGGTAATGGTAATTGGACTCATACGTGTATAGAGCTTTCTGGTTTTCCATCCACTCAAAGCACTTTAACACTATACGTTATTCACACACATTCATACGCTGATGGCGGGCCGTGGAAGGTGTCTCCATCCATCAGGGCGGTTAATCATCCGCACGCCTTCGGCAGCAGTCGGGGTTAAGTGTTGAATGACTCGCGGACGCGGACCGGATCAACCGGGGGATCGGACAGCCGACCTTCTGATTGAAGTGCACGACCCGCTCGACCTTCAAGCGCCCCAAGGATGTACTGACGTTAATTTACAGTGGAAAGCGTGTCACACTTAATCTAAACATTAGTTGTGTTCTGCCTGTGTGATCAATTCTGACTCCATGAAGGAACCAGAGCTTTGACAAACTGTGGCAGTTGGGTTTAAATGTCTTTGTGAGCTGTGCGTCAACTTCAGCTCCCCCTCAGACTCCGGGGAGGCGAGTCTCACCTTCTGAACAGCTCTGCATTCGATGGTGATTGAACAAGACCACCACATGAATCACTGATTAACGGCCACAGCGGATGTTTAGATCGACGTCATCGGTGGCTATGTAGCAGCGTGTGTTTACAGTCATGATATTGTGTTTTTTTCACCTGCTGAGTTCAGTTTTTCGGGCTTCAAAAAATTATTTCAGAACTATTCTTTACAACGCTTGTAAAAATCATGAGTAGGATGGAGAGCAAGATGCTGTTAGACATGTTCTGATAACAATCAAAGGGATTCACAAATGATTTTTGATGAGCAGGTTCCTGATAGAGATGCTTTTGGAGACCAACAACAGCTTGACAACAGTTCTAGATTGGAGCTATCTATCTAGCTAGCTGGAGCTAGCTAGATAGCTAGCTAGCTAGCTAGATGGATAGATCGATGGATAGATAGATCGATGGATAGATAGATAGATAGATAGATAGATAGATAGATAGATAGATAGATAGATAGATAGATAGATGGATAATTACTTTATTAATCCCCGTTAAAATCAATCCACGTTCACGTTTTAAATGTTCCAACAGTTCTAGATTGGAGCTATCTATCTAGCTAACTGGAGCTAGCTAGCTAGCTAGATGGATAGATAGATGGATAGATAGATAGATAGATAGATGGATGGATGGATGGATGGATAGATAGATAGATGGATGGATGGATGGATGGATGGATGGATGGATAGATAGATAGATAGATAGATAGATAGATAGATAGATAGATAGATAGATAGATAGATAGATAGATAGATAGATAGATAGATAGATAGATAGATAGATAGATAATTACTTTATTAATCCCTGACTTATCACATTTCAATGCAAGCAGCCTTGATTCCAAAAAAGACCCAAAACACATGAGCAGGAAGCAAGAACATGAGGAAACATGAAAGGTGACCCTTCCCCTATCGTTCTACCTGTGCTGTTGAATCAGTATGCAGGCAGACCACCAAACTCATTAAAAGTACATTCTCACTTGAGACTTAAAGGATTACATGCCAACTTTAACACGTGTTATTTGCTGAACGACGAAACACCTGCGGACGAGATGAACGACACATTTCAACGTCGGGGCTGTGGATGCCTCGTGTGCGGCGGTGCACCGCTCACGAGCTGATAAAACCTTCAATAATTGGTTTACGGAGATGGAAGTGTCCTGCAGCATTCTCAGGTTTTTCAGCTCCCATTTAAATTTTCTCCTACAGGAAATGCAATGCTGTGTGAGAGCGCTGTTGCCCTCACTTACATCAGGGCTGGACTGCAGTTATTCATGTGCCATAACACATTATTTTGTTTCATTCCTCATATCTTTTCTGGGATGCATCTTTTTTTATTGCGCTGTGAACATACATTTTATGTGAGGAAAAACATAAAGAGCAAAACTACTCAGACCCCTGTGATTTCAAGACCTTGTACAATAACCTGATATCTTCAAAATAGCTTCAATCACTCTTATTGAGGAAGCATTTTCTTTTCTTTTTGGCCTTATTTCCATTGTTGTATTGTCCTGTTTCAATGTGTACAATCAGTGTTGAGAAACGTAATCTATGTTTATATTTACAGTCATTTATGTAACGAGGAAGGAGGGCTGCATGACCAATACATCAGGTAATCAATGATGATTTTTTTCAGAAAGTGAATGTTTATTCATGTCATATCATACATTAAATCCTCTGCAGTGAACCCATCCTCAGCAGGAGCAGTGGGATTAAAAAAAGAGCAATTTGATTAGAATGATCAGTAAATCACCATATTATTACACATATGCTGATATTAGTATGTTTATCTGTGTAAATATGCTGATGTTTGACTGCTCGTGTCTCTCTGGAGATACAGCGTATGAGACTGTTGACTTTTTGAGGTTGGCATTGATGAGGAAATCTCTGTGTTCGTTCTGACAGCTTTGAAAAGGGAAGTGAGCTCTGTGGGACTCAGTTCTGACGCTGTTGTTTTCTTCGTGCGAGATGCTTAAAAATGGATGAGAGCTATAAGACGCTCGGGGTTGGGAAGCGAAAACAATATTCTGGAGGAGGGAGATCCAATTTAATTTATTTTATATCGCCCAAAATTGAAAATCCCAACTTTGCCCGTGATCTCTGTGTTTGTGTTGGTGCAGATGCTGCAGCGCTCGGGATCAACTGATTGTTAAGAGACGACTATCAGCGTTTTAATAAGGCACTGCAGTAATCCAGTGCAGAAGTAACATCTGCATCAAGTCATTTTTCTGCATCGCTTTGAGACAGGATGTGCCTGGTGACTAGCATTATGCTAACACAATGCTAATACAAGCTATTGCAAGAATCACTGTAAATAATGTTAACATAATTCTTATGTCTCTCTTCAATATAAGCTTGAACAGGACATCTCTGCTTAGTAAAATATATTGTCTATATTACGGTGTATCATTTCTGATAATTACGATTTAAGAAAATTCATGAGCCATGAAAGTAATTATGTTATGATCCTGGTTAATACTGCAGCGCGTCCATTAAGTCCTGATAATGGACGCTGGTTTTATTCATTGGAGGCTGTAGCTGAAGAAAGTAGCACGCAGTCATTGCAACACATGAATAAGGTAGATTATCATATTGTTATATATTGATTGGGGGACAGTTGGCTGGATAGTTAGCTTGTTGTAAAACATCCCGTCAAGTCAGTTCCTGTAGCTTAACACATTGTTTTTAGGCGCGTAAGACACAACAAAACAGATTTGAAGTGTAAAAAACCCACTTCAGTCCATGTTTCATTACATGACGTTTAACTGAGATGAGCGTCTTACAATAAGTGCTGAAGATACAAATCTAAATGTTCTTACATTTTCAAGACAAACCGCCTCTGCACTTCCATCTCTTCCTGGTGGAGCTTTGTAAAACCCAGAAGACACACTGCTGCTTTCACTCTGCAAACACTTGGAATCCATTACTGAGAAAAATCACACTCAAAACCACATTTTTCTATTTAATATGGAAGTCTAGAGCCCACATATGGCATCATACACACACACACACACACACACACACACACACACACACACACACACACACACATTTGAAACCCTGGAGTTACCCAGCAGAGTTATTGGGAATTTATGGTAATGCGACAGAGAAATGTGGGTATGATTGGCAGCTCAATAGGAATATGTGGTGATTTATTTGATGTTAGTCTGATGAAGAATTAGGCTGAAACAACTTCAAGATTATTAAATATGATTACCTTAATTTCCCTGTTAATGTTTCTTTCTCTGCCGGGGATTTTATGTTATTTCTAAAAAGAAAATTCAATCCACATCCTAATGATCATAGAAGAATGCTTATACCAAATAAAAAAACCCTCATATTTCCTTCATCGTCAACGAGTTCCCATGAAAAGACCAAAACCAGCAATGTTTGAACTTTTAAATGTCTGTAGTTCACAGCCTTTACCACTTTGTTTAAAACAGCTGGACACTGCAGTTCTAAGAAAACATTCATTAAGCTGGAATATTAATTCTGCGTTTGGGCTCCCCGTGGTGCTGACAAGCTTGTTGTGAAGTTTCTCTCTGGTTTTACCAAGAAGCATATTAATGTGATCGTGCTTGTTGCTTTTTGCTTGTTATTCCATTGAGTCTGCAGTGCAGAGAGAAAGTCATCCTTTCTTCATCGCCCTGGAGAAGTTCTTCTCTGCATTGGACTCGTCCTTAAGGAGCAGTGGGCTGCCCTGTGAGGCGCCCGGGAAGCAACAAGGGGTTAAGTGTCTTGCTCAAGGACACTTTGACGTGTGGACTGTGGGAGGGAGCTGGGGATCGAACCGTCCACCTTGTGACAGGAGGACCACCCGCCCCCCTGAGCCACAGTCATGTTAGATCCTCTTCACATATAGACCACATACAGCAGGAGCAGCAGGCTGCTGAAAAGCGCGAGAGCTTCAGTGTCTTGCTCAAGGACACGTTGACATGCGAGCTATGGGGAAGAAGACCGATCATCCCAATGAGCTGCGACCGCCCGTCCGCATGTATGTGCTCTCTCAGAGTTCCTGACATATTGCTGGCGGGCTCAGTCTGCACCTGAAGTCGTCCAAGTTAGCAAACTAGAATAACTAGAAGTCAAAAATACGCCCGCAGCAGAACTCGGCATCTGTCAGCGTCGCCCGCAGACCGTTGACGGCGTGCAGCCATGCGGGGGAGCAAGCTGAGATCGTCCTGCTCTTCTATTTGCAAATAGCCAAACCCAGAAGAGCCGGTTCTCCTGTCGCTGCTGCTGCAGCTCGCCTGACAGCAGGTCCTCTGTGGTGATGGATCCTCACAGCGGAGGAAGAGGAAGGCGTAAAAAATATGAAACCCAGCTGAGGCCATAAGCGATGTGTGACATTAGAAATACATTTGTTTCCCTCAATAGCACCAATAAAGTAAGCCAATGCTCGATGCTTCAGAGAGAGACATGACCATAATCATGGAAACAAGATGCTGAACATACAAATCACTCCTCAGCAGCACGAGAAATGAACTTAATGTTTTATTGTTCTTTAGCAGCTGTGTCACCCTGTTGAGCGCCATCTGCTCTCCGGTGATGTCACATGATCTGTTATCGAAGACTCAGAAGGACCATGTCTGTCCCACAGTATTAAAGGCTATTTAGAAATAAAGATACTGCCTTGTATCCAGTGTGTATCCCCATAAAGGTCATTGAAACATCATATATCTCTATTTTTCTCCCATGTTGCTGCGTCTGCTTCGGCCTCTCTAAGTGCTGTACTTACCCTTCACAGCAGGAGGCCTTTGAACCAGTTAACAGCTTCTCCAGAAGTGTGGAGCAGTAACAGGATCAAGTTCGTTTGATGTCAGGCCTGGAAAGACATCTGGGAAATTCAGCAAAATGTGATAAAAATGCCTCTAAAGGAGAGATATGACTGATACGATCTCAGTAGATAGGCCTTTAAACAAAGAGGCTGCATGGGGATGGATGTGAATGTTTACGTAGGATCTTCTTCTTTATAAATAACATGACATGGTGAAATGATGAAAGACTTGTTTTTAAATACAATATGATAAAATACGTCAGTGAGCTTGGTTCCAGATATGATTTGATGTCAATCCATGTTCAGTGGCTCAGGCAGCTTGTTAGCTCAACATGTCAATAACTTTGACGTGTTTTTAAAGTTGTCAGCTCATGGTGTTTTGTTGGTCATGAAGTTGCTCCGTTCATTTGGGATGAACTTCCACCAGGACTCAAATATGAACTGATGAGATTTTGGTGGTCAAAGTTTCACACTTTCAAAATAAAAAACCAATGTATTGTCACAGTTCAGGATGTCAGATCTGTTGTCTTTCCAGGTCTGCACACTTTGTTTGAACCGTCAGCCTCAGAGAAGAAAAGAAACATGGCCGCCATAAGTGGCGCAGCTGTAAACCTCTTCAACAACACGCCTTTGAGGCTTTGCCAAGAGTCTGAATGTTTTTCCTCGAGCATCCCTGGTTGTCATGTCAGCGAGCGCCGCGGCGCTGGCGGCGTAAGCAGCAAACAAACGCTCTTTTCTTCCCCGAGTCTCTTTGGAGGGCGAGCACATGTCAGCATACAAACAGTCCTTAAGATGCCGGCTCAAAAAGCAAGAAAGTCTCGTTTTGTTCTTCTCCTTTTGAGTCTCTTGTGCCTCTCGGTTCCAGTCCTCCACGCCTTTACGATCTGTTTACATATGGGATCTCTTTCCTCTCTCTTAAGCCTCCTAGAAGTGTGGACGGATGGCGGCGTCTGAACTCTCGGGACTGAAAGCCAAACAAACTGAAGCCGAAGATCTCTTTAATATTCTATATACAGCCAGACAAATCTTTAGTCTTTCAAAGTGATTTTTCACATTTTGAGTCCCTGAAAGACCAGATATGCATCCTGACAATAAGATAAACAAATAGCACATACTGACGAGCAGGAGCTAACGAGCTGATTAATGTGTTTGATCACATAAAGACTGAGAAACAGAACTATGGATCACTTTGTGAACACAGTGCAAAAAACATGTCACCAGAGTTCTTATTCCTGAACGTATTACCTGCTTTAGACCCATGGGCTTTATGAATTATCATTAGAGAGAAATGCAAATCCATATTTAGAACTTTGAAGCCGAGACACTTCAGGAGATGGACGTTGAAATAGTGCAAATCAAATTGGATCGGATGGAGTCGCAATGACTTTCTTCTCAACAAGGACTGCAAACTTCAGAGAGGAGAAAGAAGACTGGAGGCTGCATAGCAATCAGTTCGCCGAAGTACATACATATATACATATATATATATATAAATCTCATTTCAAAAAAGGCCTTGTTGCACTATTATACCAAATTTTACCTTTAGGATAAAATATAAAAAGGGCCTGAAAGGGCTTTACGATGTGTAATGTCCTCTTTTGTTAGTTCCTTCTGAGTGCAGGAACTTTCCAGCTTTGAAATGACCCACAATGTTAGAAAAAAATGAACACATACTCAAATAATAATTACATCTTGTAATGACACCAACTAATAACCCCTTTGACGGAAACTAAGGCATCGCATCGTTCAACATTCATGAGTCTCAACTGAAAGGTGCTGAAAGCTAATTGATGGAAAATTGGACGGAGGAGGAGGAAGAGGAGGAGGAGAAAGAGGAGGAGGAGGAGGAGGAGGAGGAGGAGGAAGAGGAGGAGGAGAAAGAGGAGGAGGAGAAGGAGAAAGAGGAGGAGGAGGAGGAAGAGGAGGAGGAGAAAGAGGAGGAGGAGAAGGAGAAAGAGGAGGAGGAGGAGGAGGAGGAGGAAGAGGAGATAAGTGTCGATGCCATGGCTTAAAGCTACATTATGGTATGAAATATCTTCCAGCTCTTTTCGGAGTTCACCATTTTCACTGGCACATTATTGAAAAGAATTATTGAGCAATTTTGTGTAAAGATAAATGATCACGAGCTGAAAGGTCACGCATTCGATCACTGACACCTTCAGTGCACTTCAACATGCAAACCTCATGGTGGCGCTGCAGGAAAAATCTGTATATGTCTGTATAAATCTTTATATTTCCAAAGTCATCACCTGGGATTGTTAGTTTTTTGTTTTAGTTAGCTTGCTGCCTTTAGCTAGCTGCCTTTGGCTAGCTGCCTTTGGCTAGCTGCCTTTAGCTAGCTGCCTTTAGCTTGCTGCCTTTAGCTAGCTGCCTTTGGCTAGCTGCCTTTAGCTAGCTGCCTTTAGCTAGCTGCCTTTAGCTTGCTGCCTTTGGCTAGCTGCCTTTAGCTTGCTGCCTTTAGCTAGCTGCCTTTAGCTAGCTGCCTTTAGCTTCAGTTCAACAAAGTCATGGATTACAACATTGTGAATGAGCTGGTGTGAATTATTAATACTTACTTAATACAATTAATTCCCTTTTACAATTTCACCCAACGGCTGTCACACGCGTCACTGAAGCTAGCTGTTAGCGACTTACTAATAGAAGTCAATGGAGCCAAGTTAGTTTCTCTTAGCATGATCAAAGCCTAATTGGCAACTGTTAATCACTCTGTCAATTTTTTTGCAATATATTTACACTTCTGCTGTTTGTGTACATTACATAGTATAAACCACAGTACAGAAAGTACACTATCTGGGGTGTACTAGTTGTATTAGTCATGTCTGCAGCGCTCTGCTCTCCTCAGGTCTCCAGCGGTCTCTCAGGTGCATCCAGACTATCGAACTGCTCTAATGAACATTTACCCCTCTGCGGCTGCTCTGTAATGGACGAGCAGCATCATTAATCTTTAGCGCTGCTCATTGATCTCATCGGAGGATGTGAGGGCGTTATTAATTACATGTGGGTGTGCAGAGGAAGACATAGAATGTCGGCGCCTCGGTGTATTATTTTGTATTTCAATTAACACATTTAAAGGAAATTTTTAAAGTTCAAGCACCCAATTAGACACCGAATAAATTACGCCTCCTTTTCTTAAATATGAAATCAACCCGCTTAACATTTACTGATCAGGTGCAGAATGTCAAATATTCGGCAAATCACTGATGCACAAACTGTTGCTGGGCCGTTCAGCTTCTTCCTGTTTCACCTGTTCCTTCCATGCCAGGACAAAATAAATGTATGGTTTATTATTTAATATGCAGTGATTAACAAAACAAAATAGAAATGTCCTTACTTACTAAATTCTAAATAACTTGTCTCGTCCCTGCAGAGCTCTCATGGATGTACAGACAGAACTGAAGGATTGAAGTGAATCCTCCACATGCATAAAGCGCTAGCGATAGCACCAACGCTAGCGTTTCTTATAGCTCCGCCTCCAACTCCTTCGTCCAGCCTCGTGCTATAGGCTCAACTACATTATTTAATAGAGCAACTTTTAGGACCCAACTATTAAAACAAAGGCTATTTCATTCAGAAGAGACTTCATTAGAATAAACAATCATTCACTAAAAGAACATTGAAAAGTCTTCACGATGGCGATTGGACGCCATCGTGAAGCAGGAACAGCGTACCAGGTGATGGATGCTGAGGAGCTTCAACCTCTGTGTGTTTTTCACAGATGAGGAACGAAAACATTTAGTCCAGACAACAAGCCGCAGAGAAGCAGCAGCGGATGAAGAGTGAAGGAAGCTGAAGAGCAAGAAGTGTTGAACTCAGACAAGAAGAGCAACAGATGATTATTTTAAATGTCTCATGTGATAATAAAGCATATATATATATATATATATATATATATATATATATATATATATATATATATATATATATATATATATATATATATATATATATAAAAACCTGTTGTTTTGCCGGACAAGTTGCCGCAGAATGTAAATGTTCAGGCTGTCGTCTCATATTAATAAGACACAGTGAACCTGCATCTCAACGTAATTTACAGGAACAAACATCACAATATCTATAAATAAATCCACTGACACTTGATCCTCCAGCCCGGCTGCAGCCAGACGACGTAAACCGAGAGTCATCAAACTCAATTAATGGCGTTAGAATCATGATGCACAGAGACAGGGATGAAGAGTATTCACCAGGTATTCTGACCTTTTCATCCTCGGCTGTCAAAACCATCACGGAGTGAAGGTGAAGGTGCTGCAGAGCGTCTGTGTGAGTGTTATTCTATAGAATAAGATATTTAATAGAGAAGAGTCAGTCTATTTAACTTGTTGTTTTAAAACAGCAACAGTCAGATTTAAAATGCTGCATCAGAGCTGATTATCAGAAAGAGTCATTATATATGTCACATTAACGTCACATGTCGTATAATTCATAGCTTAGTGACAATGCTAGTCCCTGTGAGTGATGCTGTATGTTTGACATTAGTACACTCAATTAATTACATGTATAATGAATTAATTATATTTAAAATGATAACTAACCAGGGCAAAAAAAATACATGACTATTTACAAGATACTTAGCGCAGATAAATACATCTGTATACATTTCAAATGGACACTCCCATGGTTCATTCATGAGTAAAGAAGAAGAGGAAAAGAAAAACACGTCTGGATCAACCGTGAAGAAAGACGTGAAAGCGGCTCAAAATCCAACGAGACCTGCATGTGTTTGTGAAGTCAGGAGAGTTGCAACGAGCAGGAAGCTGCTGAATTATTGCAGAGGAAGGACGCGTGCAGCCCTCAGCATCCAGCTGCAGCAGCTGCATCTCCTCCATCTGCAGGACTCGTCTCTCAGGGCTGAAGTTCATCCTGAGTAAATAAAACATGGAGGAAGAAGGAAAAGACGTCAGAAAGAGATCCAAGAACGCTGCTGCA